>NC_092716.1:112082421-112399016 GCF_047496885.1 Scyliorhinus torazame
ACGCCGGCGGGATAGGCATTCCAGCAGTGCGACTTCGGCCCATCGCGGGCCGGAGAATCGGCGGGGGTGGGCCCGCCGACCAGCGCGGCGCTATTCCCGCCCCCGCCGACCGGTGTGGCGCGATTCCCGCCCCCGCCGAATCTCTGGTGGCGGAGACTTCTGGACACGGCGGGGGCAAGATTCACGCCTGCCCCCGGTGATTCTCCGACCCAGCGGGGGGGTCGGAGAATCCCGCCCAAAGTTAATTTTAGCCATCAACACAGCCCTTTATTGCATGTAACACTACTTATTCAAACCAGCACAAAAGTGATTTTCAACAAATCGCCACCACAATACTCTGCAAGGATTCAGTGTCTTTTGTTCACATCCAGTCTTTTTTCCTTAATGAAAGTCAATACATCGTCTTGTGTTTCGAAGTAAAAATCCCGTTCCTCATATGTGACCCACAGATGGCTGCGTACAACATCCCAAACTTCACCCCTTCTTAAAGAGGGCTGTATTTGCCAGATTGAACCCAGCTCGCTGGGTTCTTGGCCAAATCCACACCCAGGTCTTGATCAATGCGCAGCTCACAATTCTCCCACCTGCTGCTCCGTTCTTTCTTGGCCCACCGCAGAATATGTTCCTTGTCCAGGAATCGGTGCAAATGTACCTACATCGCCCTCGGCGGCTCGTTCGCTCTTTACCGATTTATCCAACAAAATCCAGAATAAAACTGGAGAAAAAGGTCCAAAAGTCCGTAACAGGCGGGAGCTATCAAATGTGCGACCTACTCCTCCATGGCCACCACCGGAAGACATCCCTGCACTTTTCAAGCAGGAAGTGAGTAGAAGAATTTGATCTAAGCCCTGAGCTCAAGGTCAACCAATGCAGATTCTCATTAATCTTGGGGCTTGGAGAAGACAGAGACGAGCACCTAACTGGCCTGACCTAATTCATAATGTACCACAAAAAAAATTTGGAGAATTGCTGAGAAAAGTAAATGAAAATCAGTGCAAGGAGGGTAATTCGCAGGCTGCCACAGTTAGAGTGTGTAACACAGGGGCAATAACACATAGAATGCAGTGGCCCGGAGGCCTGCTATGGGACTAGCAACTTAGTGTTTGTAAATTTTGTTGTGGGAAAAATCAACCACTTCGGAGTCAGACTTGCTGTGTTCAAATCAGTGCAGTTTTATTGTTACACGAAGCTTCGAGAGAAAGCGTACGTACCCCGCGGTACGGTAGCCAGCCTTTCTCGTGGTTTGAATGGCAGTCATTCATTTTATACTTTGGGTTCACAATGAGCCCCGATACAAAACAATTATCACCTTGTTATCTTTAAACATTTTATAGACTGTACATCGATATTTGTAAGCGTTTTGCCATTTACACATGGTTATACTTAAAGAGGTTTTACAGGTTACAGGTAGCAGCAGGAAAGCAGTATCGATTGTCCCTTTGTTTTAGGAAATGGCCCAAGACATTCGTATTAGCATATCATTGTGTACACCTTGGCTGAAGTCAGCTTTATTCAAGTGGTGTCCCGCATTTATGTATTTTTTAATCTTCTGTCTGGCTCCCTTTGTCCTGGATCTGTTCCTATCTGTCCCACTGGCACCCCGCTGGACTCCAGGCATCAGTTATGTCTGCTTTATTCTCTGTGTCTCCATCTTGTGTGTCAGGCAGCCATCTTCTGTGCAAAGTGCCCTTCTGAACCATTTCCCACTTCAGTTTAAACCTCACCATGCCAATTTAGGAAATTGAATTTAGTCAATCTGGTAATTTGTGGACTGACATTGGATTCGATAACTACAGATGACTTTCAATAATGTCCTTCAGGGAAGAATCCGCCACCCCTAACTGGCCTGACCTAATTCATAATGACCTCAGAATAATTGGTGTGCAAAAATTAACTGGAGAATGTTACAGGCACAGAACTTTAATGTTGGAGTCAGTTACAGAAGAGGTAAAGCAAAGGCTGGGGTGTATTTTGTAAGAGCAACAAAGAGCCACACCAGGGACGGGATTCTGCGATCCCCCACCGGGTCGGAGAATCGCTGGGGACTGGCGTGAATCCCGCCCCCGCCGGTTGCCGAATTCTCCGGCACCGGATATTTGGCGGGGGGTGGGAATCGCGCCGGTTGGCGGGCCCCCCCCCCCCGGCGATTCTCCGGCCCATGATGGGCCGAAGTTCCGCTGCTGGAATGCCTGTCCCACCGGCGAGAATCAAACCACCTATCTTACCGGCGGGACAAGGCGGCGCGGGCGGGCTCCGGGGTCCCGGGGAGGGGCGCGGGGGAATCTGGCCCCGGGGGGTGCCCCCACAGTGGGCTGGCCCGCGATTGGGGCCCACCGATCCGCGGGCGGGCCTGTGCCGTGGGGGCACTCTTTTCCTTCCGCCTTCGCCATGGTCTCCACTATGGCGGAGGCGGAAGAGACCCCCTCCACTGTGCATGCGTGGGGATGCCGTGAGCGGCCGCTGACGCTCCCGCGCATGCGCCGCACGGCAAAGTCATTTCCGCGCCAGCTGGCGGGGCACCAAAGGCCTTTCCCGCCAGCTGGCGGGGCGGAAATCAGTCCGGCGTGGGCCTAGCCCCTCAAGGTGAGGGCTCGGCCCCTCAAGATGCGGAGAATTCCCCACCTTTGGGGCGGCGCGATGCCAGACTGATTCGCGCCGTTTTTGGTGCCGGTCGGCGGACATCGCGCCGATTGCGGAGAATCCGCCCCTGGTTTGTAGAGGAAATGAAACTTACTTTATTTAACACTTAAACTATTATCTACAGCTGCAGTAGTTCCCTATTGGGCCTTCTCTAGGTGGTGCCTTACTGGTCGACTCTATTTATACAACCTCAAGTGAACCTTGTTAAGGGTGCCCTGCCCCCTAATCGTGGGAGCTCATATTCCGCATGCTCCTCGGGGTAGTGAATCACCCCTACCCCATGAGACCCGTGAGGGTTCAAATATCCGCCCCCTCCCCCCCCCCTCCCCCCGCAAGTCTGAAGCATCCTCCTATGACTGTGGTGAAGGAGGGTACCGGACTCTCTTGACCTTTGGCTGGGCATCGGACAGCGTGTACCTCGAGGGTGATGTGGATGTTGCCTCTTTTGGGGCAGTCGAGAATGAGAGGTCATAGTTTTAGGATAATGGGTAGAAGATTTAAAACAGCGATGAGAAGAAATTACTTCTCTCAAAGGGTTATGAATCTGTGGAATTCACTACCCCAGAGTGCAGTGGATGCTGGGACATTGAGTAAATTTAAGGAGGAGATAGACAGATTTTTAATTAGTAATGGGTTGAAGGGTTATGGAGAACAGGATCATGTTGAATTGTGGAGCAGGTTCGAGGGACTGAATTGCTTACTCCTGCTCCTAGTTCTTATGTTCTTATGGGTGTTAGGGCAGTGGCTTACAGGGGGATGAGTGGGGGATGAGGGAGGTGCAGTGGTAGATGATTTTAGCTGAGCAACCAGACTGCACATTGACAATTACTCTGACATGGGTGGTTCAAGCAATTAATTCACTTCAGGCAGTTGTAAGGTACAGTCACTATCAACTAGTTTATGGAGTAAAATTGCCTTCTATGCTCTGTGATTGCCCTTCTGCGCCAGACCATAGAACATAGAACATACAGTGCAGAAGGAAGCCATTCGGCCTATCAAGTCTGCACCGACCCACTTAAGCCCTCACTTCCACCCTATCCCCGTAACCCAATAACCCCATCAAACCTTTTCGGCCACTAAGGGCAATTTATCACGGCCAATCCACCTAACCTGCACGTCGTTGGACTGGGGGAGGAAACCGGAGCACCCGGAGGAAACCCTCGCAGACACGGGAAGAACGTGCAGACTCCACACAGACAGTGACCCAGCGGGGAATCGAGCCTGGGGCCCTGCCGCTGTGAAGCCACAGTGCTATCCACTCGTGCTACCATGCTGCCCTCATACTACAATTAGTTGTAGCTTTCTGCACATTTGATTGCTTTACATGCAGGCAGACAAGACTAAAGCCTCTAAGAAAATTCAGGAGTTCTGAGACATATAAAACAATCTGAGACCAATTTAACTCAGGAGCTTTTGTGTATTATAAAGGTCAGGATCATAGGGAATGGAAAGTCTCAGGTTAGCTGATAGGTCATGATGATAAGATAGTAATTAACAAATATGACAATCAAACTGTTAAGGTTCATTCTTCATGATTAAATAGAATTAATTACAATATCTGGAATTCTGAGGACTTGATAGAAATAAATGATGCACCTTGTATCCCAAATTCCAATATGGGGCCAATGTGTTTTGTGATGCTTAGAAGACCCTGAGGAACAGAATATTGTAGAACAGGGGCTGGATGGTGGTAGGCTGCATGATCATGAAACACAGGGCAGAGTTATCATATCCACAGATTAGGATTGCTGAGGAAAAAAAGGCAATGGGTCACCTCGGGAGGCAGAGGTGGTTATAGATAGAAGCTTCAGGGATGTAGTTACTCCGAAGAATAAAGATAGATGGGTGACGGTGAGAGGGACTGGGAGGAAGCAGTCAGTACAGGGATCCCTATGATCGTTTCCCTTAGTAACAAGTATACCGCTTTGGATACTGTTGGGGGGGGGACTTACCAGGGGCAAGCCATGGGGTACAGGTCTCTGGCACAGAGTCTGTCCCTGTTGCTCAGAAGGGAAGGGGGGGAGAGGAGTAGAGCATTAGTCATTGGAGACTCCATAGTTAGGGGGATAGATAGGAGATTCTGTGGGAACGAGAGAGACTTGCAGTTGGTGTGTTGCCTCCCAGGTGCCAGGGTCCATGATGTCTCGGATCGTGTTTTCGGGATCCTTAAGGGGGAGGGGGAGCAGCCCCAAGTCATGGTCCACATAGGTACCAACGACATAGGTAGGAATAGGGATAGGGATGTAAGGCAGGAATTCAGGGAGCTAGGGTGGAAACTTAGATCTAGGACAAACCGAGTTATTATTTCTGAGTTGTTACCCGTGCCACGTGCTAGCGAAATGAGGAATAGGGAGAGAGAGGAGTTGAACACGTGGCTACAGGGATGGTGCAGGAGGGAGGGTTTCAGATTTCTGGATAATTGGGACTCATTCTGGGGTCGGTGGGACCTCTACAAACGGGATGGTCTACACCTGGACCAGAGGGGTACCAATATCCTGGGGGGGGGGGGAAATTTGCTAATGCTCTTCGGGAGGGTTTAAACTAGTTCAGCAGGGGATTGGGAACCTGAATTGTAGCTCCAGTATACAGGAGGTTGAGAGTAGTGAGGTCATGAGTAAGGTTTCAAAGTTGCAGGAGTGTACCGGCAGGCAGGAAGGTGGTTTAAAGTGTGTCTTCTTCAATGCCAGGAGCATCCGGAATAAGGTGGGTGAACTTGCGGCATGGGTTGGTACCTGGGACTTCGATGTTGTGGTCATTTCGGAGACATGGATAGAGCAGGGACAAGAATGGTTGTCGCAGGTGCCAGGGTTTAGATATTTCAGTAAGCTCAGGGAAGGTGGTAAAAGAGGGAGGGGGTGGCATTGTTAGTCAAGGACAGTATTACAGAACGCCCTTTGGCAGAAAGGGCGTTTGGTGAGGACTCGTCTACTGAGGTAGTATGGGCTGAGGTTAGAAACAGGAAAGGAGAGGTCACCCTGTTTGGGGTTTTCTATAGGCCTCCGAAAAGTTCCAGAGATGTAGAGGAAAGGATTGCAAAGATGCTTCTGGATAGGAGCGAAAGCAACAGGGTAGTTGTTATGGGGGACTTTAACTTTCCAAATACTGACTGGAAACGCTATAGTTCGAGTACTTTAGATGGGTCCGTTTTTGTCCAATGTGTGCAGGAGGGTTTCCTGACGCAGTATGTAGATAGGCCAACGAGAGGCGAGACCATATTGGATTTGGTACTGGGTAATGAACCAGGACAGGTGTTAGATTTGGAGGTAGGTGAGCACTTTGGTGATAGTGACCACAATTCGATTACGTTTACTTTAGTGATGGAAAAGGATAGGTATATACCGCAGAGCAAGAGTTATATCTGGGGGAAAGGCAATTATGATGCGATGAGGCAAGACTTAGGATGCATCAGATGGAGAGGAAAATTGCAGGGGATGGGCACAATGGAAATGTGGAGCTTGTTCAAGGAACAGCTACTGCGTGTCCTTGATAAGTATGTACCTGTCAGGCAGGTAGGAAGTGGTCGAGCGAGGGAACTGTGGTTTACTAAAGCAGTCAAAACACTTGTCAAGAGGAAGAAGGAGGGTTATGTAAAGATGAGACATGAAGGTTCAGTTAGGGCGCTCGAGAGTTACAAGCTAGAAAGGACCTAAAGAAGGAGCTAAGAAGAGCCAGGAGGGAACATGAGAAGTCTTTGGCAGGTAGGATCAAGGATAACCCTAAAGCTTTCTATAGATATGTCAGGAATAAAAGAATGACTAGGGTAAGAGTAGGGCCAGTCAAGGACAGTAGTGGGAAGTTGTGCGTGGAGTCCGAGGAGATAGGAGAGGTGCTAAATTAATATTTTTCGTCAGTATTCACACAGGAAAAAGACGATGTTGTCGAGGAGAATACTGAGCTTCAGGCTACTAGATTAGAAGGGCTTGAGGTTCATAAGGAGGAGGTGTTAGCAATTCTGGAAAGTGTGAAAATAGATAAGTCCCCTGGGCCGGATGGGATTTATCCTAGGATTCTCTGGGAAGCTAGGGAGGAGATTTCTAAGCCTTCGGCTTTGATCTTTAAGTCAGCTTTGTCTACAGGAATAGTGCCAGAAGACTGGAGGATAGCAAATGTTGTCCCCTTGTTCAAGAAGGGGAGTAGAGACAACCCCAGTAACTATAGACCAGTGAGTCTTACTTCTATTGTGTGCAAAGTCTTGGAAAGGTTTATAAGAGATAGGATGTATAATCATCTGGAAAGGAATAATTTGATTAGAGATAGTCAACACGATTTTGTGAAGTGTAAGTCGTGCCTCACAAACCTTATTGAGTTCTTTGAGAAGGTGACCAAACGGTGGATGAGGGTAAAGCAGTTGATGTGGTGTATATGGATTTCAGTAAAGCGTTTGATAAGGTTCCCCACGGTAGGATACTGCAAAAAATATGGAGGCATGGGATTCAGGGTGATTTAGCAATTTGGATCAGAAATTGGCTAGCTGGAAGAAGACAAAGGATGGTGGTTGATGGGAAATGTTCAGACTGGAGTCCAGTTACTAGTGGTGTACCACAAGGATCTGTTTTGGGTCCACTGCTGTTTGTCATTTTTATAAATGACCTGGAGGAGGGCGTAGAAGGATGGGCGAGTAAATTTGCAGATGACACTAAAGTCGGTGGAGTTGTGGACATGCGGAAGGATGTTACAAGTTACAGAGGGACATAGATAAGCTGCAGCGCTGGGCTGAGAGGTGGCAAATGGAGTTTAATGCAGAAAAGTGTGAGGTGATTCATTTTGGAAGGAATAACAGGAAGACAGAGTACTGGGCTAATGGTAAGATTCTTGGCAGTATGGATGAGCAGAGAGATCTCGGTGTCCATGTACATAGATCCCTGAAAATTGCCACCCAGGTTGAGAGGGTTGTTAAGAAGGCGTACGGTCTGTTAGCTTTTATTGGTAGAGGGATTGAGTTTCGGAGCCATGAGGTCATGTTGCAGTTGTACAGAACTCTGGTGCGGCCGCATTTGGAGTATTGCGTGCAATTCTGGTCGCCGCATTATAGGAAGGATGTGGAAGCATTGGAAAGGGTGCAGAGGAAATTTACCAGCACGTTGCCTGGTATGGAGGTGTTGTTGCTAACTTTAGGCTTAGTTTAATTGCTCTGTTCTATCACCTTTGCTCTTGAGTCGCCAGGTATCTTTCTGATACTGCCACGTGGTTCAAGTCCGAGTAATGATCAATAATCCAATCCACCGCTTAGTAAGAATTAAATCAAAGCACATTTATTATATACAGTAATCAATACTCATGCATAAATCCTATGTCTAAGCTACTTCCTACAACTAACAGGCCAATACTTAACTTGGAAATGGCCCACCAGGTCAGGGAAACGAATGGCCTTTCGTTCGGGTTCTGAGCCTGCGGGATTCGAAGCTGGTACAGATTAATAGCTAGGAGCGCCTATCTCGTTGCGAGCGTTGAAGTAAGACTTACGGGATGTTTTGCGATGGCTGGACCGGTCACTGTCAAGGGTTGGTCTGTGTTGCTGAGTGACTCGGTCAGAAGAAGAAGCAGAAGGGTGCAGGAGGATGCAGAAGGGGTAGCAGAGGGTCGATTTGAACTTGGACTCTATTCTTATAGTCCCCAGGGGCTTCCCGCCTTTCGGGGCGGACTCTGCACCTGGTTCTAAGTGATTGGACTTTGTCCCAATCACTTGGTTCGATATTCTCCAATGCTGGAGCGATTCCTTGATCGATGGGCGGTCTTGAGGTGATCATTCACCTCCCTTTGTGTAGGCTTCTGTTGGCGCCGATGAGTTTGGGTTGGCTTTGTGTCTAAAATGTTGCACATTGTTCCCGGGGATTGCTCATTAGTATGCAGATGGCTGGTGTTTTGTTGTGCTGATGGTTCCTGGTATCGATTTTGTCTGGCCTTCCCAGAGGTGAATACACAGTCTACCTGTAGCTGCTTGTTTTAATCCTGTTGGCTGATTTTCCCATCAGCCTTTGCCGTTCGCCATTTTAAATCGGGGTTTGCCATTCTAAATCGGGAGTTAGCCATTTTAACTGGCCACAGAGGGAAGATCTTATGAGGGTTGGCTGAGGGACTTGAGGCTGTTTTCATTAGAGAGAAGAAGGTTAAGAGGTGACTTAATTGAGGCATACAAGATGATCAGAGGATTAGATAGGGTGGACAGTGAGAGCCTTTTTCCTCGGATGGTGATGTCTAGCACGAGGGGACATAGCTTTAAATTGAGGGGAGATAGATATAGGACAGATGTCAGAGGTAGGTTCTTTACTCAGAGAGTAGTAAGGGCGTGGAATGCCCTGCCTGCAACAGTAGTGGAGTCGCCAACACTAAGGGCATTCAAATGGTCATTGGATAGACATATGGACGATAAGGGAATAGTGTAGATGGGCTTTAGAGTGGTTTCACAGGTCGGCGCAACATCGAGGGCCGAAGGGCCTGTACTGCGCTATAATGTTCTATGTTCTAAAAGGCAGAGAAAAAGCAGGGAGGCAGTGCAGGTGTCCCCTGCGGTCATACAATTTTGGATACTGTTGGGGGAGATGGCTCACCAGGGGAAGGCAGCAGTAGCCAGGTTCATGGCACCATGGCTGGCTCTGCTGTACAGAAGAGCAAAAAGAGCGGAAGGGCTATAGTCACAGGGGATTCAATTGTAAGGGGAGTAGATAGGCGGTTCTGTGGTCGAAAACGAGACTCTCGAATGGTATGTTGCCTCCCAGGTGCACGGATCAGGGATGTCTCAGATCGGCTGCAGAACATTCTGAAGGGGGAGGGTAAACAGCCAGTTGTCGTGGTGCATATAAGCATCAATGATATAGCTAAAAAAATAGGATGAGGTCCTACAAACAGAAGTTAGGAGCCAAGTTAAAAAGTCGGACCTCAGAGGTAGTAATCTCAGGATTGCTACCAGTGCCACGTGGTAGTCAGAGTAGAAATGAAAGAATAGGCAGGATGAATGTGTGGCTTGACAGATGGTGCAGGAGGGAAGGGTTCAGATTTTTGGGACATTGGGACCGGTTCTGGGGGAGGTGGGACTACTACAAATTGGACGGTCTACACCTGGGCCGGACTGGAACCAATGTCCTTGGGGGAGCAGAGGGATACAGATCCTTAGAAAATAGGCGACAGTTTTAGATAGAGCATCTGGATCGGCGCAGGCTTGGAGGGCCGAAGGGCCTGTTCCTGTCCTGTAATTTTTCTTTGTTCTTTCTTTTTCTTTGTATCCAAATGCCAATTGCTGCAGCCAAGTTTTCAGCAGTGCCAATGTGGTGATATTTTTTTCACTCAGCTTTTGAGTACCAGCACCCTTATTCCAAATTTGAGTTTTTCATCTAATTGATGTTGGATGGCACTCACAGATTGTAAATATAAGTTGAAGTAAATCAGGAAGTTGTACAATGTAGAAAAATGACATTTTCTCCTGTCTTTCTCTATAGGATCATACGGATGGTTAGTCCCTGATTAACCCAATGACAGCTCCGAGCCACCTATCTAGTGGTGTGACAGTGATTGAGTGTGGAGCATCACAGGGCGGTTTGCTGCATTCTGAAAAGTGGGAGATCACACAGGTAAAACTGCAGACATTTAATGTGTGTACAATATTACATTAGGAGGGATAAGAGGTGCAGCACATTGGGTCACATGCCATTCAGGTATTCGATAGAAATGGCAGAACATAGAGGAGCTGAGTTCTCAGTAACTCACCTTCAGTTGGAGTTGTTGATTATTCATGGTGTCGTGGAAATAATAATAGAGACAGAGGCTTCGAGCTTCGTTTCAGGAATTTTATTTAGCACAATATCGTGGAGATACTGCAGTAGGCTAAATAGCCATTGCACAGTACTCTGAATTATACAGCCGAAAACCATTATTCTTTATTGTCTGAAATACATAAAGAAGTAAACAAGCAGCTGGCTGGGCAATTGTTTATATTAAACAAATCTTGGAAAGCACATAAGATGAAATACATAGTACGTATGTTCTTGCCTTGGCTAAAAACGACTCTAGTACGCATTTTGTTGTCCTTCGGAAGAACAACTTGTTATCTTAATAAGGCCGAGTCCAAAATACTAAGTAGATTTTGTTTACGTTACCTGACCTTCTAAGTTTTATTCAAAAGCAGTATTAAAATATAGTCAAGCATACCCAGCATGCTTTAGCAAGTGCTTTTTCTTTAATAGCAACTAATATTAATGCATTCTCTAAGTGGGCAACTAATCCTCACATTAACTTCCCTTCCACACATGGCAATTAATCTTCATTAGTTATTGTACAACAAACACAGGCAGGTTGTATAATACTCTATCTTTATGATGTTCTTAACTCATCTGCGGAAATTGCTTCATTTCCACTTCCTGCAGCCGATATAAGAACATGACATAAGAACTAGGAGCAGGAGTAGGTCATCTGGCCCCTCGAGCCGGCTCCATCCATAGATTCACAACCCTTTGGGTGAAGAAGTTCCTCCTAAACTCAGTCCTAAATCTACTTCCCCTTATTTTGAGGCTATGCCTCCTAGTTCTGCTTTCACCCACCATTGGAAATAACCTGCCCGCATCTATCCTATCTATTCCCTTCATAATTTTATATGTTTCTATAAGATCCCCCCTCATCCTTCTAAATTCCAACGAGTACAGTCCCAGTCTACTCAACCTCTCCTCGTAATCCAGCCGCTTCAGCTCTGGGATTAACCTAGTGAATCTCCTCTGAACACCCTCCAGTGCCAGTACGTCCTTTCTCAAGTATGGAGACCAAAACTGAACACAATACTCCAGGTGTGGCGTCACTAACACCTTACACAATTGCAGCATAACCTCCCTCGTCTTAAACTCCATCCCTCTAGCAATGAAGGACAAAATTCCATTCGCCTTCTTAATCACCTGTTGCACCTGTAAACCAACTTTTTGCGACTCATGCACTAGCACACCCAGGTCTCTCTGCACAGCAGCATGTTTTAATATTTTATCATTTAAATAATAATCCCTTTTGCTGTTATTCCTACCAAAATGGATAACCTCACATTTGGCAACATTGTATTCCATCTGCCAGACCCTAGCCCATTCACTTAGCCTATCCAAATCCCTCTGCAGACTTCCAGTATCCTCTGCACTTTTTGCTTTACCACTCATCTTAGTGTCGTCTGCAAACTTGGACACATTGCCCTTGGTCCCCAACTCCAAATCATCTATGTAAATTGTGAACAATTGTGGGCCCAACACTGATTCCTGAGGGACACTACTAGCTACTGATTGCCAACCAGAGAAACACCCATTGATCCCCACTCTTTGCTTTCTATTAATTAACCAATCCTCTATCCATGCTACTACTTTCCCCTTAATGCCATGCATCTTTGTCTTATGCAGCAACCTTTTGTGTGGCACCTTGTCAAAGGCTTTCTGGAAATCCAGATATACCACATCCATTGGCTCCCCGTTATCTACTGCACTGGTAATGGCCTCAAAAAATTCCACCAAATTAGTTAGGCACAACGTGCCCTTTATGAACCCATGCTGCGTCTGCCCAATGGGACAATTTCCATCCAGATGCCTCGTTATTTCTTCCTTGATCATAGATTCCAGCATCTTCCCTACTACCGAAGTTAAGCTCACTGGCCTATAATTACCCACTTTCTGCCTACCTGCTTTTTAAAATAGTGGTGTCACGTTTGCTAATTTCCAATCCGCCGGGACCACCCCAGAGCCTAGTGAATTTTGGTAAATTATCACTAGTGCATTTGCAATTTCCCTAGCCATCTCTTTTAGCACTCTGGGATGCATTCCATCAGGGCCAGGAGATTGTCTACCTTTAGCCCCATTAGCTTGCCCATCACTACCTCCTTAGTGATAATAATCCTCTCAAGGTCCTCATCTGTCTTATCCTCATTTCTATCAGTCACTGGCATGTTATTTGTGTCTTCCACTGTGAAGACCGACCCAAAAAACCTGTTCAGTTCCTCAGCCATTTCCTCATCTCCCATTGTTAAATCTCCCTTCTCATCCTCTAAAGGACCAATATTTACCTTAGCCACTCTTTTTTGTTTTATATATTTGGAGAAACTTTTACTATCTGTTTTCATATTCTGAGCAAGTTTACTCTCATAATCTATCTTACTCTTCTTTATAGCTTTTTTAGTAGCTTTCTTTTGGCCCCTCAAGATTTCCCAGTCCTCTAGTCTCCCACTAATATTTACCACTTTGTCTGCTTTTTCCTTCAATTTGATACTCTCCCTTATTTCCTGAGATATCCACGGTCGATTTTCTCTCTTTCTACCGTCCTTTCTTTTTGTTGGTATAAACCTTTGCTGAGCACTGTGAAAAACCGCTTGGAAGGTTCTCCACTGTTCCTCAACTGTTTCACCATAAAGTCTTTGCTCCCAGTCTACCTTAGCTAGTTCTTCTCTCATCCCATTGTAATCGCCTTTGTTCAAGCACAAAACACTGATGTTTGATTTTACCTTCTCACCCTTAAATTCCACCATATTGTGATCGCTCCTTCCGAGAGGTTCCCTAACTATGAGATCATGAATCAATCCTGTCTCATTACACAGGACCAGACCTAGGACCGCTTGTTCCCTTGTAGCTTCCATTACATACTGTTCTAGGAAACTGTCGCAGATACATTCTATAAACTCCTCCTCAAGGCTGCCTTGACCGACCTGGTTAAACCAATCGACATGTAGATTAAAATCCCCCATGATAACTGCTGTACCATTTCTACATGCATCCATTATTTCTTTGTTTATTGCCTGCCCCACCATAATGTTACTATTTGGTGGCCTATCGACTATTCCTATCAGTGGCTTTTTCACCTTCCTATTCCTGATTTCCACCCAAATTGATTCAACCTTATCCTCCATAGCACCATTGTCATCCCTTACTATTGCCCGGATGTCATCCTTAAATAACAGAGCTACACCACCTCCCTTACCATCCACTCTGTCCTTCCGAATAGTTTGATACCCTTGGATATTTAACTCCCAGTCGTGACCATCCTTTAACCATGTTTCAGTAATGGCCACTAAATCATCGTCATTCACGATGATTTGCGCCATTTACCTTATTCCGAATACTGCAAGCATTCAGGTAAAGTACACTTATGTTGGCTTTTTTACCTCTGTTCTGAATCTTAACACCTCGATCAGTAACCTCTCCTGAGTTTTATTTCCTCTTAACTTTTCTCCTAATTTTCCTTGTCGTTGAACCCATATCTTCATGTAACAACTTGCCACCTCGCTTACCATTAAAGTTTTTACTTCCCATTTTATTCCTTTTAGTATTACTGGTCCTATTCACTGAGCTTTGCTCAGTCACTGTACCTTGTACTGTCGCCCTTTTTGATTTTTGACTATGGCTTCTCTGCCTTACACTTTCCCCCTTACTGCCTTTTGTTTCTGTCCCTGTTTTACTACCTTCCAACTTCCAGCATCGGTTCCCATCCCCCTGCCACAATAGTTTAAACCCTCCTCAACAGCTCTAGCAAACACATCGGTTCCAGTCCTGCCCAGGTGCAGACCATCCGGTTTGTACTGGTCCCACCTCCCCCAGAACCGGTTCCAATGCCCCAGGAATTTGAATCCCTCCCTCTTGCACCATCTCTCAAGCCATGCATTCATCCTATCTATCCTGACATTCCTACTCTGACTAGCTCGTGGCACTGGTAGCAATCCTGAGATTACTACCTTTGAGGTCCTACTTTTTAGTTTAACTCCTAACTCCCTGAATTCAGCTTGTAGGCCCTCGTCCCGTTTTTTACCTATATCGTTGGTGCCAACATAGAGGGCCGAAGGGCCTGTTCTGTGCTGTACTGTTCTATGTTCTATGTTCTCTATATGCACCACAACAGCTGGCTGTTCATCCTCTCCCCCCCCCCCCCAGAATGTCCTGCAGCCGTTCCGAGACATCCTTGACCCTTGCACCAGGGAGGCAACATACCATCCTGGAGTCTCAATTGCGTCCGCAGAACCGCCTGTCTATTCCCCTTACGATTGAGTCCCCTATCACTATCGTCCTGCCAGTCTTCTTCCTGCCCAGCTGCGCAGCAGAGCCAGCCACGGTGCCATGAACCTGGCTGCTGCTGCCTTCCCCTGGTGAGCCATCTCCCTCAACAGTATCCAAAGCGGTATATCTGTTTTGCAAGGAGATGACCGCAGGGGACACCTGCACTGCCTTCCTACTCGTGCTCTGTCTTTTGGTCACCCATTTTCTATCTCCCTCAGTACCTTTCACCTGCGGTGTGACCAACTCGCTAAACGTGCTATCCACGACTTCCTCAGCATTGCAAATGCTCCAAAGTGAGTCCATCCGCAGCTCCAGAGCCGTCAAGCGGTCTAACAGGAGCTGCAACTGGACACACTTCTTGCACGTGAAGGACCCAGGGACAGTGGATATGTCCCTGAGCTCCCACATCGCACACGAGGAGCATGACACGGGTCTGGTATCTCCTGCCATGTCTTAAATCTTAGGTGACTTATACAACTACAATTCCAAAAAACAAAGGAAAAAATAAATACATTAGACAATGAAAAGAATAACTACTTACCAGTCACTTACCAGGGATAAAAAGCACCTCCTCCCCACCCAGCTTCGAATTCCCACCTAGCTTCAAATTTACAAACTCACTCTTTGCTGTCTCACTCTGGCTGTGCATTCTCAGGCTCATTGGGAGAACTCACTCATTCAATTCTTATGCGGTTCCAAATATTCTTCCCAATAACTTAAGTCAGTGGTTACCAATGTTGCTTCACAGCGCCAGGGTCCCAGGTTCGATTGCTGGCTTGGGTCTCTGTCTGTGCAGAGTCTGCACATTCTCCCTGTGTCTGCGTGGGTTTCCTCCGGGTGCTCCGTTTCTTCCCACAAGTCCCGAAAGACATGCTGATAGGTAATTCAGACATTCTCAATTCTCCCTCAGTGTACCCGAAGGGTTTGGCGACCAGGGGATTTTCACAGTAATTTCATTGCAGTGTTAATGTAAGCCTACTTGTGACAATAATAAAGATTATTATTATAAGTCTGGAACATAAAGTTCTGTACTTTTATTACATCTTGGAGTTGCCTACCACCACCTTTTAATTCCTTACTTCATGGAACATTGGAACCATGAGATATATTACTTTACTTAAAACGTTAGTTTTGAAATGATCTCTCTTCTATTTCATCAGAGGTGTCAACCCATTTATTTTAAATTCTTACTGTCTCCATTAAAATAGTGGAGAAAGGAGTTTGAGATTATCACATTAAGTGGAAAATACATAAAGCTGTGTTATTAAGATGTCTACGACCCGAAGATCACTTTCTGTATTTCAATTATAGGTTACAAAATCTATAATTGTACCTCTGGGTATTTTTCTGTATCCAAGCATCATTTGTGTACTTGTAACAGCATCTCAGCCCTAAATTCCTGGGACTGAAGAGAGCGGAACAGTTTAATTCTGCCCGAAGAGAAACGTCCAGAATATGGGCCAGAATTCCTCAGTCGTGTTTTCCCTAGCTATTTAGATTCCAAATGTACTGCCATCCAGTCCCATCCTCCCACCTCATTCCCACCTCCAGCATCAAAGGAATATGTTGGGAATCCTATCCTTTGAAATGCCTCAGCTGGATTCACGTCATCCCTTGAGGCCCCAAACTTTTAATCGGTTGACACAATTAATCCCAGAGTGTACCTTCCCTGGAAGCCATAATGTGGAGGTGCCAGCGTTGGACTGGGGTGAGCACAGTAAAAAGTCTTACAACACCAGGTTAAAGTCCAACAGGTTTGTTTCAAATCACTAGCTTTCGGAGCACTGCTCCTTCCTCAGGTGAATGAAGAGGCATGTTTCCGGAACAGTTGAGTAGTTGAGTAAACAGTCATTTATTCACGGTCAAAGTACACGGCTGCTATAAGTCCCAGTCGGGACTACCAGTATGCTGGACCCTGATCAGCTTTTATACAGTCTAATTATGAGCCCCGCTGGGCCAGCTAGTGGGGAAGTTCATATTCCACGGGTCCCATGGGAGATCGATTAGGGTATCCCTCTGGGCCTCGTGAGGATTATTACATGGGTGAAAAATAATAATTTATTTTCCAGTCTTGTTGGGTTAAGGTCTTCAGGCTGCTGTGCCTTCCAGGAGTGGAAGCCACTGACACAATGCTTTCAGGCCACAACTGTGGGATTTAGGGTAGGTCTCTGGTTCTCTGTGTGAGAGAGCTAGGGTTCCAGACAGTTACACTTGCAACAGTGGGTCAGATTCCAGGAGCCTATTGCTTTGGTATTGGGATACAATGTATGTATCTGCACATATTTATCTGTATTTTGTATTATCGCTGTAGAGTATATATTATATCTCTGTCAGTTTATCGTAGTTATTGGTGCATTTTGTCAGTTTCTGCACAATATACCTGTATCATTGTATTGTATAGGCATCAGCAGGGAGCTGTGATGAAGCCTTCTATTTTACAATTTCATAAAATATTTTTTGTGGAAGAGAGCAGACAAAGAGCTGGTTCGTGCCGACGATAGATCGATACTCATGAATTTTACTTAAATGATCCACATGACATCCAATGGTAAACTATCTGCAGTAAACATGTTAGACGGAATCTCACTTATACATTTGACAAATAGAATCATATATCCACTGCCTCCACAATGGCTAGTGTTGCAACAGCTGAAGCATTTTCAACAAACTTCTTTATTTTCATAACGTGCCAGGCTAAAGAATTACATTTCCCATTTTCACCCATAATAAAATTATGAAGCCAGCGCACCAGGAACTTAGGAGCAGGAGTAGACCATTCAACCCAATGAACCTGCTCCATCATTCAGTAAGATCATAGCTGATCATCTACTTCAATGCCTTTTCCCCACACTATCCCCATTTTCCTTTATGTCATTGGTAGTTCAAAATCTGTCCGTCCCTGCTTTAAACATACTCAATGACCGAGCTTCCTCTGGGATAGAGAATTCCAAAGATTCACAACCCTCTGAGTAAACAACATTCTCCTCATCTCGGTCTTATGTGGCTTTCTCCTTATTTTAAAACTGCGTCTCCTGGTTCTAGAATCAGGGGAAACATCTGTCCTGTCTATCCCTTTAAGGTTTCCATGTGATCACCTATCATTCTTCGACACTCTAGAGAATTCAAGCCCAGTTTCCCCACTCTCTCTTCACAGGACATTTCCACCATCCTGGAAACAAGTCTGATGAACCTTAATTGCACTTGCTCTATGGCAAGAATAGCCATCAGGCAGATCAGCATGTTAAACATTGTGGAAAAGTTACCAATTTCATGTTCTTTGAGCCACCCAAGGTTGGGAACATATTATGCATTTCTCCAAGGTTCAACTTTTAGACCTAGATTTTGGCCCATGCAGCCATAGAACCATAGAATCCCTGCAATGCAGAAGGAGACCATTTGGCCCATCGAGTCTGCACCGACCCTCCGATAAAGCACCCAGGCACACGGCCCCACCCTATCTCTGTAACCCCATCTAACCTTTTGGACACTAAGGGGCAGTATAGCATGGCAAATCCACCTAACGTGCACATCTTTGGACTGTGGGAGGAGATAGGAGCACCCAGAGGAAGTCCACACAGACCTGGGGAGAACATACAAACTCCACACAGTCGCCCAAGGTCAGATCGAACCTGGGTCCCTGGCGCTGAGAGGCAGCAGTGCTAGCCACCATGCCACCGTGCCGCACTGGTTGGACAGTCGTGAGAAATCCCGATTCTGCAAACCCAATTTCTAAAAAGGCCTGACCAAGTTTCAGATTTTCATTCTGGGATGGTGGGGCTCCCTGGGAGTTCGACTGTGTGACCCTGCAATGAGAGCGGAGGTACAGAGGCGGGCTGGGCAGCGGGCGGGGGGGCTGCATTGTGCTCCAGCACTGTGTTGAAATTGAACTAAAAAACAGAAAAACATAAAATTGCCCTCACCTCTCAGACCCCACAAACTCCCCATGTCCCATCCATGGCAATACATGCCCCACCCACCACACCCCATGGCTCCTAATACTCGCCATGCCAACTCATGCCCATCTGCCCATCCCTATGCCCCATCGTACACCCCATGTTAACATATGCCCTCCTGCCCACCCAATGACCTTTTATAATCTCTTTGCCAACTTAGTATTAACATATGCCCCCACCCACAATCCTTTGCCCTTACATCTACCATGCTAACCCATGCTGTATCCACCATGAGAAACCCTTAAAACCCATTCTGGGATTAAATAAAATACAGTTCCGAGGGCAGAATTTTCCAGCCCATCACAGCAGGGGCGGGGCTGGAAAATGCAGCGAGCTATTCAAAACTCCAATGACTTCAGCGGGACCGGAAGATCCCTCCAGTGGGAGGAGCTATAAAATCTTATTCCAAGTGTCTATTACAGATCTTATTTTTAAAATAAACACTCTCATTCATAAAAAAATCATTTATATATGCATTCCTTTAATTACACTATCCCTTACAACAAGAGACATTTCATTCAATTACATACTTTCAAATAAAAGCAAGTACTGAGATTCATAGTCCCTCTTCAATGAGTCCATAACCACTCGGAGCTGTCAGACAGTGAAATGGCAGGCAACCTACTGTGACAATGGATAGTTGTGAAATCAGTTATGCAGCACTAACCCAGCAACAGAAACTCTAAGGCTTTTGGCAACAGGGAGAGTGAAATTTAAGCAAATCCGCCTTGACCCTACCAACAGGCTAATGAAATTCAATTTACGAGGCTGGGCTCAGTCTTGAGCCGCCAGCTCCCACCCCCTGGCGAAGACACCAGAAAGCATTCACACTTTTTCAGATTTAGCTTAGAACCTGAAAAATCCCCGAATCTCCAGAGCAGCCCCATTCTATCCCCCACTGTGGAACCTGGGTTAGAGATGTACATCAACATATCATCAGCATACAAAGACACCCAATTCTCCACACGCCCCCTCACTATCCCCTTCCACTGGTTTAGCTCAGTGGGCTAGACAGCTGGTGTGTGATGCAGAACAAGGCCAGCAACGCGGGTTCATTTCCCGTACCAGCTGAGAATTCTGTATTCTCCCTCTGTGTACCCGGACAGGCGCCGGAATATGGCGACGAAGGGCTTTTCATTGCAGTGTTAATGTAAGCCTACTTGTGACAACAAAGGATCTTTATCTTTATCTTTATCCGAGCACCTTAGCGCAATGGCCATGGGTTCTATCGCCAGCACAAACAGGGGGGGGGGGGGGGGGGGGGGGCCTGGGGCCTCATTCACCCAAATTCACCTCATTCGTGTGCACACTCGCCTTCAGTTCCCTATATAATAATTTGACCCATGCCACAAACTAAGGCCCAATACCAAACCTCTCCAACACCGCAAACAAGTAACTCCACACTACACGGTCAAATGCCTTCTCCATGTCCAGCGCCGCCACCACTTCCGGCTTCCTCTCTTTTGGTGGCGAGAGCACCACATTAAATAAACGCCGCATATCCTTTACAAACCCTGTCTGATCTTCCCCAATCACCTGGGGGAGGCATTCTTGGTATCCATATTTAGCAGAGATATTGGCCTATACGATCCACACTCTATCGGGTCCTTATCCTTTTTTAGCAACAGCGAAATAAATGCCTGTCCCATTGTCTCCGGGGCTGCCACTTAGCCATCTTATCCTCAAATATCTCCACCAACATCGGTGTCAGCCTATCCAAAAACCTTTGATAAAATTCCACCCAGAACCCATCCTGCCCTGGTGCCTTTCCCATTTGCATCTTCCCTATCGTTGCTTGAACCTCCTCAATCCCCACTGGCTCCTCCAGCCCTGCCCTCTCCTCCTCACCTACTCTAGGACACTCAAACCACACAAGAAATCCCTGATATCTGACTCGGGAGCTCCGACCTGTACAACCTTTTATAAAATTCCTCAAATGCTTTGTTCACCTATCCCGTCCCGGACCCAAATAATCTCTCGCTTGGCCGCCTGCAGGCAGAGCTGGCCCACCAACAAGCGACCTGCCTTTTCCCCATACTCATAAACTACCATCTTCACCCGCCTTAACTGCCGTGCCACTTTCCCTGTAGACAAAAGGTCAGACCGTGTCTGCAGTTCCTTTCTACTCACCTGAAGTTCCAGAGTGGGATCCTCCGCATACAAGATGATCTCGCCTCTTACCACCACCTTCAGCACCTCCCAAACCACTAATGACATGATCCCACCGTTCCTATTGAACCCCACATAGTCATCAATCACCTTCCCCATCTTTACGCAAAAATTCAGATCCACCAGCAGCCCCACATCCAACCTCCATGCTGGCCTCTGTGCAGGCCTCTTCTCCGGGACCAAATGCGGAACATGATCCGAAATAACAATCACCGAGTATTCAACTTTCCTCACCCCTGACACCAACGACTTCCCCATAATAAAGAAGTCAATCCTTGAGTACACATTATGCTCTGGCGAAAAAAAGGAGTACACCCCACCCCAGGATGCAAAAACCGCCATAGATCCACTCCCCTTATCTCCTTCTTAAACCCAGCCAACAACCTCACTGTCTCATTCCACCCCACCTCCAACGTAGCCAGTGAGTGCGGATTTGACCGATCCACCTTCGGATTCAACACTGTATTTAAGTCCCCACCTAGAATTAACTGAGGCGTATCCAAATTCGATATGGTAGCCACCATCCTCTTCATTTATCCGACATCATCACTGGTCCACCCAACCCCCCCATGTTCCACATTACCACTTAGACCAGTGGCCTCTCACCCCCTTCCTCCTGTCAATCATGTTCATCGCCCCCGACACTGCCCCGCAAGCGGGACTCAATCCGGCCCCTAATCACTGTCAACCAGTTACCCCTACCCACTGAGAAACCCCCCAGCCACTTAGTCTTGAAACAATTTCTCTCTGCGTACTCCTTATCCTCCTAACATTGACACCTCCCAGGCCCATCAAATCCTGTCCACGCAGGCTCCAACGGCTGCAGCCACCCCCCCCACCTCGCTCCCGTTCACTACCCAACTTGCATTTGCCAGCGAGGTGGCCCCTGTCAGAGCCCCCTCCTCCCCACATGCCCAATACAGAAAAACAACATAAAAGCTCACCCACATCCAGTCCTTCCAAACAATCCAACATAATAGACCCCAAACCAAGAAAACAAACCCCAACATGTTACCCCAGCATCCCAGAACCATCCCCTCACAACCACAACATAAGAAAAACCAGAGTCCAAACTCAGTTCAGTCCCAGTCCTTCAGCCTCAGGAACGTCTCTGCCTCCTCCGCCGTTTTAAAGTAATAGCCCCTGGAGTTGTGCGTAACTCTCAAATTCACCAGATAGACCACTCCAAACTGCGCGTTACTCTTGTGCACCGCTACCTTTGCCCTATTGAAGGCCGCCTGCCATGTAGCCTTTAGCTTTGGTTGGAACGACCAGAGGTCATCATCTTCTTCCCAAGCCGCTCAAAATGCTTTGCAAACTGCCGCTCAAACTCCATCGCCATCACCTCAGCCAGCTTGTCCACTGTAATGGGCACAGCCCCACCCGAGCTTGTTCCCGCCATCTTTTTACCAACGGAACTCCGCACCGAACCCGAGCTCTCAAGTGGACTATCACTCGCTCCTTTTCATCTAGTATTTTTCCATTGGGTTTTCGACATCCTTTAGTTACCACAACTTTTCTGGAGGTCAATCATATAAAATTTCCCCCCAAATCTGGGTGAAGAGGGCCATACAACGAAAGCTCTAGCAGAAGCCACTCAACGTGTAACCTCTACCTACATGTCGCCACCGGAAGCCACTCGAGGTCCATCTCTAAAGGGTGACCATTGACTCACACGGTGATCCGGGTGAGGGTCACTCTGGATGCTGCAGTGCAATTTAACTGCATACAATCCTCATCCTGCTGGTCAATGTGGGAAGTATGGGCCCTGGGCTTCACCTACCTCTGTTGGGGCAGCGTGCCACCTGGTTTCTTTGGGATTTGCATTCACTACCATTCCACACATGTACGTGTCCCGCATGCCACAATGCCTGAACTGCCCTTCTACTGTCTCTGGGGCAGTATCACGCCTTGCTGCCTCGGTCCTCGGCTATCGGATCAGGCCCCTAAGGTTACGGGTCCAGGGTAAGGTTTCCGTCCCGGGAGGTGCTGCACACTGGGAGAGTGTGCGTCCAGAAAAGTTCACCTCCATAAACTTGAGTTCCTGCGTCCCCTTTTCAGCACGTTCCCTTGATAACAAAATCTGCACAGCCTGTTGTAAGTATAAAGATGGCTCGATCAACAATTTCCTTTGGGTTGCCTCTCCCCCCCCCCCGCCCTGGACTTCGACCGGTCCAGTTCGGGGTCAATGTGTTAAAGTCTCCCCCTATGATCAGGTTGTGAGACTCTAAGTCCGTGATTTTGCCTAGCATGCGTCTTATTAATTCCACATCATCCCAATTCGGAGCGTAGATGTTCACAAACACCACCCGGACCCCCTCCAGCTTTCCACTCACCATTATATACGTGCCCCCCTTATCTGCCACAATTCTCCCAGCTCACATGCCACAGCCTTACTGATCAGAATTGCTACCCCCCTGGTCTTCGAATCCAGCCCTGAATGAAACACCTGGCCTACCCATCCCTTTCTCAATCTCGTGTGATCTACGAGCTTTAAATGTGTCTCCTGAAGCATTGCTTTGTCTGCCTTTAACCCCTTTAAATGCGCGAACACACGCGCTCTTTTGACCGGCCCATTCAAACTCCTCACATTCCACGGTGATCAGCCTGGACGGGGGGCTAACGCCACCCCCCCCCCACCCCCCCCACCCCCCACCCCCACACTGCCGACTAGACATCACCCTTTTTTGGCTAACCTCGAGACCGTGCCCCTCGCTTTCTCGAGCATCCCCACAGGGAGCCACCGCCCCCGACCATCAATTGGTTCCCCGAAATTGATACCTCCTCTGTCAGAAAAGCAGCATCCACCCCCTCCCCTTTCCCCCCCAACAGCGACCCAAAATCCCCCAATCAAGCACCAGCTAAGCTATTGCTCACCCCCCACTACGCTCCCGAGAGTCAGCTGACCTCTGCTGACCCCAGTAGCTCCCGCTCCTGGCGCCGATCAAACTGTCGCCTCATTATCCGGACCCCTCTCCCCTTATGAAAAAAACAATTTAGCTACTTCTCCAGCCCCAGTGAATAAATAGTAATACGAAAAGAAAAACAAACAAAAGACACTCACATAGCCCCGTGAGGAGACACTGAACCAAGGCTCCAACTTCCCGAAAAATCACACTCAGTACAGGGCCCCCTCCCCCCTCCGTATCTCAACTTTGCCGAAAACACAGCACCCTCCAGCCACCGCCACAGCCCTTACACGCACCCAACATTGTATGCAATCTTATATTAAAACGGTACCGTGTTACCCAGCTCCACCACCGCATTCCACCAAAGCTTAACTGTCCTTTAATTCGAGTTCAGCTTTTCTTGTTTAACAAATGTCCACGCCTCGTCCAGCGTCTCAAAATAGTAATGTCGTTCCTTGTGCGTGACCCATAGCCTCACTGGGTGTAGCATCCCAAATTTCACCCCCTTCTGAAGAGGGTCGCCTTCACCCGGTTGAATCCAGCACGTCTCTTGGCCAGCTTCGCACCCAGGTCCTGGTAGATGCGTATCACGCTGTTCTCCCACCTATTGCTCCGTTCTTTTTTAGCCCACCACAAGACAAGTTCCTTGTCTGAGAAGTGATGAAATCTCACAACCATGGCCCTCGGCGGTTCATTCGCCTTGGGCTTCCTTGCGAGGGCTCTGTGCGCCCCGTCCAGCTCCAGGGGCCGAGGGAATACCCCCATTCCCATCTGCGTCTCCAGCATTTTGGACCCTTCCACACCTTCAGGGAGGCCCACAACTCTCAGGTTCTGCCTCCTGGAGCTGTTTTCTAGGTCCTCCAGCCTCTCCTGCCTCTTCTTGTGGAGGTCATCCTGCACCTCCACCTTAAGGGCCAGTACGACCAACTCATCCTCATGGTCGGATATCTTTTTCTCCATCTCCTTTATCGCTTTCCCTTGTGTCGTCTGAGTTGCGATCATTTGGTCTATTGATGCCTTCATCGGGGCCAGCATGTCCTTTTTAAGATCAGCAAAGCAGCCCCTAAGGAACTCCTGATGCTCCTGTGACCACTGTGCTCACGCTCCCTGGTCTATACCGGCTGCCATGCTGTGCTTTGGCACCCGCTCCGCACGCTTCTGTCTGTCGGGACTTAAACGCTTCACCCGGCCACTCCTGGTCCAGCTATCCATACAACAGAGAGGGAATCCTTTTTGGCAATGTTCGCTTCACCAATCTGTCCCAAAAAGTCAGTGAAAACGCCTGAAAAAAGGTCCGAGAGTCCGTTCCAGGCAGGAGCTACCGAATGCGCGACCTACTCCTCCATGGCCACTACCGGAAGTCTCGGGTTGCCGTATTATTGATACCATAGACCAGGCAGTCTCGTAGCATCTCCAAGAGTGGAGTGCCATACTCACAAAAAATGGATAGTTTTCTCAAACATGTTTGGAACCCGGTCACGGACTCTCCTGGGCTCCTCTCCGTCATGTTAAAATGGTATCTCTGCACAATGACTGACAGCCTGGGGTTATAATGCTGTGTAACCAGTAACAAGTTCTTCAAAATTCTTGGTTTCTGGGTTGCGAGATGCGTCAGACTTTTATCACCTCATAAGTGTGGACCCCACAGGCAGTTAAAAGGATTACCGTTTGTCGGTCTTCACCGGTGATAGCATTCACTCGAAAAAAAGTAACGTGCACATTCAGCGTATTGCTTCCGATCCTCAATGCCCGCATCAGGTGTGTCCAATCTTCCGACTAATAGCATCTTGGAAAAATAAATTCCAACCTTAATCTTGTATTACCGATTATTAGAGTGTCCATGGGCACTCGAGTTCCCCTAGTGGGAACTCAACGAGGCTCATGGGGAGGCTAACTGCTTTTACCCTGTAGGTCTAGTGCGGGTTATTGCAGGTAGCCATCAAAGTTCACGATCAATCGGATTTCTGCTTCTAATTTGTTCAGGGGCTGTTCTTTGGCCTTTATTTTATTATTTAATCTATTCAAGCTAAGAACCCTTTTTACACTTTCATGTCTATCAGGACAACTCCCATTTGCATTATTGATGGGTCTTTCTGTGGTGGGGTAATTGTTTTCTGATGCAATAGTCACTTCTGGAACAATCAATACCTGTACTGTGCTTCTTTATACTGCACTCTTTCACCCCATTCTGCCAGGTCTTGGACTTCACTTATTGGCCATCATACTAAACATTCAACTGATACCAACTTACCAGTAGCTTTCCCTGCATGTCCCATAATTGTTGCATTCCTCCAATCACTAGAGTGCTCCAGAATAGAGTACCTACTCTGGGCTATTAGCCTGTGGATGTGATAGCACTGTCCTGTGTGTCATGACCACTCATATTGTCACTATACGCCCCTGTATTCTGTCCCTTGGAATCTTGATCACATGAACGCCTAAGGTACAAGACATTTTGTTTGCTTCTATCAGCTGTTGAGAGTCCCAGATTTTGTAATCAATTCTGATTAATTGTAAGGAATTCTTGCATGTCCAATAAGTGCTCTTCTATCATGACTTTACCTTACTGGGGGTTTTCCGTTGCTGATAATCCTCTCCTTTTTAATACACCAAATTTCCAGGATGGTTTTATATAATGCCTCAAAGCAGTAAGTTCTAGAGCAGGAGGACTGTAACACAATACAGAATGCAATTTTAGATTTCACCCTTAAGCCAGAATTTAACAGCCCTTGGAGGTGGCATGGCAGTTGATGGAGGATAGAACTGGAGCCAATCTTTACACAATTGTATATTTATTTACAATGTTACATAGTACATGGATACACTTCCCAACCCAACTCCTACAGTTTTTCCCTGTGTCTATTTAAAAAAATATATATTTCTTTATTCTCCTCCTTTTTCACATTTTCTCCCAAATTTACACCCACCAACAATAAACAATAATCAGTATACAAATATGTCAAACCCCATATCAATAACAACGATCCCATCCTCCCACCAAACCCCAAACATTCGCCCTCATGTTCACATAAACAAATGACAAAAAGGAATCAGGAATCACTCATAGCCACCATTAACACCCATCGCCCCTCCCCCCAACCCTCCCACCCACCCCCCCCAACTAATGTTCGATGTTATCCAGTTATTGAAAGTGCATAATGAATAATGCCCATGAATTGTAGAACCCTTCTATCCTTCCCCTCAGTTCAAACTTAACCTTCAAGAGTCAAGAATTCCAACAGATCCCCCCCGCCACACCAGGGCACAGGGTGGAGAGGCTGATCTCCATCCCAGCAGGATCCGCCTTCGGGCGATCAACGAGGCGAAGGCTACAACATTTGCTTCCGCACCCGTTTCCAACTCTGGCTGGTCCGACACCCCGAATGTGGCCTCCCGGGGGCCCGGGTCCAGTTTCACGTGCACCACTTTAGAAATTACCCTAAAAACCTCCCTCCAGTAATCCTCAAGCTTCGGACAGGACCAAAACATATAAACGTGATTAGCGGGGTGTTCCCCCCCCCCCACCCCCACCCCACCCCCCACCCCCCCCCCCACCCCCACAACGTTCACACATCTTCTACTCCTTCAAAGAATCGGCTCACCCTCGCCCTCATGAGGTGTGCTCTGTGTACCACCTTCAGCTGTATCAACACCAATCTCGCACACGAGGTGGAGGCATTCACGCTCCGGAGCACCTCACACCAGAACCCCTCCTCCATATCCTCTCCCAACTCTTCCTCCCAATTTGCTTTGATCCCTTCCAGTGGTGCCCTCGCCTCTTCCAAAATAGCTCCGTAGACAGCTGACACTACCCCCTTCTCCAGTCCCCCTGTCGTCAGCACCTCCTCCAGAAATGTGGAGGCTGGCTCCTCAGGGAAGTTCTGTATCTCCTTTCTGGCAAAATCTCGAACCTGCATGTATCTAAACATTTCTCCGTGCTCCAGCCCATACTTCGCTTCCAGCTCCTTCAATCCTGCAAACCGACCCCTAAGAAACAAATCTTTCAATGTCTTAACCCCATTCTCTTCCCATTTCCGAAAATTTCCATTCCACCTCCCTGGCTCAAATCTGTGGTTCCCCCGAATCGGCATTTCCCTTGACCCTGCCCCCAACCCGAAATGTTGGCGAAATTGCCTCCAAATTCTCAATGAAGCTATTATTACCGGGCTAGCACAGGGCTAAATCGCTGGCTTTGAAAGCAGACCAAGGCAGGCCCAGCTCCGCACCTTCTCCACATTCACCGCCCAGTAGTAATACATCAGGTTTGGAAGACCCAACCCCCCTGCCTGCCTTCCCCTCTGTAGTAGCACCTTTCTAACTCTGCCCTGTGTCTATTTTCATAGGGCTCAATTGAATACCCAGTTAATAACCACCACCTACATCACAATATACAATATACATCACAATATAGTCACAATATACAATTGAAGCATTTCACCCATGATATAATTGAATGTTGGAACTGAATGAAGGGGATGAATCATCTACTCCTGTTCCCAGATTCCTACTCTTAGTTTCACGATGTGTTTTGAACTCAATAGTGCTTCTGTTCCAAATGCTCCTCTCTAAATATCTGTTTTGTCATCACATGAGACACATTGTTGCAATGGAACTGAATCTGAGTACGGAATGAGGACGTTAAAGCCTTATAGCATCAGGATGGATGAATTGAAGCCCAGATAGAAGAGCACTTTACACTTTCATGAGCTCTTCTTTTTTGCAGTGAAGCAAAAACACCAAACAGAATGAGTAATCATGATGTTAGGAAAACAAAAGTAGTTTTAAGGGAATTAGATTTGTATTGGCAAACATTAGAAATAAGGTATAGTTTTAAGCGTGTTTAATTTAATGTTTCTGTGCTTGCAAGGGTGAGATCTATAGCTCAATCTATGCTAGACAAAGGTATTTGTATGTGTGGGGGTTGATTAAATTCCAACTGTGTTTCTATTATGCTTAGAGAGGGCTAAGGTATGAAAAATACGTCAAAGGCATAAGCATGTGAGTGTTGTTTAGCTTGTAAAGTAGAGAAACTTTAAAGTTTTAATTTAGCTAATTTGATTGAAGTTATAATATTGGAGATAGATAGTGAGCGAGCAGGTAGCTCTCACAGCTCTGCTAGAAGCAGTTGGTTTTAGAAGACCAAAGAGGGAAAATGTCTCTCAGCCTTGCTAGAAGAAAAGACATACTATGGAGTAATGGTTAAGAAAACAGATGCCTGGAATCTAAAGTCCAGCTAGTTAAGGAAATGAAGAGGTGTCCAAGAAGTCTTGAGTTAAATGAACATGTTCAGAAGAATTCAAGGAAAAGTAAACAAAGTGTTCTGAGTTAAAGAGACAATTGCAGGAACCCGATTTAAAGTGGGACAAAGCTTTCAAAGGGAAAACAAATGTCTGATGCCATTTAATACAGTCTGGAAATCGAGGATTGAAGCAATTGTGAGCAGTGTGCACAGCAGTCAAGACAAAGAAATTGTAAAGGGGTCGGTGTGAAATCCTGGGCTGGATACGCCGTTAAAAGTGAAACGGAAGCGTGGTTTAAAAAGTGTCATATGGAAAACCTGGCCTGGATTTCAGAATGCAAAAAGCTAAGGGAAAGCAGTATTGTGAGAGAAGATTTTAAAGTGTGTTTTGGGGAATGGAGTTTGGAAACTCTCACGTGAAAATCGTCTGGGAGGATTCTCGGGAGACATCCACAAACATTCAGAGTGGAGAGTGTATTTACCCACAGTCATTCTGTTTGTTTAAAAGGGGCTTTGTGTCAATCAGACCATTGTAGATTAAGGGTTACTTTGTAATCCATATTAATCCTAAAATGTTCATGGTTAATAAATGCTTATTTCTTGTTGTTAAATCTAATTAGTGGTCCTGTGACTGTGTTCCTTCATGTTTTATAAAGAAAACAGTACCAGTCTATTGAGCCATGGTTCCATTCTGGGAACTTCCCATCCGGTTAGAATATTAACTGGGGTTGTAACAATGATGAAAGTTAAAAATACTACTGGTGCATTTCAGATTGGAACCATTGGATCATTAAGTTACTGAAAACTTACAAAATATACTGACAAAGACAGTAAATGAGTTTTGGGCTGCTTGGCTTTTCCAATTAGGTAAAGATTGATCGGTAACCTCCTTTTCAGTCTTCGCGCAATCATCTGTCCATGTGTGACTGATCAAACTGTGTTGAGTTTGAAAGTCCCCGAGTAACAAAGCAGTGCACATGCTCCAGTGCTTCAGGGAGCATGGGAAAGGTAAAAACATTAAATCGATGTTGCAATTAAGAAGTACAAGGTTTTTCTCAGAAGGCGCCTCCTGAACCGAACACTTTGACAATGACAACTGTCATTAGTGTGACATTTTCCAGAAAAACACAATGTAACCGCTTCATGCTCTCCAGTTCATAAACATTTTTAAATTTAGATTGTCCATTGTATGGATGGAAATTGATACATGGTTGATTTGTTAGATTTAGTATAGGTTGTTGGCAAAAAGGCAGATAACTCTTTGTGTGTTTAAATGTATGCAGTATTTCTCTGATCGCATATTAAGTTTCCATTGATAGAGGAGACTTTGATCAAAATCACACTCTTCTATTTTGAAATTTATTTAAATATCTTAGATATTTTCCTTGTGATAAAAGACAAACACTGTTTGTGTAAGTGGGGTCACATTCTCTGAGTGGTAGTGTGTGCTTTCCATATCTATACAAAATTAGTGAGTCCATGTGTTGCACAGAAACCCTTGTCATTGTATTTGACTTACTGGTTATATATAACATGTACACTTACCTGTGGCTGGATCTTTGTCCCAACGCAAGGCAAACCTATACCAAGAGGGTGAAAGAACAGGGGGGCGGGTTCCATATACAAAGTCGCACCCCCATTCCCATTGTTAGCAATTTTGAACAGCTGAAGAAATGGGCTGAGTCTTAAACCCACACATTGCAGTCCCGACTTTACCGGTTCCACTGTGGAGTGGACAATGTTGACCCCCCCACAATTTTAATGGATTTGGGCCGGCTTCTGTTGTCAGAAGTTCTGCGAGCCATGGGGGAACCCATAGCCTCGGTTTATAAACCTTTTGACAGGTCAGTTCAAAACATGTTGCCAATAATTTATATTATTCATTTATGGGATGTGGGCATCGCTGACTAGGCCAGCTTTTATTGCCCATCCCTAATTGCCCTTGAGAAGGTGGTGTGAGCTGCCTTCTTGCTGCAGTCCACGTGGTGTTGAAACACCTACAATGCTGTAAGGGTGGGAGTTACAGGATTTTGATCCAGTGACAGTGAAGAAAATGTGATATATTTCCAAATCAGGGTGGTGAATTATTTGGAGGAAAACTTCCAGGTGGTGGTATTCCCAGGTGTCTACTACCCTTACCCTTCTAGATGGGAGTGATCATGGGTTTGGAAGGTGCTGCCTAAGGATTGTTGGTGGGTTCTTGCAGTGTTTCTTGTAGATGGCGCACACTGCTGCCATTACATTATCGTGTAATGCTGTATCATAAGTCAAATATGTTTTTAGTGCATTCAAGATGATAGGGCTTGGTTCTTAATGATAACTTAAAAAATGATCATTAAATTTACCAGCATTATGAAAGTGGTAGAGTCTTCAGTCTCATTTGTGTACTTTATACAATGGATAATGTACTCTTTTGCATTGAACAATAATGATATTCATATTTAACTGTCAATTTTCCCTTTGATTTTAATTGAATGATAGCTCAAACATATATTCTACTGCTTTAAAGCTTTTATAGGTGGCTGAGCTCTTTTATTGACACCTCAGCCATTTGTTACACTGCTTACAAGCATGAGCAGATGGCTAAACTATTTCAATCACTTCAGAAGCTTTAATGTATTCTGTTTTGGATGTTCTGTTGACACAGTGTATAATGCAATCCCTTTATGAATGCTTGACTTAGTTCAAAGCCCCACTAATTAATTTAACACAGCTGAGGTTGTTGATATAGACATTCAGCAGAATCTCTTTCAGAATGCTTGACTGAGCTCCAATTTCACTAATGGATTCAATTTAGTAGCCGCTGTTGATCCAACTGTCATGGGGACTGTGAATTTGTTTATCTTGACAGTTTTATGACCTTCTAATAGGGTAATGTATTTAATTGGTTTTTGAATGACTATTTATCTTGTTAGTTTTGACTCTAATGTCATTGTAAGGCTGAAGAGTTGTGCACATAGCGGAGATGTGTCCATTCCAAGTATTAGCCTAGTAAACCTTCTCTGAACTGCTTCTCATGGAATTTTATAGAATATACAGTGCAGAAGGAGGCTATTTGGCCCATCGAGTCTGCACCGGCTCTTAGAAAGAGCACCCTACTTAAGCCCACACCTCCACCCTATTCCCGTAACCCAGTAACCCCAGCTAACATTTTTTGGACTAAGGGCAATTTAGCATGGCCAATCCACCTAACCTGCACATCTTTGGACTTCTAACACAACTACATCCTTGCTTAAAAAAGGAGACCAAAATTGTACACAGTGCTCCAGATGTGGGGCGTCATTCTCCGACCCCCCAGAGGGTCGGAGAATGGCCGTTGGCCGCCGTGAATCCCGCCCCCGCCGGTTGCCGAAGGGAGAAAAGTCGGCGGGGCGTTAATGTCGCCGCTGCCGCGGAGAATGTCACGGGTCTGCGCAAGGCAGCCGATTTTCGGCCTGCCGATATTCTCCCTTCCGGATGGGCCGAAGTCCCGTCGACGTGATGACCGTTCACGTCGACGTAAATTAAACCTCCTTTTCATCGGCGTGACCCGGTGCTCCAGGCTCACGCCGACCAGCGTGGAGGTGAGTGACGGCCTGGGGGGTTGGCTCTGGGCAGGCAATGGCGTGGCCGCAGTCTGAATGCGTGAGGAGAGGTGTGTCTCGGGTTGTGTGTGTGTGTGTGCGGCGGGGGTGGGGGGGGGTGGGTGCTGGTTAGAGTAGGCTGGGCTCCGGTGGAGTGCCGGGAGGGGGTCTGTGCCGGGGAGGTGGATGGGGGGTCCGTGCCGGGGTGGAGGTTGGGGGGGGGTCTGTGCCGGGGTGGAGGTTGGGGGGGGGGGGTCCGTGCCGGGGTGGAGGTTGGGGGGGGGTCCGTGCCGGGGTGGAGGTTGGGGGGGGGTCCGTGCTGGGGTGGAGGTTGGGTGGGGGGGGGGTCCGTGCCGGGGTGGAGGTTGGGGGGGGTCCGTGCTGGGGTGGAGGTTGGGGGGGGTCCGTGCTGGGGTGGAGGTTGGGGGGGGGGTCCGTGCCGGGGTGGAGGTTGGGGGGGGTCCGTGCCGGGGTGGAGGTTGGGGGGGGGTCCGTGCCGGGGTGGAGGTTGGGGGGGGTCTGTGCTAGGGTGGAGGTTGGGGGGGGGGGTCCGTGCCGGGGTGGAGGTTGGGGGGGGGGTCGTGCCGGGGTGGAGGTTGGGGGGGGTCCGTGCTGGGGTGGAGGTTGGGGGGGGTCCGTGCTGGGGTGGAGTTTCGGGGGGGGTGCGTGCTGGGTTGGGGGGGGGTTCCGTGCCGGGGTGGATGTTGGGGGGGGTCCGTGCTGGGGTGGAGGTTGGGGGGGGGGTCCGTGCCGGGGTGGAGGTTGGGGGGGTCCGTGCCGGGGTGGAGGTTGGGGGGGGGTCCGTGCCGGGGTGGAGGTTGAGGGGGGGGGTCCGTGCCGGGGTGGAAGTTGGGGGGGGGGCCCGTGCCGGGGTGGAAGTTGGGGGGGGTCCGTGCCGGGGTGGAGGTTGGGGGGGGTCCATGCTGGGGTGGAGGTTGGGGGGGTCCGTGCCGGGGTGGAGGTTGGGGGGGGGTCCGTGCCGGGGTGGAGGTTGGGGGGGGGGGGTCCGTGCCGGGGTGGAGGTTGGGGGGGGATCCATGCCGGGGTAGAGGTTGTGGGGGTGTCCGTCCGTGCCAGGGTGGAGGTTGGGGGGGGTTCGTGCTGGGGTGGAGGTTGGGGGGGGGTCCGTGCCGGGGTGGAGGTTGGGGGGGGATCCGTGCCGGGGTGGAGGTTGGGGGGGGATCCGTGCCGGGGTGGAGGTTGGGGGGGATCCGTGCCGGGGTGGAGGTTGGGGGGGGGGGTCCGTGCCGGGATGGAGGTTGGGGGCGGGTCCGTGCCGGGGTGGAGGTTGGGGGCGGGTCCGTGCCGGTGTGGAGGTTGGGGGGTGTCCGTGCCGGGGTGGAGGTTGGGGGGGGATCCGTGCCGGGGTGGAGGTTGGGGGGGATCCGTGCCGGGGTGGAGGTTGGGGGGGGGGGTCCGTGCCGGGGTGGAGGTTGGGGGCGGGTCCGTGCCGGGGTGGAGGTTGGGGGGGGGTCCGTGCCGAGGAGGGGGATGGGAGGGCAAGTGAGTTGGTCCACCTGGCCAGGTGCCAGCCTCCAACAGTTGGACCCATGCGGTCCATGCCACCTGGCTGGGGGGAGGAGGGGATATGGGCAATGATGACATGTCGTCGTTCCCCCCCCCCCCCACCAGGCCGTCATGTTTTCAGATCATCCAGCGATGTTGGCCGCCGTGGTGGCAGCCGCTCATGTCTATGTTGCCCTGGATGAGGAGGAGGAGGAAGAGGAGCGTGCCAGAGAGACGGCGCAGGCTGCCGCAGAGGGGCAGGCGGCAGCCGCCCAGGCTGGAGGGACACCTGACCGACAGGACGAGGAGGGGGAGGAGGACGTCGCGGCCCCACGGCAACGGAGGCACCCGAGGGCGCCCCATGTGTACCGGCCCCGGCAGTCATACCAGGACCTCACGGACCGGGAATGCAGGAGGAGACTCCGGATGAGCCGGGAAACCGTGGCACACATCTGCCACCTGCTGGCACACCTGTCACCGCGTGGCACTGGCAGGGGACACCCTCTCCCAGTGTCCGTCAAGGTTACGGTGGCCCTGAACTTTTATGCAACGGGGTCATTCCAGGCACCGAGTGGGGACCTGTCTGGCATATCGCAGACATCGGTGCACCGGTGCATCCGGGCAGTGACAGATGCCCTATATGCCATGGCGCACCGCTACATCCGCTTTCCCGTGGACCGGGCCAGCCAAGATGCCCGGGCCGTGGGCTTCTCTGCCGTGGCCGGGTTCCCCATGGTCCAGGGCGCGATCGATGGGATGCACGTCGCCGTGCGGCCACCTGCAGATAACAGGGCCGTGTTCACTAATAGGAAGGGGACCTATTCGATGAACGTACAGGTGGTCTGTGACCACCGCATGATGATCCTGCACGTCTGCGCCCGTCACCCAGACAGTGTACACGACTCATTCGTGTTGTCGCGGTCATCCATCCCCGGCATGTACGTGGGACGCCGTCCCCGGCTGAGGGGCTGGTTGCTGGGCGACAGGGGCTACCCATTGCAATCGTGGCTGATGACGCCTATACGGAGGCCACGCAATGAGGCGGAGAACCGCTACAATGATGCCCATGTAGCGACAAGGGGAGTGATAGAGAGGTGCTTTGGCGTGCTGAAGATGCGTTTCAGGTGCCTGGACCTCTCTGGGGGCGCCCTCCAGTATCGGTCAGATAGGGTCGGCCGCATCATTGTGGTGTGCTGCGTCCTACACAACATAGCCCAGCAGAGGGGCGATGTGCCGCAGGCAGAGGAGGGCGGAGTGGAGGAGCAGCTGGAAGAGGCCCAGTCCTCCCCAGATGAGGGGGATGGGGGCAATGGTCAGGGCAGACGGGGTAGACACAGGCGGGTGGCTGTCCACCGTTACCGGCTGGCCCAGTGGGCACGGGACAGACTGATGGATGCCCGCTTCACTGACTAGATGGGCGTGGGAATCGGGTAGTATGGCCACAGACCGCAAACCATGGCAACAGCCGACCACCCACACCCCCCACCCATCCACCCATCCAGCACCCTCACCCCCCTACCCAACCCCACCCGCATGCACACCACCCCCCCCCCCCCCCCCATTGCCGATCCACCTGCGGCACAACGGGCCGGGCTCACACAGTTGCGGGTGGACGCGTGTCTATCGCAGGCCATGGAGGATGATGACAACCCGCCCTGCGATGAGCTCCTGGCTCTACATCGTTGGACTATGTCTGACCCATGGCCACAGTACCACCATCCACCCGGACCATCCCTGCATGCGGCTGTGACACTGCAGCGCACGGTCCCGTCCTCTGCCCGGGGGATGTTGATGGCGGCCCAGGGGGAAGGGGGCAGACTCACCTGGGGCTGAGGTAAGACCACCCCTCACACACATACTTGCGCTCAACGTACATGACACCCCCGCACACTTTGGACAGAGCACAAAGGCAGCTTCGGTAGGTGTAACATTGACTTTAATAACCAAAGGAGTTCATGCACGTGCCCTAGCCCCTAAAACTCACCTGTGCCCTGCACCCGTGCCAACTTACTCAGTGTCTAATTGTTTGGCCTTACGGGCCCTTTGACTACGTCTACGTGGTTCCCCAGACGGTACAGCAGAACTGGAGGTGGACTCCTGTGATTCCTGCCCTCTGACACTGGATCCCTTTGGCGGCCGTTTCCTGGGGCGTCCTGGCCTAGATGGCCCAGGCTGCGGCCCGGGCGACTGGGATGGCGAGCTGCCAGGCTGTCCTGCCCGTTGCCCACCCGATGCACCTGGGACGGAAGGGGGGGGGAGTCCGAGGTGTCGCGGTGTACCGGGACCTCCCCTACAGAGGGAGCCGGGACGGACCACACCACCTCCTCCTCCCTCGGGGTGCCCGATGGCCCCCAGGCCTCTACATGGGTGGGGGATGCGAACGGACTGGCCATCCGACGCCCCCCCAACATCTGGCGCTGCCAGTCCTGGAGGCCCGTGCTGGTATCGACAGGGGTCTGCAGGTTTGCAGCCATGGAGCCCAGGGGGTTGGCAAACCCTGTCTGTGACAGTGCGACGCCGGCTCGCACATGGCCACTGGCGCCGATGCCCTCAGCGATGGCCTGCAGAGACTGGGCCATGGCCTGCAGAGACTGGGCTATGGCGTTGAGCGCCTCTGCCATCTGGCGCTGGCACTGGCTCATGGCCTCCTGTGAGAGGGCAGCCATTTCCTGGGCCACAGACGCCGCCTGCACGGAAGGCCCCAGGCCTCGCAAACCGTTCCCCATGTCTGACACCGTCGCACCCATTGCCTCCGCTGCGGACGCCACCCGTGCGGTGTCGGCCTGGGCGGCACACATGACCGGCACCACTCCCAGCTCCTAGACGCGGGTGGACTCCTCCACCTGCGACCGCAGCCGCCGCAAGCCGCCCGTCACCCTCTTCGCTCGTCTCCGGGTCAGTGGTTGCATCGGATCTATGTGTGGGTGTGGTAACTGCAGGAACCCGGGATCCATCTGGGCGGCAGATGTTCGCTTGGGCTGGGCTGCCCTCCGACCGCCCGGTCCCTCTGCTGCTCCTACCTCCACCTGCTGTACCGGGACGGCTGTGTTGTGCGCACCAGTGAGTGTACCAGACGCCTCATCACTAAAGTGCCCAACCGTGGTGAGTGTTTCTGCGATGGTGGAGGGTGTTGGTGACAGCAGTGGCGTTGTGTCGTGCTCTTCGTCCCACTCTGAGTCCATGGCACTTTGGGGTGGGGGTTCGTCTCCACCCATCCATCTGAGTCACTGTCCGGTATTTCGTCTTCCTGGGTAGTGCTGTCCCGGGTAGGGGTGTCCTGGGTAGTGGTGTCCTGGGTAGTGGTGTCCTGGGTAGTGGTGTCCTGGGTAGTGGTGTCCTGGCTCGGATGTGACGGGGGCTGTGGCTGTCCCCCTCATCGCTGGGTGGTCGCTCCCGCACGTGACGGGGGTGTCGTCTCCCTGTTGCTCCAGGTCTCTCCGTCTCCCGTGGTGTGCGAGGGGCATCCTGCGGGCGTCGCATGCTGGAGGGTGCGGATCTCTCCGTCTCCTATGGTCTCCGAGGGGCATCCTGCGGGCGTCGCATGCTGGAGGGTGCGGGTCTCTCCGTCTCCTGTGGTCTCCGAGGGGCATCCTGCGGGCGTCGCATGCTGGAGGGTGCGGGTCTCTCCGTCTCCTGTGGTATCCGAGGGGCATCCTGTGGGCGGTCTGCATCTGCGGGGATGGGTGCCTGGACGTTTGGTCCTGCGATACACAATGAAGCATGCATGGTTAGACATCAGGCAGTGATCAGGTGATACGGGGGAGGGGGATATAGGGGATGGGGGATATGGGGATGGGCTGTCGGTAGCTCACTTGCTAGTACGCCTCCGACCTCTGCATCAGCAACCTCCCGGTCCTCAGGTCCGCCAGCCAGTTCCAGGGCCCTTTCCTGGTGTTCGGTCAGTGGCCTCTCATCAGCGGGCCCTCCTCTAGTCCTCACATGCTCCCTATTGTTGTGTGCGCGCTTCTCCTGTGGGGGGGGGCAGGGGTAAAAGGCAACAGTGTTAGGCAGGTATATGAATGCACGCCATCGGTTGCGCGTGCATTGCAGAGGTTAAGGTTAGGGCTGGATTCACTTGGGGATATGGGGGAGGGGGGATATGGGGGAGGGGGGATATGGGGGAGGGGGGGATATGGGGGAGGGGGATATGGGGGAGGGGGGATATGGGGGAGGGGGGATATGGGGGAGGGGGGATATGGGGGATACGGGGAGGGGGGATATGGGGGAGGGGGGATATGTGGGATATGGGGGAGGGGGGATATGGGGGAGGGGGATATGGGGGATATGGGGAGGGGGGATATGGGGGAGGGGGGATATGGGGGATGGGGAGGGGGGATATGGGGGAAGGGGGATATGGGGGAGGGGGGATATGGGGGAGGGGGGATATGGGGGAGGGGGGATATGGGGGAGGGGGAGATATGGGGGAGGGGGAGATATGGGGGAGGGGGGGATATGGGGGAGGGGGGGATATGGGGGAGGCTCACCCTGCCTGCTCTGACAAGGTCGTTCACCTTCTTGTGGCACTGGGTGCCTGTCCGTGGTGTCAGGGCCACAGCAGTGACGGCCTCTGCCACTTCCCTCCACAGACGCCGGCTGTGGCATGGGGCAACTCTGCGGCCGTGCCCAGGATACAGGGCGTCCCTCCTCTGCTCCACCGCGTCCAGGAGCGCCTCCACATCGCGTGACTCGAACCTCGGGGCTGAGCGATGGCCAGCCATCCAGTCGGGTGTTGCGGTCGGGTGTTCCGGTCGGGTGGGGGGGGAGCAGCGCGGCCTTATGAGCCGTCACGCCGTGCAGCGCGTATGACGCTGCACGGCATGAACCACTGCGCAAGCGCGGATCCCGTTACGTCGCTGCTAGCCCATTTTGGGCCGGAGACTATCGACCCATTTTTCCGACGTGACACAAGTTGGATTTGCGCCGTTTTTTGCGCCGATCGGCGGACTTTCCGTCGATAACGGAGAATTTCGCCCCAGGTCTCACCAATGCCCTGAATAACTGAAGGATAATCTCCCCACCTTTATATTCAAACCCCTTGCAATAAACAATAACATTCAATTAGCTTTCCAAATGACTTGCTCCACCTGCAAACTAACCTTTTGCGATTCATGCTCTAAGGCACCCAGAGCCCTCTGCATCTCGGAGATCTACAATTTCTCACCATTTAGATAATGTGCTTAGATTTTACTCTTAGCAAAATGTACAATTTTGTCTTTTCCTACATTAAGCTCCATTTGCCAGATCTTTCTAGAGGTGTTTAAATGGCCCAAAGATTTTCAGTGTACATGAGAACACTTACCAGAATACAGCAGGTATTGACAAAAAAAGAGAGCTTTGTCTTGTCCGGCAATGCAGAGCTACTTCTGAAGAAATCGGAAATGGAAGAACCAGCCAAAAATGCAGTGCTCTGTCGTTGTACAGAAAAATAGAAGTGGAGTGACAATTCCTCCGCTCTTCAGAGAATTTGGACTATTTTTCCCTGTTGAGGTTCAGGTAGGAGAATTGCTCCCTATCCAGCTTTTCCTTCCTCCTCCAGCAGCCTGCCCTGCTCTGCAAGACACTCCCCCAGTCATGCTTTATTTCAAGGGGAAGACCTGCTACTGCGTCCATGTCCCAGAGCAGGTGGTTTGTGCAGAAGCTTGAACTCAGGAGAAAGTCCTTCCGAACCTACCACATGATTAGCTGTGTAGTTTAGCGATGTTAAAAAACTCCAGAAAGCACCAAAACCTTGTACAATTGCCATGATGTGGAGATGCCGGCGTTGAACTGGGGTAAGCACAGTAAGAAGTCTTACAACACCAGGTTAAAGTCCAACAGGTTTGTTTCAAACACTAGCTTTCGGAGCACAGCTCCTTCCTCAGGTGAATGAAGAGGTATGTTCCAGAAACATATATACAGACAAAGTCAAAGATGCAAGACAATTGTCCGGGTGGACTACACTCCAGGGTTCTTAAAGAGATAGCTGAGGAAATTGTGTAGGCATTAGTGATCATCTTTCAGGAATCACTGGAGACAGGAAGGGCCCCAGAGGACTGGAAGGTGGCTAATGTAACACCACTGTTTAAGAAGGGGGGGGGAGGCAAAAGACGGGAAATTATAGGCCGGTTAGCCTGACTTCGGTCATTGGTAAGATTTTAGAGTCTGTGATTAAAGATGAGATTGCAAAGCACTTGGAAATGCATGGTAAATTAGGACTGAGTCAGCACGGCTTTGTCAAAGGGAGGTCGTGTCTGACAAATCTGTTAGAACAAAGAACAAGAACAAAGAAAATTACAGCACAGGAACAGGCCCTTCGGCCCTCCCAGCCTGCGCCGATCCTGATCCTTTATCTACACCTGTCGCCTATTTTCCAAGGATCTACTTCCCTCTGTTCCCCGCCCGTTCATATACCTTTCTAGATGCATCTTGAATGATGCTATCGTGCCCGCTTCTACCACCTCCGCTGGCAAAGCGTTCCAGGCATCCACCACCCTCTGCGTAAAAAACTTTCCACGCTCATCTCCCTTAAACTTTCCCCCTCTCACCTTGAAATCGTGACCCCTTGTAATTGACACCCCCACTCTTGGAAAAAGCTTGTTGCTATCCACCCTGTCCATACCTCTCATAATTTTGTAGACCTCAATCAGGTCCCCGCTCAACCTCCGTCTTTCCAATGAAAACAATCCTAATTCACTCAACCTTTCTTCATAGCTAGCACCCTCCATACCAGGCAACATCCTGGTGAACCTCCTCTGCACCCTCTCTAAAGCATCCACATCCTTCTGGTAATGTGGCGACCAGAACTGCACGCAGTATTCCAAATGTGGCCTAACCAAAGTCCTGTACAACTGTAACATGACCTGCCGACTCTTGTACTCAATACCCCGTCCGATGAAGGCAAGCATACTGTATGCCTTTTTGACCACTCTATCGACCTGCGTTGCCACCTTCAAGGGACAATGGTCCTGAACTCCCAGATCTCTCTGTACATCAATTTTCCCCAGGACTCTTCCATTTACTGTATCGTCCGCTCTTGAATTAGATCTTCCAAAATGCATCACCTCGCATTTGCCTGGATTGAACTCCATCTGCCATTTCTCTGCCCAACTCTCCAATCTATCTATATTTTGCTGTATTCTCTGACAGTCCTCCTCGCTATCTGCAACTCCACCAATCTTAGTATCATCTGCAAACTTGCTAATCAGACCACCTATACCTTCGTCCAGATCATTTATGTATATCACAAACAACAGTGGTCCGAGCACGGATCCCTGTGGAACACCACTAGTCACTTTTCTCCATTTTGAGACACTCCCTTTCACCACTACTCTCTGTCTCCTGTTGCCCAGCCAGTTCTTTATCCATCTAGCTAGTCCACCCTGAACCCCATACGACTTCACTTTTTCCATCAACCTGCCATGGGAAACTTTATCAAACACCTTACTGAAGTCCAATGTATATGACATCTATAGCCCTTCCCTCATCAATTAACTTTGTCACTTCATCAAAGAATTCTATTAGGTTTGTAAGACATGACCTTCCTGCACAAAACCATGCTCCCTATCACTGATAAGTCTATTTTCTTCCAAATGTAAATGGATCCTATCCCTCAGTATCTTCTCCAACAGTTTGCCTACCACTGACGTCAAGCTCACAGGTCTATAATTCCCTGGATTATCCCTGCTACCCTTCTTAAACAAAGGGACAACATTAGCAATTATCCAGTCTTCCGGGACCTCACCCGTGCTCAAGGATGCTGCAAAGATATCTGTTAAGGCCCCAGCTATTTTGTCCCTCGCTTCCCTCAGTAACCTGGGATAGATTCCATCCGGACCTGGGGACTTGTCCACCATAATGCCTTTTAGAATACCCCAAACTTCCCCCTTCCTTATGCCGACTTGACCTAGAGTATTTAAATATCCATCCCTAGCCTCAACATCCGCCATGTTCCTCTCCTTGGTGAATACCGATGCAAAGTATTCATTAAGAATCTCACCCATTTCCTCTGACTCCACGCATAAATTCCCTCTTTTGTCTTTGAGTGGGCCAATCCTTTCTCTAGTTACCCTCTTGCTCCTTATCTACGAATAAAAGGCTTTGAGATTTTCCTTAACCTGTTAGCCAAAGTTAGAGTTCTTTGAGAAGGTAACAAGCAAGTTAGACAAAGGAGAACCAGTGGACATGATTTATTTAGATTTCCAGAAGGCCTTTGACAAAGTGCCGCATAGGAGACTGTTAAATAAGTTAAGCGCTCATGGTGTTCAGGGTAAGATCCTGGCATGGATAGAGGATTGGCTGACTGGCAGAAGGCAAAGAGTGGGGACAAAGGGTCTTTTTCAGGATGGCAGCCGGTGACTAGTGGTGTGCCTCAGGGGTCTGTGCTGGGACCGCAACTTTTTAAAATATACATTAATGATCTGGAAGAAGGTACGGAAGGCACTGTTGCTAAGTTTGCAGATGATACAAAGATCTGTAAAGGGACAGGTAGTATTCAGGAAGCAAGGGGGCTGCAGAAGGACTTGGACAGGCTAGGAGAGTGGGCAATGAAGTGGCAAATGAAATACAATGTGGAAAAGAGTGAGGTTATGCACTTTGGAAGGAGGAATCTAGGCATAGACTATTTTCTAAATGGGGAAATACTTCGGAAAGCAGAAGCACAAAGGGACGTGGGAGGCCTTGTTCACAATTCTCTTAAGATTAATCTGCAGGTTCAGTCGGCAGTTAAGAAGGCAAATGCAATGTTAGCATTCACGTCAAGAGGGCTAGAAAACAAGACCAGGGATGTACTTCTGAGACTGTATAAGGCCCTGGTCAGACCCCATTTGGAGTATTGTGAGCAGTTTTGGGCCCCATATCTAAGGAAGGGTGTGCTGGCCTTGGAAAGGGACCAGAGGAGGTTCACAAGAATGATCCCTGGAATGAAGAACTTGTCGCATGAAGAACGTTTGAAGACTCTGGGTCTGTACTCGTTGGAGTTTAGAAGGATGAGAGGGGATCTTATTGAAACGTACAAGATACTGCGAGGCCTGGATAGAGTGGATGTGGAGAGGATGTTTCCTCTTGTAGGAGAAACTAGAACCAGAGGATACCATCTCAGATTAAAGGGACGGTCCTTTAAAACAGAGATGAGGAGGAATTTCTTCAGCCAGAGGGTGGTGAATCTGTGAAACACTTTGCCGCAGAAGGCTGTGGAGGCCAATTCACTGAGTGTTTTTAAGACAGAGATAGATAGGCTCTTGATTAATAAGGGAATCAGGGGTTATGGGGAGAAGGCAGGAGAATGGGGATGAGAAAATATCAGCCATGATTGAATGGCGGAGCAGACTCGATGGGCTAAGTGGCCTAATTCTGCTCCTATGTCTTATGGTCCTATGGTCCCCAGTGTGGTGCCTAGCATGACTCGCACCAGACGTATGTATGTGCACCACAAACACCATTTTGGACCTCTTACAACATAGATGCTATGGATCCAAATTTTGCATCCATAGTATTCAAAAGCAACACTGGTTAGGCCTCAGCTGAAGTATTGTGAGCAACCTGAGTAACACACTTCAGGAAGGATGTCACTGCCTTAGAAAGGCGATTTTTTAGAATGGCAAAGAATGAGGGAATTCAGTTAAGTGGAGAGACGGGAGGAGCTGGAGTTGTTCTCAGAGCAGGGAAGGTTAAAACTAAATTTAATGGGCATTCTCAAAATCATGAACCGTTTTTGATAAGGTTAATACGGAAAAACGTTTTTTAGTGGTAGAAAAGTTGGTAATGAAAGCATACAGATAAGTGATTGGCAAAAGAAAAACATTTTTTTTGCACAGCAAGTTGTTGCGTTTGGGAATGCAGTACTGTAAGGGCAGTTGAAACAGATTCAGTAAACAGATTCAGGCACGATTAGCCTCCCCCTGGGCTGTTACATTTTATGAGAGGAGCAGGAATAGCCATTTAGACCCTTGAGCCTGATTTGTTTTTTACACCTGATGTGTATGTACGCTTGGGCCCTTAAATCTCTGTGGAACACTCAGTTCCACTTACTTCACCATTTAAAAAATAATCAGAGCTATCCTTTTTTATGATCCAAAATAAATGCTGGTGACTTAGGCGCAAAATCTCCCGAGAGTGGGGAAACAAGATTCTAGCCAGCGAGACCTCGTTTCTTGATTTTTCACGCCCCTCGCAAGTGACGTAGCGAGGTTCACGCCCACAAAGGGCGAGAACCTCATTTCAATAAATTTACAATTTTAATCTCATGACCGAGCCCTCTGCCTGCTCTGCCACATGAAACAACAGGGAGCAGTTGAGGGGACCCTCCTGGGGACACAAAGGTAAGTATAGCCCTCTAGGGGAGAGGGACATGCCCGGGCAGAGCCAAGGGTCAATGCCGGGGCGGACTCTCTGGGGAGGCCCATTGGGGCAGGGTTCATGTTATGTTTGTTAGGGGTGGAGGAATCCCCGTTGTACTTCTTCTGGAGGCGGGGGGGACGACGACGACGACACGATGAGAGCCCCAGTTTCCGATGGTAGTGGAAGGTGAGTGGGGAGCCCCAGTTTCCGATGGTAGTGGAAGGTGAGTGGGGAGCCCCTGATGGTTGGGGGGGGGGGGGGTGCTGAGGCAACAATTGTGTCCATCATGTTGTTCAATGACCAGAACAGAAGGAAACCATTTGCCCAATTGTGTCCATATAGGTCAACAAGGATTTCACTACATTAATCCCATTTTTCAGCACTTGGCCTATAATCTTGCAGGTTATGAATATCTAAATATTCTTTAATGTTACCTAAGTTTCTCACTCAATCACCCTCGCTGGCAGTGAATTCCAGACTCCCATCATCCTCTGAGTGAAATAATTTATCCTCAACTCCCCACTTAGCTTAAAACTATGCCCCCTGGTTATTGACCTCAGTGTAATGGAAAAAGTGCCTTCCTATCCACCCTATCTATGCCCATCATAATCTTATACACCTCAATCAGGTCCCTAGCTGCTCCAAGGAAAACAGTCCCAGCCTATCCAATCTTTCTTCATAGCTCAGACCCTCCAGCTTAGGCAGTATCCTGGTAAATCTCCTTGGCACCCTCTCCAGTGCAGTCACATCCTTCCTATAATGTGGTGACCAGAACTGCACTCAGTACTCCAGTTGTGGCCTAACCAGAGTTTTAAATAGTTCCAACATGATCTCCCTGCTCTTGTATTCTATGCTTCAGCTAATAAAGAAAAGTATCCCATATGCCTTTGAACTACCTAATCTGCCTGCACTCTGAAGTCCCTCTGACCTTCAGTATTTTCCAGGGCCCTATCATTGTGTAATCCTTTGCCTTGTTAGCCCTCCCCAAGTGCATTAGCTTACACTTTTCTGGGTTGAATTCCATTTGTCACTAGTCTGCCTACCAAACCAGAATATTGATATCCTCCTGCAGTCTTCAGCTATCCTCCTCACTATTTACCACCCTACCAATGAACATCTTGATCATACCCCCTACACTTAAATCCAAATCATTACAGTGCACCACAAATAGCAAGGGCCCCAGCACCAAACTTTGCAGAACCTCACTGGAAACAAAACTTCCAGTCACAGAAACACCCTTCTACCATCACTCTCCTTCTTGCCTCTCAGCCAATTTTGGACCCAATGTGTTACTTTGCCTCGGATCCCATTGGCCCTTACTTTCTTGACTAGTCTACCATTATCAAAAACCTTACTAAAGTCCATATAGACCACATCAAATGCATTACCCTCATCAACCCTCCTGGTTACCTCCTCAAACAATTTGTTTACATTTGTCAAACACAATCTTCCCTTAATAAATCCATGCGACCATTCCTGATTTCTCCATTGCTATCCAAATGCAGGTGTATTCTGTCCCTCAGAATTCTTTCAAGTAACTTTCCCACCACCAAAGTTAGACTGACTGGCCTATAATTTCTGGTTTATCCTCACCTCCTTTTTTAAATAATGGAACAATGTTAGCAGTCCTCCAGTCCTCTGGCACCTCACCTGTGGCCAGAGAGGATTTGAAAATTACTGCCAGTGCACCTGATATCTCCTCACTTGCTTCCCTCAGCAGCCTTGGATACATCTCATCCGGGCCTGTGAATTTATTAACTTTTAAGGCTGCTAAACCTACTAGTGCCTCCTCTCTCCATGTTAATTTCCTCTAACATTTCACAGTCCTCCACCCTGATGTCTACACCTGTGTCAAAGAACAAAGAAAAGTACAGCACAGGAACAGGCCTTCGGCCCTCCAAGCCTGTGCCGACCATGCTGTCTGTTTAAACTAAAATCTTCTACACTTCCGGGGTCCGTATCCCTCTATTCCCATCTTATTCATGTATTTGTCAAGATGCCCCTTAAATGTCACTATCGTCCCTGCTTCCACCACCTCCTCCAGCAGCGAGTTCCAGGCATCCACTACCCTCTGTGTAAAAAACTTGCCTCGTACATCTCCTCTGAAACTTGCCCCTCGCACCTTAAACCTATGCCCCTTAGTAATTGACCCCTCTACCCTGGGAAAAAGCCTCTGACTATCCACTCTGCCTGTGCCCCTCATAATTTTGTAGACCTCTATCAGGTCACCCCTCAACCTCCGTCGTTCCAATGAGAACAAACCGTGTTTATTCAACCTCTCCTCATAGCCCTCCATACCAGGCAACATCCTGGTACATCTCTTCTGCACCCTGTCTAAAGCCTCCACATCCTTCTGGTAGTGTGGCGACCAGGATTGAACACTATACTCCAAGTGTGGTCTAACTAAGGTTCTATAGAGCTGCAACATGACTTGCCAATTCTTATACTCAATGCCCCGGCCAATGAAGGCAAGCATTCCGTAAGCCTTCTTCATTACCTTCTCCACCTGTGTTGCCCCTTTCAGTGACCTGTCGACCTGTACACCTAGATCTCTCTGACTGTCAATACTCTTGAGGGTTCTACTATTCACTGTATATTCCCTACCTGTATTAGACCTTCCAAAATGCATTACCTCACATTTGTCTGGATTAAACTCCATCTGCCATCTCTCCGCCCAAGTCTCCAAACGATCTAAATCCTGCTGTATCCTCTGACAGTCCTCACCGCTATCCGCAATTCCACCAACCTTTGTGCCATCTGCAAACTTACTAATCAGACCAGTTACATTTTCCTCCAAATCATTTATATATACTACAAACAGCAAAGGTCCCAGCACTGATCCCTGCGGAACACCACTAGTCACAGCCCTCCAATCAGAAAAGCACCCTTCCATTGCTACTCTCTGCATTCTATGACCTATCCAGTTCTGTATCCATCGTGCCAGCTCACCCCTGATCCCGTGTGACTTCACCTTTTGTACCAGTCTGCCATGAGGGACCTTGTCAAAGGCCTTACTGAAGTCCATATAGACAACATCCACTGCCCTACCTGCATCAATCATCTTTGTGACCTCCTTGAAAAACTCTATCAAGTTAGTGAGACACGACCTCCCCTTCACAAAACCGTGCTGCCTCTCGCTAATACGTCCATTTGTTTCCAAATGGGAGTAGATCCTGTCTCGAAGAATTCTCTCCAGTAATTTCCCTACCACTGACGTAAGACTCACCGGCCTGTAATTCCCTGGATTATCCTTGCTATCCTTCTTAAACAAAGGAACAACATTGGCTATTCTCCAGTCCTCCGGGACATCACCTCAAGACAGTGAGGATCCAAAGATTTCTGTCAAGGCCTCAGCAATTTCCTCTCTAGCCTCCTTCATTATTCTGGGGTAGATCCCATCAGGCGCTGGGGACTTATCTACCTTAATATTTTTCAAGACACCCAACACCTTGTCTTTTTGGATCTCAATATGACCCAGGCTATCTACACACCCTTCTCCAGACTCAACATCCACCAATTCCTTCTCTTTGCTGAATACTGATGCAAAGTATTCATTTAGTACCTCACCCATTTCCTCTGGCTCCACACATAGATTCACTCGCCTGTCCTTCAGTGGCTTTCCCTGGCTACCCTCTTGCTTTTTATGTACGTGTAAAAAGCCTTGGGATTTTCCTTAACCCTATTTGCCAATGAGTTTTCGTGACCCCTTTTAGCCCACCTGACTCCTTGCTTAAATTCCTTCCTACTTTCCTTATATTCCACACAGGCTTCATCTGTTCCCAGCCTTCTAGCCCTGACAAATGCCTCCTTTTTCTTTTTGACGAGGCCTACAATATCTCTCGTTATCCAAGGTTCCCGGAATTTGCTGTATTTATTCTTCTTTCTCACAGGAACATGCCAGTCCTGAATTCCTTTCAACTGACATTTGAAAGCCTCCCACATGTGAGATGTTGATTTACCCTCAAACATCCGCCCCCCAATCTAGGTTCTTTAGTTCCCGCCTAATATTGTTATAATTAGCCTTCCCCCAATTTAGCACATTCGCCCTAGGACCACTCTTATCCTTGTCCACCAGCACTTTAAAACTTACTGAATTGTGGTCACTGTTCCCAAAATGCTCCCCTACTGAAATTTCTACCACCTGGCCGGGCTCATTCCCCAATACTAGGTCCAGTACAGCCCCTTCCCTAGTTGGACTATCTACATATTGTTTTAAGAAGCCCTCCTGGATGCTCCTTACAAACTCTGCCCCATAAGCCCCTAGCACTAAGTGAGTCCCAGTAAATACTGGAGAAGTTAAAGTTTCCCATCACAACAACCCTGTTGCTTTTACTCCTTTCCAAAATCTGTCTACCTATCTGCTCCTCTATCTCCCGTTGGCTGTTGGGTGGCCTGTAGTAAACCCCCAACATTGTAACTGCACCCTTCGTATTCCTGATCTCTACCCATATAGCCTTGCTGCCCTCTGAGGTGTCTTCCCGCAGTACAGCTGAGATATTCTCCCGAACCAATAGCGCAACTCCTCCACCCCTTTTATATCCCCCTCTATCCCACCTGGAACGTCTAAATCCTGGAACATCTAGCTGCCAATCCTTCCCTCAACCAGGTCTCTGTAATGGCAACAACATCATAGTTCCTAGTACTAATCCAAGTTCACCTGCCTTACCTGTTATACTTCTTGCATTAAAACATATGCACTTCAGGCCACCAATACCACTGTTTTCAGCAACATCTCCCTGTCTGCTCTTCCTCAGAGCAATACTGGCCCTATTCCCTAGTTCTCCCTCAATTTTTTCACCTTCGGACCTATTGCTCCGGTACCCACCCCCCCTGCCATACTAGTTTAAACCCTCCCGTGTGACACTAGCAAACCTCGCGGCCAGGATATTTATGCCTCACCAGTTTAGATGCAACCCGTCCTTCTTATACAGGTTACACCTGCCCCAGAAGAGCTCTCAGTGGTCCAGATAACTGAAACCCTCCCTCCTACACCAGCTGTTTAGCCACGTGTTTAGCTGCTCTATCTTCCTATTTCTAGCCTCACTGGCACGTGGCACAGGGAGTAATCCCGAGATTACAACCCTAGAGGTCCTGTCTTTTAACTTTCTGTCTAGCTCCCTGAACTCCTGCTGCAGAATCTCATCCCCTTTCCTGCCTATGTCGTTAGTACCAATATATACCACGACCTCTGCCTGTTTGCCCTCCCCCTTCAGGATGCCCGCTACCTGTTCTGAGACATCCTGGACCCTGGCACCAGGGAGACAACATACCATCCTGGAGACTCTTTCACGTCCACAGTAGCGCCTATCTGTGCCCCTGTCTATAGAGTCCCCTATGACTATTGCACTTCTGCGCTTTGACCCTCCCTGCTGAACTTCAGAGCCAGCCGTGGTGCCACTGCTCTGGCTGCTGCTGTTTTCCCTGATAGGCTATTCCCCCCAACAGTATCCAAAGTGGTATTCCTGTTCGAGAGGGGGACAACCACAGGGATTTCTGCACTGACTGCCTGCCCCTTCTGGTGGTCATGCATCTCTCTGCCTGCACCTTGGTGTCTCCTTTTCCATTGTGAAGACTGACATAAAGTAGCCATTGTTAGACTGTATCCCCGTCTTCTGGGTCCACACACAGATTACGTATATGTTCCCGAATTGGCCCTACTCCTACCCTAGTTATGCTCTTGCCCTTTATATATTAAAAAAACCTTTGGGTTTTCCTTTATTCCATGTGTCAAAGCTTCTTCTTAGCTTTCCTAATTTCCTTTTTAAGTTTCCCACTGCACTTTTTATACTCTAGGGACTCGGTGTCTGCCATAAGCTTCTCTTTTTTTCTTAGTCCTGCCCTTTATGTCCCTTGACATCCAGTGTTTTCTGGTCTTCGTTCCATCCTTTGTCTTTACAGAAACATATTTGTCTTGTACTCTCACTATCTCCTCTTTGAAGGCCTTCCACTGCTCTGACACAGTTTTATCTGCAAGTAGCTGCTCCCAGTCCACTTCGGCCAAATCGCATCTTATCTTAGTGTTTGGTATAACCCCCATGGAGATCACCAGATAAGGAGTCCGATTTCCCGTAATCTCCACAGAATACCAACTTCCCTGGCAACGGGGCAGGGCATCCCCTTAACAAGGAGAACTCTCACTTGAATGAAAACCATGGCCTGAGTGCAGGTAGGGGAAGGAGACCCTCAGGAGAGTGGAGACGTGTTGTATTGCTAATAAACCTTTATCCAGTATTTTCTACCTTCGGTTTATGTGTGTTACTTTCTACGGATTCTACATTTAGTAAAATTAGCCTTTTCCCAGTTCAGAACTTTTATTCTTGGCCCATCCTTAAGCTTTTTCACATCGTTTTCCATAACTACCCTAAATATAACTGAAATCTTATTCTAGTGGGAGTTCTTACCCAGTTTATTTCTAGAATCCATGCAGCACTATCCTGACATCCATTAAATATACTCCAGTGTGACTCCAGAAGCCATAGGGAACTAGCTAAGTATGAATCCAGCAGCCATGGATTACGACCTAGTATGAGTTCAGCATCCATGTAAGATTCATAGATAGAAATGAAAAATAAATGTACTGAACATAAGCTCCCAGTGATCTCATGTCAACATTAAAATCAGCTAGTTGTGTTTTTAACTAGGTATAAACGCTTGTAGTTCCCAAAGAGTCTCTCTTCTGCCAAAATGGATTCCTTCCTGTCATGATATCCATATTAACATATCATGGTCCAATCACACACACACACTGATGGACAGGTAGACGGACCAATCAACACACACACAACATCACAGCCAATCACCAGTGAGAGCACATGCACTATAAAACAGGGAACACCACAGTTCCTGCTCATTCTACCAGGAGATAGCTCAGAGCACAGAGCTCAAAGCGTGCCACTCAGACATACACCATGTGCTGAGTGCCTCTCTAAGATAGTTCTAGGGCTGGGTCCACAGGTTAACTGGTGAAGTACGAACCATAGCCAGAAGTTAACAGTTGTTATTGTACAGAATAATAAAACAGAGTTGTACCATCTACAACCGTGTTGGTTCGTTTGTGTATCGGAACACCCAACACGACATGATACCAGGTATGGAAACTCGCCAGCGACTGTGAGACCTACCTGCACCTCTTCAGAGATCCGCCATCCTGCGCCATGGACACCATCAGCCCGCCGCAGCCGCTCCAAATCGCTGGAAAGCTCGGCGTCAACTGGAAGTTGTTTAAACAGCGCTTCCAGCTCTTCCTAGAAGCCACAGACAGGGAGAATGCATCAGACACCAGGAAGATCGCCCTCCTCCTCTCCACGGCAGGGCAACACGCCATCCACATCTACAACTCCCTGGCATTCGCGGAAGGCGAGGACAAGACGAAGTACAAGACGGTCTTTCTAAAATTTGAGCAACACTTCAGCGTCGAAGTGAATGAGAGCTTCGAGAGGTACCTCTTCCAGCAGCGCCTGCAGGGTAATGATGAGCCTTTTCAATCTTTTTTAACACACCTCCATATCCTCGCGCAGTCCGGCGTTTATGAGGCCACCTCCGATTCTATGATTCCAGCGTCCCGGATGGCTTCATCTGCAGAAAGTGCACCCAACTGCAGCTCCTCACAGACCGCATAGTTCGGTTGGAGCAGCAATTGGATGCACTTAGGAGCATGCAGGTGGCGGAAAGCGTCATAGATCGCAGTTATGTAAATGTGGTCACACCCAAGGTGCAGGCAGAGAAATGGGTGACCACCAGAAAGGGCAGGCAGTCAGTGCAGGAATCCCCTGTGGTTGTCCCCCTCTCGAACAGATATACCCCTTTGGATACTGTCGGGGGGGGATAGCCTATCAGGGGAAAACAGCAGCAGCCAGAGCAGTGGCACCACGGCTGGCTCTGATGTTCAGAAGGGAGGGTCAAAGCGCAGAAGAGTAATAGTAATAGGGGACTCTATAGTCAGGGGCACAGATAGGCGCTTCTGTGGACGTGAAAGAGACTCCAGGATGGTATGTTGCCTCCCCGGTGCCAGGGTCCAGGATGTCTCCGAACGGGTAGAGGGAATCCTGAAGGGGGAGGGCAAACAGGCAGAGGTCATTGTACATATTGGTACTAACGACATAGGCAGGAAGGGGCATGAGGTCCTGCAGCAGGAGTTCAGGGAGCTAGGCAGAAAATTAAAAGACAGGACCTCGAGGGTTGTAATCTCGGGATTACTCCCTGTGCCACGTGCCAGTGAGGCTAGAAATAGGAAGATAGAGCAGACAAACACGTGGCTAAACAGCTGGTGTAGGAGGGAGGGTTTCCGTTTTCTGGACCACTGGGAGCTCTTCCGGGGCAGGTGTGACCTGTATAAGATGGACGGGTTGCATCTAAACCGGAGAGGCATAAATATCCTGGCCGCGAGGTTTGCTAGTGTCACACGGGAGGGTTTAAACTAGTATGGCAGGGGGGTGGGTACGGGAGCAATAGGTCAGAAGGTGAGAGCATTGAGGGAGAACTAGGGAATAGGGACAGTGTGGCTCTGAGGCAGAGCAGACGGGGAAAAGTTGCTGAACACAGCGGGTCTGGTGGCCTGAAGTGCATATGTTTTAATGCAAGGAGCATTACGGGTAAGGCAGATGAACTTAGAGCTTGGATTACTACTTGGAACTATGATGTTATTGCCATTACAGAGACCTGGTTGAGGGAAGGGCAGGATTGGCAGCTAAACGTTCCAGGATTTAGATGTTTCAGGCGGGATAGAGGGGGATGTAAAAGGGGAGGCGGAGTTGCGCTACTTGTTCGGGAGAATATCACAGCTATACTGCGAGAGGACACCTCAGAGGGCAGTGAGGCTATATGGGTAGAGATCAGGAATAAGAAGGGTGCAGTCACAATGTTGGGGGTATACTACAGGCCTCCCAACAGCCAGCGGGAGATAGAGGAGCAGATAGGTAGACAGATTTTGGAAAAGAGTAAAAACAACAGGGTTGTGGTGATGGGAGACTTCAACTTCCCCAATATTGACTGGGACTCACTTAGTGCCAGGGGCTTAGACGGGGCGGAGTTTGTAAGGAGCATCCAGGAGGGCTTCTTAAAACAATATGTAAACAGTCCAATTAGGGAAGGGGCAGTACTGGACCTGGTATTGGGGAATGAGCCCGGCCAGGTGGTAGATGTTTCAGTAGGGGAGCATTTCGGTAACAGTGACCACAATTCAGTAAGTTTTAAAGTACTGGTGGACAAGGATAAGAGTGGTCCGAGGATGAATGTGCTAAATTGGGGGAAGGCTAATTATGACAATATTAGGCGGGAACTGAAGAACATAGATTGGGGGCGGATGTTTGAGGGCAAATCAACATCTGACATGTGGGAGGCTTTCAAGTGTCAGTTGAAAGGAATACAGGACAGGCATGTTCCTGTGAGGAAGAAAGATAAATACGGCAATTTTCGGGAACCTTGGATGACGAGTGATATTGTAGGCCTCGTCAAAAAGAAAAAGGAGGCATTTGTCAGGGCTAAAAGGCTGGGAACAGACGAAGCCTGTGTGGCATATAAGGAAAGTAGGAAGGAACTTAAGCAAGGAGTCAGGAGGGCTAGAAGGGGTCATGAAAAGTCATTGGCAAATAGGGTTAAGGAAAATCCCAAGGCTTTTTACACGTACATAAAAAGCAAGAGGGTAGCCAGGGAAAGGGTTGGCCCACTGAAGGATAGGCAAGGGAATCTATGTGTGGAGCCAGAGGAAATGGGCGAGGTACTAAATGAATACTTTGCATCAGTATTCACCAAAGAGAAGGAATTGGTAGATGTTGAGTCTGGAGAAGGGGGTGTAGATAGCCTGGGTCACATTGTCATCCAAAAAGACGAGGTGTTGGGTGTCTTAAAAAATATTAAGGTAGATAAGTCCCCAGGGCCTGATGGCATCTACCCCAGAATATTGAAGGAGGCTGGAGAGGAAATTGCTGAGGCCTTGACAGAAATCTTTGGATCCTCGCTGTCTTCAGGGGATGTCCCGGAGGACTGGAGAATAGCCAATGTTGTTCCTCTGTTTAAGAAGGGTAGCAAGGATAATCCCGGGAACTACAAGCCGGTGAGCCTTACTTCAGTGGTAGGGAAATTACTGGAGAGAATTCTTCGAGACAGGATCTACTCCCATTTGGAAGCAAATGGACGTATTAGTGAGAGGCAGCACGGTTTTGTGAAGGGGAGGTCGTGTCTCACTAACTTGATAGAGTTTTTCGAGGAGGTCACTAAGATGATTGATGCAGGTAGGGCAGTAGTTGTTGTCTATATGGACTTCAGTAAGGCCTTTGACAAGGTCCCTCATGGTAGACTAGTACAAAAGGTGAAGTCACACGGGATCAGGGGTGAACTGGCAAGGTGGATACAGAACTGGCTAGGCCATAGAAGGCAGAGGGTAGCAATGGAGGGATGCTTTTCTAATTGGAGGGCTGTGACCAGTGGTGTTCCACAGGGATCAGTGCTGGGACCTTTGCTCTTTGTAGTATATATAAATGATTTGGAGGAAAATGTAACTGGTCTGATTAGTAAGTTTGCAGACGACACAAAGGTTGGTGGAATTGCGGATAGCGATGAGGACTGTCTGAGGATACAGCAGGATTTAGATTGTCTGGAGACTTGGGCGGAGAGATGGCAGATGGAGTTTAATCCGGACAAATGTGAGGTAATGCATTTTGGAAGGGCGAATGCAGGTAGGGAATATACAGTGAATGGTAGAACCCTCAAGAGTATTGAAAGTCAAAGAGATCTAGGAGTACAGGTCCACAGGTCATTGAAAGGGGCAACACAGGTGGAGAAGGTAGTCAAGAAGGCATACGGCATGCTTGCCTTCATTGGCCGGGGCATTGAGTATAAGAATTGGCAAGTCATGTTGCAGCTGTATAGAACCTTAGTTAGGCCACACTTGGAGTATAGTGTTCAATTCTGGTCGCCACACTACCAGAAGGATGTGGAGGCTTTAGAGAGGGTGCAGAAGAGATTTACCAGAATGTTGCCTGGTATGGAGGGCATAAGCTATGAGGAGCGATTGAATAAACTCGGTTTGTTCTCACTGGAACGAAGGAGGTTGAGGGGCGACCTGATAGAGGTATACAAAATTATGAGGGGCATAGACAGAGTGGATAGTGAGAGGCTTTTCCCCAGGGTAGAGGGGTCAATTACTAGGGGGCATAGGTTTAAGGTGAGAGGGGCAAGGTTTAGAGTAGATGTACGAGGCAAGTTTTTTACGCAGAGGGTAGTGGGTGCCTGGAACTCACTACCGGAGGAGGTAGTGGAAGCCGGGACGATAGGGACATTTAAGGGGCATCTTGACAAATATATGAATAGGATGGGAATAGAAGGATACGGACCCAGGAAGTGTAGAAGATTGTAGTTTAGTCGGGCAGTATGGTCGGCACGGGCTTGGAGGGCCGAAGGGCCTGTTCCTGTGCTGTACATTTCTTTGTTCTTTGTTTTGATTCGGGATCAGATAGTTTTGGGGGTCACCTCGGACACCCAACGCCAGGAGCTCCTCAGAATAAAGTGCCTCACCCTAGCCACCGCCATCGAAACCTGCGTCCTCCACGAAAAAGCGACCAGCCGGTGGCCGAATCGGCACGGCAGGGGTCCTACGAGGCCGAGCGGGTCCAGTCGATCGAGTTCCTCCCGGCCCGCGGCCCGGACGAGGGCGGCCATTTCGCGAGCTTTCCGAGGCCTCCCGCGCTTGTACACGCCAAAAGAGGGGTCGTCGACGCAGAGGGACGTGATGCGCAGGCGTGCTCTATGCAGGACCGCACCGCGCATGCGCGGTGGCGCAACGAACGCCACGACGTCACAACGTGCGGCAACTGTGGATCCGCACACTTAAAGTGGCAATGTCCAGCCAAAACTCGACAATGCCTCTGCTGTGGCAGGATGGGCCACGATGCTGCCTGCTGTCGAGCAGCTCAACCTGCCAACGCTCCGCAATTCCGCCAGCCTCGCTGGGACGTGCGGGCCATTCAGCCTCTATACACCGAGTCATACCCTGACGATGTACAGACTGATGATACCGACGACCGGGAACCCTTCCGCATTGCGGTGATAGACAGAAATCGGATGTCCCCAAGTAGGACCCACCAGCCAATGCCAGTGCACAGCGTTAATCCGGGCGATGAATGGTGTGCCACCCTAACGGTCAACCCGAATTTGTCGCCCACCTACTAGACTGGACTTATGAGCCTGTTTGCACATTGGACTCACTGAATTGTTGTGCAACAATGTTAACGTGTTTCTTTATTTTTGTCGTTCCAGGAGTTCTCTTTCGATATTTGATGATTGCACTTGTTTTGTTTGTGGTACAACCTCGTTGCTCTGTTGCACCTGACACCTTCCTATGTATATAGTTTAGCCTCATGTACATGTTGTAAATATTGCACACACATACTCAGCCGCACTCAGTACACACCAATATTTATTACCATGTAGGCACATATCCTTGGGAAAAGGGGGGATGTCATGATATCCATATTAACATATCATGGTGCAATCACACACACACACTGATGGGCAGGTAGACGGACCAATCAACACACACACAACATCACAGCCAATCACCAGTGAGAGCACACGCACTATAAAACAGGGAACACCACAGTTCCCGCTCATTCTACCAGGAGATAGCTCAGAGCACAGAGCTCACAGCGTGCCACTCAGACATACACCATGTGCTGAGTGCCTCTCTAAGATAGTTCTAGGGCTGGGTCCACAGGTTAACTGGTGAAGTACGAACCATAGCCAGAAGTTAACAGTTGTTATTGTACAGAATAATAAAACAGAGTTGTACCATCTACAACTGTGTTGGTTCGTTTGTGTATCGGAACACCCAACACAACACTTCCAACATTTAACAAAACAATGCTTCAAAACATAATATATGGAATAAGTCCTTTTTCATTTCCAATCCAGGGGCAATTTTTACTTTTACTCTGTCCCTTCCTCACCTGACAATGCTGATTCCTGCTGGGGTACAGTCTCGCAAAAAGCCAAAACCCCCTCAGAAGCCATTCCGAACATCAGCCCAGAGTGTTATCAGGTTTCAAATTAGAGAATGCATGACAATGAAATCTGATCCTGTTCTTGCTCAAGATCCACATGCATACATTTTCCAATAGGATTAACTCAAAAGGATTCAGGAACCCTGGCTTTTCCCCCTTTTGAGCTCCAGATCATGGAGATCAATTATAGCCCATTAATTGCATTACAGATACCTCAGGAGTTAGAATTTTTCGCTACTTTATCCTCTATATACCTTAACAAATTTAGACAGTGCAATTGTGTTTGAGTTCGAACAGCTTGTGTAACTGGAGGGAGCAGGTGGAATATGTTTATCGTTTTTTTCTGCTTTGTGTTGCATCAGGCACTCCACTTACTGCTGGATAGATGGAGCAGTGAACAAAACAGCAATTCTGTAACTCTTGAAGTGGTGTCTGAAGGGAGACAAAATTATCTGCAGTGCTTTTGAATTTAATATTAATTGTGAAACCTAACTACGTCTTCCTGCAACTGTGCCCAGTGGGTTCTCCAGATAATCAACATCTCTGTCACTTCAAAGTAGAAGGGAAAGCACTTACTTTCAGTGGATTTTTCAGTCAGTTCCTTTTTTAATATTACTAATGAATCTCCTATAGGTTGGTGCAGTGGTTAGCACCGCTGCCTCACGGCGCTGACGACTCGGGTTCGATCCTGGCCCTGGATCACTGTCCGTATGGCGTTTGCACATTCTCCCCGTGATTGCGTGGGTCTCACCCCTATAACCCAAAGACGTGCAGGGTAGGTGGGTTGGCCACGCTAAAAATTGCCCATTAATTGGAAAAAAATAATTGGGCACTTTAAATTTATATTTAAAAAAACGAATTAATCTCCTATGCTGTTGGCCGTGATAACTCAGTCTCTCTGTTGTCCTTGTGTTTTTCTCGTGTGATGTCCTTCTTCCCCTCTCTCTCTCTCTCTCTCTTTCACTCTTGCTTCTCTTGCCCTTGATCTTCCTTGTGCTTCTCGCCCTCTTTCCTTTTGGACTGGTAGTTAATGATTGATGTGAGTAATGGCTGCTCTTGAATGCTGAGGAATGAACTGTTGTATCTTCTCCCTCCCGCCTGCTTCTATTCCAGGTATTTATCTCTTTCACCTCATCCTGCTCTTCCTCTAAATTCCTTGATCTCATTGCCTCCCTACACTTTACGCTTTTTATTCTCTTGATATCATCTCCCACCATCAACTTAAATAAACTGTAAATAAAACTAACTTGGTGACAAATCATAAAAGTCAAACCGCATTGCTGTGAATCTGGAGTCACATGTAGGCCAGACTGGGTAAGGGCAGCAGATTTCCTTTCCGGAAGGACATTATGAACCAGATAGGTTTTTACAACAGTCTGCTAGTTTCTTCTTTTAAATTCATTTTGTACGGGATGGAGGCTTCACTGGCTAGGCCAGCATTTGTTGCCCATCCGTAATTGCCCTTGAGAAGGTTGTGGTGGGCTGCCTCCTTGAACTGCTGCAGTCCATGTGGTTTAGGGACACCCACAGTGCTGTTAGGAAGGATATACCAGGATTTTGACCCAGCAACAGTGAAGGAATGGCGATATATTTCCAAGTCAGGATGGTGACTTGGAGGGGAAATTTCAGGTGGTGGTGTTCCTGTGTATCTGCTGCCTTTGTCCTTCTAGATGGCAGTGGTCATGGGTTTGGAAGGTGCTGCCTAAAGAGCCCTGGTGAGTTCCTGCAGTGCATCACACGACTGCTGTTCATGAGTGGTGGAGAGAGTGAATGCTTGTGGATGGGATGTTAATCAACATGGGCTGCTTTGTCTTGGATGGTGTCAAGTTTCTTGAGTGGTGTTGGAGCTGCACTCATCCAGTCAAGTGGGGAGTGTTTCATCACACTCTTGACTTGTGTCTTGTAGTGGTGGACAGGCTTTGGGGAGTCAGGAGGTGAGTTACTCGCCGCAGGTTTTCAAGCCTCTGACCTGCGCTAGTAGCCATAGTATTTATATGACTAGTCCAGTTCACTTTGTGGTCAATGGTAACACCCAGGATGTTGATAGGAGGGGTGATGGCAATGCCATTGAATGTCAAGGAGCGATTGTTTAATTCTCTCTTATTAGAGATGATCGTTTCCTGGCACTTGTGTGGCACGAGTGTTACTTGCCACTTGTCAGCCCAAGCCTGGATATTGTTCACATATTGATGCATTTGCAAGTGGATTGTTTCCGTGTCTGAGGAGTCATGAATGGTTCTGAACATTGTGCACCCCACATCTGACCTTATGTTGGAAGGAAGGTCATTGATAAAGCAGTTGAAGATGGTTGGGCCGAGGACACTACCTTGAGGAACTCCGCAGTGATGTCCTGGGACTGAGATGACTGACCTCCAACCACCACAACCATCTTCCTTTGTGCCAGATATGACTCCAACCAGGGGAGAGTTTTCCACCTGATTCCCATTGATTCCAGTTTTGCTCGGATCCTTGATGCCATACACGATCAAATGCTGCCTTAATGTCAAGAGCAGTTGCTCTCACCTCAACTCTGAGGTTCAGCTCTTTTGTCCATGTCTGAACCAAGGCTGTAATGAGATTAGGAGCTGAGTGACACTGGTGGAACCCAAACTGAGCGTCCATGAACAGGTTATTGCTAAGTAAGTGTAGCTTGATAGCACTGTTGATGACCCTTTCCATCACTTCGCTGATGATGGGGAGTGGACTGATAAGGCGGGAATTGGCTGGGTTGGATTTGTCCTGCTTTTTATGTGCAGGACATACCTGGACAATTTTCCACATTGCCAGGTAGCTGCCAGTATTGTAGCTGTATTGGAACAGCTTGGATAGGGAGCAGCACATTCTGGAGCACAAATCTTCAGTACTATTGTCGGAATATTGTCAGGACCCATAGCCTTTGCAGTATCCAGATCATTCAGCCGTTTCTTGATATCACGTGAGGTGAATCGAATTGGCTGAAGACTGACACCTGTGATGGGCCATCCATTCGGCACCTTTAGCTGAAGATTATTGCGAATGCCTCAGCCTTGTCTTTTGCTCAGATATGCTGGTCTCCTCCATCATTGAGGATGGGAATATTTGTGGAGCCTCTTCCTCCAATGAGTTGTTTAATTGTCCACCACCATTCACGACTGTATGTGGCAGGACTTAATCCTTTGGTTGTGGAACGCTTAGCTCTGTCTATCACTTGCTGCTTATGCTGTTTGGCACACAAGTAGTCCTGTGTTGTAGCTTCACCAGGTTGACACCTCATTTTTCGGTATGCTTGGTGCTGCTTCTAGCATGCCCTCCTGCACTCTTCATTAAACTGGGGTTAATCCCCTGGCTTGGTAGAGTGGGGGGTATACCGGGCCATGAGGTTACAGAATGTGGCGGAGTATAATTCTGCTGCTGCTGATGGCACACAGTGCGTAATGGATGACCAATCTTGAGTGGCTAGATCTGTTCGAAGTCTATCCCATTCAGCATGATGATAGTGCCACACAATATGATAGAGGGTATCTTCAATGTGAAGAGGGGACTTGTTTCCACAAGGACTGTGTGGTGGTCACTCCTACCGATACTATCATGGACAGATGCAGCTGCGGCAGGCAGGTTGGTGAGGAAGAGGTCTAATATGTTTTTCCCTCTTATTGGTTCCCTCTGCAGTCCCAGTCTAGCAGTTATGTCCGTTAGGACTTGGCCAGCTCGCTCAGTAGTGGTGCTACCAAGCCACTCTTGGTGATGGACATTGAAGTCCCCCACCCAGAGTACATTCTGTGCCCTTGCCACCGCAGTGCTTCCTCCAAGTGGTGTTCAACATGGGGGAGTACTGATTCATCAGCTGAGGGTGGATGGTACGTGGTAATCAGCAGAAAGTTTCCTTGCCCATGTTTCACCTGGTGCCATGAGACTTCATGGGGTCCAGGGTCCATGTTGAGGACTCCCAGGGCAACCTCCCGAATGTATACACTGTGCCGCCACATCTACTGGGTCTGTCAAATCAACAAAAACGGTAACATGATAGCTGATAGATAACATGGTTTAAATAAAATAGTGAACTAACAACATAGCACAAAATAGTGCCCCCCCCCGCCCCTTCACCCCCTCTAGAACAAAAACAATTTACCCCCCCCCTTCCCTCCCTCCCCCCCCCCGGTGGTGACCCGGGCCTTCACCACCTTCGCGATCACTCCCGCCACTCCCCTCCAATACCCCTCCAGTGCCGGACACGACCAAAACATATGTGTGTGGTTCACCGGGCTTCCCCCGCACCTCCCGCACTTGTCCTCCACTCCGAAGAACCTGCTCAACCTCGCTCCCGTTTTGTGTGCTCTATGTAGCACCTTAAATTGGACCAGGCTAAGCCTGGCACACGAGGAAGAGGAATTTACCTTACTTAGGGCATCAGCCCACAAACCCTCCTCATTCTCCTCCCCGAGCTCTTCTTCCCATTTTCCTTTCAGTTCTTCTACCTGCTCCTCCCCCTCTTCTCTCATCTCCTGGTATATTTCGGACACTTTGCCCTCCCCGACCCACATCCCCGAAAGCACTCTATCCTGGATCCCCTGTGTCGGGAGCAGCGGAAATTCACTCACCTGTTGTCTCGTGAACGCCCTCACCTGCATATACCTAAAGATATTCCCCGCAGGCAGCTCATACTTTTCCTCTAGCGCTCCCAAGCTCGCAAACGTCCCATCTATAAATAAGTCTCCCACTCTCTTAATTTCTGCCCGGTGCCAGCTCTGGAACCCTTCGTCCAACCTCCCTGGGGCAAACCAATGGTTGTTCCTGATCGGGGACCACACCGAGGCTCCCAGCACACCCCTCTGTCGCCTCCATTGCCCCCAGATACTTAATGTTGCCGCCACCACTGGGTTCATGGTAAACCTTTTTGGGGAGAACGGTAGTGGCGCTGTCACCAGCGCTTTTAAGCTCGTTCCTTTACAGGACATCATCTCCAGCCTTTTCCACGCCGCCCCCTCTCCCTCTATCATCCACTTACGGATCATCGCCACATTGGCGGCCCAGTAATAGTCGCCCAAATTCGGCAATGCCAGTCCCCCTCTGTCCCTGCTTCGTTGCAGGAACCCCCTCCTTACCCTCGGGGTCGTCCCTGCCCACACGAAGCTCATGATGCTCCTATCTATTTTTTTGAAAAAGGCCTTAGTGATCAATATAGGGAGACATTGAAACACAAATAGGAACCTCGGGAGGACCATCATCTTAATCGCCTGCACTCTGCCCGCCAGTGACAGCGGCTGCATATCCCACCTTTTGAAATCCTCTTCCATTTGCTCCACCAGCCGAGTCAGATTGAGTCTGTGTAAGGTTCCCCAGCTCCTGGCTATCTGAATCCCCAGGTATCGGAAGTTTCTTTCCACTCTCCTTAGCGGCAGGCCATCTATCCCTCTACTCTGGTCCCCAGGGTGTACCACAAAAAGCTTACTCTTTCCCATGTTAAGCCTATATCCCGAGAAATCTCCGAACTCCCTCAATATCTGCATAACCTCTGACATCCCCCCCACTGGATCCGCCACATACAGCAGTAGGTTATCTGCGTAGAGTGACACTCGGTGTTCCTCTCCCCCTCTAACCACCCCTCTCCATTTCCTGGAATCTCTCAGCGCTATGGTTAGTAAGGAGGACTTCGTTGACAGGGTTGGGTTTGCCGTTGTCGATCCAGTGCCAAGATCGGTACCGTGTGGTCCATTGGGTTTCTTTCTTGACTTTGCAGCAATTTGATACAACTGAGTGGCTTGCTCGGCCATTTCAGAGGGCATTTAAGAGACAACCACATTTCTGTCGCTCTGGAGTCACATGTAGGCCATACCAGATGAGGACTGCAGATTTCCTTCCCTAAATGTCATTAGTGAACCTGCTGGGTTTTTTCCCGACAATTTCAGTTTTAAGGTCATCATTAGACTTTTAATTCCAGATATTTATTGGATTCAATTTCCACCACATGCCGTAGGCCCTTTCAGGCCCTGCCCTTGCTTTCTGACTCCCCCCTCACCCCCAACCTTTGTTGAGCCCCCTGCTAACCACCCTCATGCCTCCTCCAATTGGCAAGCCCCACCCCCGGGCCCAACCGCTGGCAGCGTCAACCTGGCATCCAGGCACCCTGGCAGTGAAACCTTGGCACACTAAAAATGCCAGGGTGGTACTGCCAGGGTGCCAATCTGGCAGTGCCATAGTGCCCAGGTTCCAGGAGGAGTGCCAAGGTACCACCCAGCCCTACCCCCCACCAACCAGGGGTCTCCTATGGCCTGTGAGACCTGCCAAGGTGCCTTCATGCACATCCACGTTTGTGTGGACAAGTACTAAACGGCATCTTGGCGCGGTCTCGCAGGCATGGCCATTGACTTCCAGGCACTGGTGAATCAGCCAATTTGCACACAAACAAAATGTGATAATTGCCAGGTATCTGTGTCTAATCCCTCAATTTGATTGAGGAATAAATATTGGCCAGGATATCCTGTTCTTCTTTGAAATAATACCTGGGATCTTTTACAGCCAAACAGGCAGATAGGGATCGTTCTAACATCTCGGCCAAAAGTTGGCAACAGTAACAGTGCAGCACTCGCTCATTATTGTGCTTGAATGTTTTGGTTTTTGTGCTAAACCGTGGCAACCTTGTTTAGTTTAGAAGACCTTGTCCTTTAAGAACACAGACATCAATGCTATCACTGAATTGGCCCAATTTTCCTAAACCAATGAGTAACTGAGCCACAGAGAAAGCGACATGGTGGCACAAGTGGTTGGCACTGCTACCTCACAGCACCAGTGATCCAGGTTGGATTCGGCCTTGGGTGACTGTGTGGATTTGCTTGTACTCCAGGTGCTCTGGTTTCCTCCCAGTCCAAAGATGTGCAGATCAGGTGGATTGGCCGCATTAAATTGCCCCTTAGTGTTCAAAGTAATGCAGGTTAGGTGGATTGGCCATGATCAATGCGCAGGGTTAGAGATAGAGTGGGGGAGTGAGCTTTTGTAGAGTGCTCTTTTTGAGGGTGCAGACTTGATGGGCCGAATGGCCTCTTTCTGCACAGTAGGGACTCTATGGATGTTTCTATGATTGAAAGGTCAATGCCTGGTCTCTGCTGAGTTAACTGATGCACTTGACTTAATCACTGCTGGATTATTGATAGATAAATCAGCTTTAGTTCCTGATCCTCATTATTATGTAGTACGTGTTGCTGTCTATGTGTCGGGACAGGATCAAGATTAAATTTATGACCCTCCCGATTCATCTTTGATACGAGCTTCCTTGGCCCACACATGGTGGTAAAGAGTACCTGGTTCCTATGGAACTTTACCCAAGCAAGGGGTCATTCTCACCAGTATGAGGGAGAAATTTGGTGATAAAAGGAAAGGAGCAAGCAGTTGTAAGGTGATTAAAAGTAGGCTGATTGTCTTATGATTAAAACATTCAAAAATAAAGTCTTAAATTGTGTACAGCTATTCATTGAAGCTTGTGAAGCCCTTGCATTGTATATATCTGGAGGCCTCCTTTTATGTGGAAGGAAATGAACATTCAGAAACAACCTGCCTGACTTCCAATATGTCTCAATCACTTTGCCAGCTGAACATAATAAGCACCACAGCATGAGCAATCATTTACCCTTTAAATGCTATTTACCTCTCATGAGCTCTCTGCAAGCAAATCCAACAAAATAAGGACATTTCTTCTAAAATAAAGGATGAAATTGACTTGGAAATAGTCAGAAATGTATTAATAGGCCTATCTATTAGTAATGAGTTGACGTAATGTTAGCACTGGAAACTGTGACAGTCACATTGCTGTTGAATTATAGGTTAGCAGTGGGAATTAAACACAAAGCTTTCAAAGAAACATTCCAGTGAGCACAAAACCACATATTAGGCTAATGTCACCATACCACAATGGTTTCCATGGAGTGTAATAACTGTTTTTTTATTACAATTGCTCAGGAATTACAAATTTGCATTTGTTTCTTTTCTTTGCTTTTAAATTTCATTGTTTGTCACCCAGAAGAATAAATTCTCGCACTCAAAATTGATCTTTATTTCCTTTTTTTTTGTCACCCCTTCAATCTTTCATCCTTATCAACACCATCTCTAAGAATGGAGCATTCAATTTTGCATAACTAGAGCCAGTATTGGGCACTCCAAGGTTAGGCATCGCTTGATTAGATGTAGAGTAAAACTCCGAGTCCTGTGAGTTATAGGATGTGGATGCTGTATGGGGAAGTTAAAGAAGTTTGGGGGCTGGATTCTCTGAGCCCCCGTGTTGAAATCGCGGAGAATGGGGCCGGGATTCTCCGAAATGGAGGCAGAGTGTTCGCGCCGTCGTGAACGCCGTTGAGGTTCACGACTGCGCGAAACGGCCCCTAACCCGCCCGATTCAGGGCCCGATAATGGGCTAGGAGCGGCGCCGCGTCATTTACGTGCGCCAGGCCTTGGCACCCCGTAAAGGCGGCGCCACATACATGACGCAACCTGCGCCGCATAACTGGGGTCACCCGCTCATGCGCGGGTTGGCCGGCGCCAACCCGCGCATGCGTGGTTGCCGTCCTCTCCGAGTCCGCCCCGCAAGAAGATGTCTGACAGATCTTGCGGGGCTGCGGAAGAAAGGAGGTCCTCCTTCAGAGAGGCCAGCCCGACGATCGGTGGACACTGATCGCGGGCCAGACCCCATTTGAGCCCCCCCCCCCCCCCCGGTGCAGGATCCCCCCCCCCACCACAGGCCACCCCATCAGCGATCCCGCGCTGTTCCCGCCGGCAGCAACCAGGCGTGGACGGCGCGGGGGGGAACCTGACGTTTTGGGCAGGCTGCTCGGCCCATCCGGCACTGAGAATCGCGGGGGTACCGGTGAATCGCCATTTTGGCTGTCTCGGGCGATTCGCTGGACCGTGCCGCGCAAAACGCGATTGTGCCGATCTGGCCGCTTCCGTGAATCGCGGGAGGGCGCGGACCGGCGTCGTGGGAAAATCTGGTGACTCAGGCGATTCTCCAAACCGGCGCGGGAGCGGAGAATCGCGCCTTGGGTGTTTGCTCAGGAATCGTAGCCGGCACCACTGAAGCGATTCTCCGGTCCCCGGTCTACTAGGTGCGGGTAGGAGGGCATTGGGAGAAGCTTCCCCCCCATGATTCACCGAGGGTAACTGTCTGAGTTCTACACGACGTGGTTCTAACCACATATCGGCCATCAGGAATCTCGGGTGGTGGCTGCGGACTCAGTCTGGGGCTGCCCTAGTTGGGGGGGGGGGGGGGGGGGGGGGGGGATCCTTCACCGGGGAGGGCCCTCATGGATGGCCAGGCACCGATCCATGAGTGCGCGTGATCTCGGGGGGCCTACTTCTTCCATCACAGTCCGCAGTGCGAGTCCGCCATGCCGCACAGGGCAGCCGCTGCAGGCTGCCGCCGTGCTCATGCGCGGACTCCCGACCGGAGGTGCAGGGCCCCGTATTCGCAGCCAGAGCTGCGAGAAGCACTCTGGGGCCCAGCAAACCCCCTGCAAGTTGGAGAATCACTTTGGAATTTCTAAAGGGAAGTCCAGAGTGAAACGCCAGCATTTGGACGCTGGCTTGGGGACATAGCCCCATTTTTGGAGAACCCAGCCCCATGTACAAAGAACAAAGAAAAGTACAGCACAGGAACAGGCCCTTCGCCCTCAAAGCCCGTGCCGACCATGCCACCCGTCTAAACTAAAATCTTCTACACTTCCTGGGTCCGTATCCTTCTATTCCCATCCTATTCATGTATTTGTCAAGATGTCCCTTAACTGTCACTATCATCCCTGCTTCCACCACCTCCTCCGGTAGCGAGTTCCAGGCACCCACTACCCTCTGTGTAAAAAAACTTGCCTCGTACATCTCCTCTAAACCTTGCCCCTCGCACCTTAAACCTATTCCCCCTAGTAATTGACCCTCTACCCTGGTAAAAAGCCTCTGACTATCCACTTTGTCTTTGCCCCTCATAATTTTGTAGACCTCTATCAGGTCTACAGGATCAGGGGGTTGGATAGGGTGGACAGTGAGAGCCTTCTCCCGCGGATGGAAATGGCTGGCACGAGGGGACATAACTTTAAACTGAGGGGTAATAGATATAGGACAGAGGTCAGAGGTAGGTTCGTTACACAAAGAGTAGTGAGGCCGTGGAATGCCCTACCTGCTACAGTAGTGAACTCGCCAACATTGAGGGCATTTAAAAGTTTATTGGATAAACATATGGATGATAATGGCAAAGTGTAGGTTAGATGGCTTTTGTTTCGGTGCAACATCGTGGGCCGAAGGGCCTGTACTGCGCTGTATTGTTCTATGTTCTATGTTCTAGGTCACCCCTCAACCTGCATCATTCCAGTGAGAACAAACCGAATAGCCTCTGACTATCCACTCTGTCTATGCCCCTCATAATTTTGTATACCTCTATCAGGTCGCCCCTCAACCTCCTTCGTTCCAGTGAGAACAAACCGAGTTTATTCAATCGCTCCTCATAGCTTATGCCCTCCATACCAGGCAACATCCCGGTAAATCTCTTCCGCACCCTCTCTAAAGCCTCCACATCCTTCTGGTAGTGTGGCGACCAGAATTGAACACTATACTCCAAGTGTGGCCTAACTAAGGTTCTATACAGCTGCAACATGACTTGCCAATTTTTATACTCAATGCCCCGGCCAATGAAGGCAAGCAAGTCGTATGCCTTCTTGACTACCTTCTCCACCTGTGTTGCCGCTTTCAGTGACCTGTGGACCTGTACACCTAGATCTCTCTGACTGTCAATACTCTTGAGGGTTCTACCATTCACTGTATATTCCCTACCTGCATTAGACCTTCCAAAATGCATTACCTCACATTGGTCCAGATTAAACTCCAACTGCCATCTCTCCGCCCAAGTCTCCAAATGATCTAAATCCTGCAGTATCCTCTGACAGTCCTCATTGCTATCCGCAATTCCACCAACCTTTGTGTCGTCTGCAAACTTACTAATCAGACCAGTTACATTTTCCTCCAAATCATTTATGTATACTACGAACAGCAAAGGTCCCAGCACTGATCCCTGCGGTACACCACTAGCCACAGCTCGCCAATCAGAAAAGCATCCTTCCATTGCTACTCTCTGCCTTCTATAACCTAGCCAGTTCTGTATCCATCTTGCCAGCTCACCTCTGATCGGGTGTGACTTCAGCTTTTGTACAAGTCTGCCATGAGGGACCTTGTCAAAGGCCTTACTGTAGTCCATATAGACAACATGCACTGCCCTACCTGCATCAATCATCTTTGTGACCTCCTTGAAAAACTCTATCAAGTTAGTGAGACACGACCTCCCCTTCACAAAACCATGCTGCCTCTCGCTAATACGTCCATTTGTCTCCAAATGGGAGTAGATCCTGTCTCAAAGAATTCTCTCCAGTAATTTCCCTACCACTGACGTAAGGCTCACCGGCCCGTAGTTCCCTGGATTATCCTTGCTACCCTTCTTAAACAGAGGAACACCATTGGCTATTCTCCAGTCCTCCGGGACATCACCTGAAGACAGTGAGGATCCAAAGATTTCTGCCAAGGCCGCAGCAATTTCCTCTCCAGCCTCCTTCAGTATTCTGGGGTAGATCCCATCAGGCCCTGGGGACTTAGCTACCTTAATATTTTTCAAGACACCCAACACCTTGTCTTTTTGGATCTAAATGTGACCCAGGCTATCTACACACCCTTCTCCAGACTCAACATCCACCAATTCCTTCTCTTCGGTCAATACTGATGCAAAGTATTCATTTAGTACCTCGCCCATTTCCTCTGGCTCCACACGTAGATTTCCTTGCCTATCCTTCAGTGGGCCAACCCTTTCCCTGGCTACCCGCTTGCTTTTTATGTACGTGTAGAAAGCCTTGGGATTTACCTTAACCTTATTTGCCAGTGACTTTTCGTGACCCCTTCTAGCCCTCCTGACTCCTTGCTTAAGTTCCTTCCTACTTTCCTTATATTCCACACAGGCTTCGGCTGTTCCCCGCCTTCTAGCCCTGACAAATGTCTCCTTTTTCTTTTTGACCCATGGTTGCACAGGCGACACTGGTCATATGAGTGCCCCATCTCCAAACTTCTCCCTCTACCACACCTCTGCCCCACCCACTCTCAACCCTTCCCTCCATCCCACTTCCACCCCTCCAACCCCACCCCTCCCTACAACCGGTCGCCACCCACCGACGGGGCATCATGCTGCCACCCATGGTGATCGCCCATTGTAGCCCCTACAGGAGTGCACCGGACTGGCATGGGAAGGACCAGCCACCAGTACCCCTGCCAGCAGAGATGGATCCCAGGGCCAGAGGCCCCATCGGTGCTGACAACCGACGGGGCCAGGGGTGCGGTGCGGAGGGCACAGTCCCAGGGGGAATGACCAGGGGTGAGGGTGGGGATTGGGGAGGGGGAGGTGCGGGATATACGGGGGCAGGGGCTGGAGTACAGGCCCAAGCCACTATGTAGCCCGTTGGACCTGACTGGGCAGGGGGGGTACGCACCATGCTAACAAGTCTGCCATTCACTCCCTGCAGACAATGGATTTTGGAATCCAACCATAAATGGCTGCCATCGGCCGAGCCACCGTAGACCTTGGGGATGCACTGAGGCTGTATGAGCAGGAGCTTCATAGGGAGGACCCTGCCCCAGAGGAACAGAAGACAGCCGGTGAGGATGGACAACTGGTCGCCCAACAGGCCAAGGATGAGATGGAAAGGAGGTGCCGCATCAGGCCCCATGTGTACCAGCAGCACCCTTCATTCGAGGACCTGCCGAGCCGGGCATGTCGGTTGAAGACTCCAGCTGAGCAGGGGGACCGTATGCCATATTTGCCAGAATATGAGAAACCTGGAACCACAGGGTCATAAGGGAGGACATCCACTCCAGGTGATCGTCAAGGTGACGGTTGCCCTGAACCTTTTCGCCACGTGATCCTTCCAGGCACCGAGTGGGGACCTGTCTGGGATCACGCAGACCTCAGTGCCCAGGTGCACCCACGCCACCATGGAGTCTCAGTATGCCCGCTCGGCATGTTATATCAGCTTCAATGTGGACAGAACCCTGCAGATGCCTGGGTAGCAGGGTTCACTGAGCATTCCTCAAGCTCTGTATCGGCGAACCGGGGTGCCACTCTCCATGCTGCCATCTTGTTGGCTGGTATGAGTGTGTGTGGGGAGTGCAGTGCTTATATGTGGCTGCAGCTTATCAGCCTCTCGAGTGCCAATCCCCACCCTGACAAATCAGACACCATTTTTCATTGGACTTGCTCTAGTTCCAGGTGGTGCCAGTGCTAGCCCATTAACACATCCTGAATTACTCCGGGACCAGTGTCGCTTCCGTGGTCATAGAACACCACCGATTCAGTCCCGGCGTCAGCATTTACTCTCTGAAACAGAAAATCCAGCCCTTGGTCTCTAGGATTTATAAAGAACAAAAATAACCAGACACAGGCTTTGGCTCAACCATAAATTTGTTGTTCTATCGTACCCACTAATGTCCCCAGTACAGATACTTCTATGATTAGTTGAAATAACACAGAAAGCACTCCCCAGCTCCCCCAGAGAAAAAAACAACGCCCCTCCCCTGTAAAAACAGCCTGAGGGTTGACTGACGGACCACAAGCTCACAGAAAATAAACAGACCTTCGAGAAAGGTTCCCCAAAATTGTCACAAATATGCCATTTCAAATTCTCCTGCAGCTAGCTTAAATTAGTACCTACAATTCCCAGATGAAACCTTCTACGAATTGACTACTGTCCTCCTTTCGCCAAATGAAACCAATATAACTTGTTTAAAACTGACAGAGTGCAGACAAAAACACGACGGGAGCTATTCTCCCCCCCCCCCCCCCCCCCCCCCCCCCCCGCCCCCACGCCGGGTGGGAGAATTGCCGGGATGCTCCGCTAATTGCGCCACGCTGCCCTGACTCCCGCAATCGATTCTCCCATCCCCCGGAAACCAGCGGCGCGCAATTCGCACCGGGCCGCTCGGAGAACCGGCGAGCGGCGATTCTCCAGCCCGTATGGGCCGAGCGGCCGTTACGACACGACAGGTTCCCAACGGCGCTGTCCACCCCTGGTCGCTGCCGGCGGAACTCTGCGGGAACGCTGGGGGGGCGGCCTGTGGGGGAGGGAGGGGGGCTCCTTCACCGGAGTGGCCTCCGATGGGACCTGGCCCGCGATCGGGGCCCACCGATCGGCCGGCCGGCCTCTCTCCCCCCGGGCCTACCTCCTTCTGCGTGCGGCCCCAGAACACCGCCGCCATGTTGGTGAGGGGCCGGCGTGCGTAAGACGTTCCCCACGCATGCACAGGATGGCGCGGCCCAACTGTGCATGCGCAGGATTGGGCTGCCCCGACTGCGCATGCGCGGGTTGGCGCGTCGCCCATTTGGCGCCGCGTAAGGACGCTGGAGTGGCGTGAACCGCTCCAGCCCCGGAATAGGTTGTGCCCGCGCCTTGTTCGCGGTATCGAAGAATCGCCCCCTACACATTTTTTCAAAACTTTACAAAACCCTCAGACAAATATCTCTATGATTTAGCTGAAACACATACAATCCCCAACTGTCCAATTGTGGGTCCTGAGTTAAGATAAACAATCCTGACCCCCTCCTGACTGCAGCAACCACGCTCTGATAAGCTCTTCTTCTTACAATGATTCAACTCAGATATCAAACACCTTTCCTGCTGTTAATCCTGTTGCAGTGTCCAGAGTTAACACCTCTAAGGTTATTCCATATATAGTTCAGAAGAATATGGTCAGCTCATACTGTTTGAAACAAGGGTTATTCCATGGAAAAATAGCCCAGATGAATATGATCCGCTCTCACATTGTTCAAACAATTCTCCTGGGGCAGCACGGTGGTGCAGTGGTTAGCACTGCTGCCTCACGGCGCCAAGGACCTGGTTCAATCCCGACCCTGGGTCGCTGTCCATATAGAGTTTGTACATTCTCCCTGTGTCTGTGTGGGTCTCAGGGTAGGTGGATTGGCCATGCTAAATTGCCCCTTAATTGGAAGAATTAAAAAAAACAATTTCCTGCTGTTTTGAGGCAATACAGTAACAGCATTTGACCACGAGGTTGATGAAAGTTTGAATGACTCACTCCTCTCTTCGAGAGGAACCAATCATAGTGACAATGGCCAGATTCCAGTACCATTGTCTATGATGTTGGTCTTCGTTGTATTTCAATTATTTAATTGTATTATATCAACAGCATGCTCCTTGCACCATTGTAGAGGGTAATCAGTGTCTTAATTACGTTAGCCAACAAGAGGTAATGATATTTACCTGAAGCCACTGTCCCACAATGGCAAAACAGTCAAGGTCCAAACCTTGGTTTCAGCTTGGCTTTTGTATTTTATGGTTCAAAACATGAGGTCAAACCACGTCTACAGGTTTGGATTTTATATTCCATGAATTTCGCAGTTGGAGGAGATTCTGAGCCTATAAGATGGGAAGCTCAAGTCAGAAAATTTCCTTGGTAGTACATAGATGGTCACGTGGGCAGGCGTGTGTCAAAGCAGGTTAGGAGACCCACCTAAGTTCTCTGGGACTTTACCCCAGTTGTTTTAGAGAATTGTAGGCCCTCTAGTTCCTCATCCCTCACAAGCCCTAAACACCCCCTACCCACCCTGCCGCCTTCTCATACCCTGCAGGCCATTTCCACAGACACTCACCCAGTATCCACCATGGGAAGAACTCGGGCCACGTGGAAAGGAAAAATAAATAAACTTCTAAAAATCTAATGCCGCTTTCACTATGCAGATCTAATGGCGAATAAAACTCCAATTCATGAAAGCAAAGCTTTTTAATTGCCACAAGGGATTAATCTCTGATTAAATAAACAAACTTATGTTCATGCCCTAATCGTTGAATGGCATCTTTCAGATGTCAATCAGACTGTGAACTCAAAAACCCCGCTGAGATAATTGTAGCTTTTAAAATGCTGCTAAGCGTTGTCATGTCAGAGTACCTTTAAGACATGGATGTTTAAGCAATGTACCTTTAAGATAACAGTGATGTAAGAGAGTGGGTGGGGCTGAGCTCAGGTCAGCCATTTTGCAGGTTTTGAAGTTTCAGTTTAAAAATGCCTGGCTGTTTTGCTGGTGCTGAAGTCAACCAAGCTAATATATCTCTGCCATTCTACAGAAAATATATATATCCTTTAACCTGATATGATACTGTTTAAAGGTGTTAAGTCTCTTGGAAGTTTGAAGGAACATTTTAAGGAAGTATTTACTGTTGCAATATTTTCTGAGTTATCTTTGAAGTAAGGGGTGTTAAGAGAGCCAATGTTTATTTAAGATGTTAAGTTGAGTTCATGGAATAAACAGTGTTTTGTGTTTAAAACCCACGTGTCCATAATTGTAATCCCACACCGAGGGAAAAAGCCGCGTTCTCGGAAAAGCAACAAATCCATTAAAGGGAGAGGTTGGAAGAACTCCATGATATATTTTGGGGTTCTGAAAACGCCTCGCCCATAATAATTGGGGGCTCGTCCGGGATAAAAGTCTATCTATTGGATTGGCTTTTGTGAACGTTAAGACAGTGAAAGATTGTTGCTTTTCCGGTGTGGTATTTTAGTTTAAGTGGGGAGAGTGTTGTGAACAATGGCTCTTTCAGAGGCTCAGAAGTTTTTGGGGGTGGCGAATGTCACTTTATGCGTACTTTATGCGCAGAAACGAAACGCAGACTGTTAGATTTGGCAAGAACATTGCAGTTAACATTACCTGACAAAATGTGAAAAGATGAGGTACTTATGGCGGTGGTTAAGCATTTAAAGTTGCCTGAGATAGAGTTTGACTCATTGGAAATGGCAAAAATTCAGTTGCAAATTAAACAAATGGAACATGAGAAAGAATTAAAGTGGCTAGCATACGAGAGTGAGAGAGAGGAAAAAGAAAGAGAAAGAGAGAGAGAGAAAAAAGAAAAGGAGAGAGAAGAAAGGAGAAAAGAAAGAATAGCCCTAGCAGAACAAAAAGAAAAAGAAAGGGAGATACAGATCAGGGAAAAAGATAAAGAGAGGGAGTTTGAACTTCAGAAAATGGCCATGAAAGATGACAATCAGTTAAAATTGGCAGACGTAAAGGGAAACGTACAGTTGGATGATAGCGATGAGGATAGTGAGAAAGAGCGTCATAATCGAAGGCTTGGTGGGAATCTATTTAAATATGTCCAGGCATTGCCAAGGTTTGACGAGAAGGAAGTGGAAGCCTTTTTCATTTCATTTGAGAAGGTAGCTAAACAAATGAAATGGCCACAGGACATGTGGATGTTACTGATTCAAACAAAGCTGGTAGGTAGAGCTAGTGAAGTGTTTGCATCACTACCGGAGGAGGTGTCTGGAACGTATGAGCAGGTGAAGAAATCCATCTTAAGTGCATATGAGCTAGTGCCTGAAGCTTACAGACAAAGGTTTAGAAATTTAAGGAAAGAATTTGGTCAAACATACATGGAGTTTGAAAGGCTCAAACAGAGTAATTTTGATAGGTGGATAAGGGCTTTGAAAATAGACCAAACATATGAAGCTCTCAGAGAAATTATACTTTTGGAGGAGTTTAAAAATTCAATTCCTGATGTAGTGAGAACTCATGTGGAAGACCAGAAGGTTAAAACTGTGAGATTAGCAGCGGAAATGGCAGATGATTATGAATTAGTTCATAAATCAAAGATTGGTTTCCGACATCAGTTTCAGCTGGTGAGGGATAGAAACTGGGGACATGAGAATTACTCAAGTGGTAAAGGTAAAGGTGATCTGATGGGAGACAATAAAGAGAGTGTACCTCAGATTAAAAAAGAAATCCAGGAGGGTGGAAAAGAAATTAAAATTTTCAGATGTTTTCACTGTAATAAACTAGGCCATGTAAAGTCACAGTGTTGGTGGTTGAAGAAAAGCACCAGGAAGACTGATGTGGTAAAACAGGATAAGACAGTGGGATTTGTTAGAGTGGTAAACGAAAGCCCAAGGGAAGAGAAGAAGGTGCAAACAATTGTACAGCCTGTTCAAGAAGTAATTGTTAAGAAGGTGCCAGATGTCTTTAAAGAATTTACTTGTGTGGGTAAAGTTTACTCATGTGTATCAGGAGGAGCTGGTAAAGAAGTCACAATTTTAAGAGATACAGGGGCTAGTCAATCTTTAATGGTAAGAGATGAGGAATTATGTAGTTTGGGAAGAACGTTGCCAGAAAAGGTGGTGATATGTGGAATTCAGGGTGAGAGGAGTAGCGTTCCATTATATAAGGTAAGGTTGGAAAGTCCAGTGAAGAGTGGTGAAGTGGTAGTTGGAGTAATAGATAAACTATCTTGTCCAGGAATACAGTTTATCTTGGGTAATGATATAGCTGAATCGCAGGTGGGAGTGATGCCTACTGTGGTTGATAAGCCAGTGGAAAATCAGCCAACTGAAGTGTTGAAGGACGAATATCCTGGAATTTTTCCGGATTGTGTAGTAACAAGGTCGCAAAGTCACAGGTTAAGACAAGAGGAGAAATCAAAGAGTGAAGATGAAGTTGAAGTGCAATTATCAGAAACGATTTTTGATCAGATGGTTGAAAAAGAACAAGAAAAGGTGGAGGATGAGGCGGATATTTTTAGTTCAGGAAAATTTGCGGAGTTACAACAGAAAGATGTAGAAATAAAACGGATATATCAGAAAGCATATACGGAAGAGGAATCTGAGAGTATACCAGAGTGTTATTACCGTAAAAATTATGTCTTGATGAGAAAATGGAGACCTGTGCATATGCAGGCGGATGAAAAGTGGGCAGAAGTTCATCAAGTAGTATTGCCGGTAGGGTATAGAAAGGAGGTGTTGCAAGTTGCACATGAGGTACCAGTGGGAGGTCATTTGGGAATAAGGAAAACTCAAGCTAAAATCCTGAAACATTTGTATTGGCCTGGACTACATAAAGATGTAGTTAAATTTTGTCACTCATGTCACACATGTCAAGTGATAGGGAAACCTCAAGCAGTGATAAAACCAGCACCCTTAATACCCGTTCCAGCATTTGAGGAACCTTTTACAAGGGTCCAAATCGATTGTGTAGGACTGCTTCCTAAAACAAAAAGTGGGAATCAATATCTTTTGACTGTAATGGATGTGTCTACTAGGTTTCCAGAGGCCATTCCAGTACGTAATATTACAGCTAAAAGGATTGTGGAGGAGTTACTTAAATTCTTTACTAGATATACACTACCCACAGAAATTCAATCGGATCAAGGAACGAATTTTACTTCAAAGTTATTCAAAGAAGTTATGGATAGCTTAGGAATCAAACAATTTAAATCAACTGCGTACCATCCAGAATCGCAGGGAGCGTTAGAAAGGTGGCATCAGACATTAAAGACAATGTTGAGGGCGTATTGTCAAGATTATCCAGAGGATTGGGATAAAGGAATCCCATTCGTATTGTTTGCAATTAGGGATGCACCTAATGAGTCTACCAAATTTAGTCCTTTTGAACTAATTTTTGGTCAAGAGGTAAGAGGACCACTTAAATTGATTGAGGAAAATTTGGTGGGTGAGAAATCGGAAATTACACTATTGGATTACGTGTCAAATTTTAGGGAACGATTAAATAGAGCAGGTGAATTGGCTAGACAACATTTGAAAGTTGCACAAAATGTGATGAAACGGGTAGCGGACAAGAAATCCAAAGTTCGTAGTTTTGCCAGTGGGGATAAAGTTTTAGTGTTGTTACCAGTGGTAGGGGAGCCTTTAAAAGCTAGGTTTAGTGGACCGTATCAGATTAAAAGGAAATTTGAAGGAACATTTTAAGGAAGTATTTACTGTTGCAATATTTTCTGAGTTATCTTTGAAGTAAGGGGTGTTAAGAGATCCAATGTTTATTTAAGATGTTAAGTTGAGTTCATGGAGTAAACAGTGTTTTGTGTTTAAAAACCCACGTGTCCATAATTGTACGTGCTTGGAAAAGCAACAAATCCATTAATGGGAGAGGTTGGAAGAACTCCATGATACATTTTGGGGTTCTGAAAACGCCTCGCCCATAACAGCGTCCATAATAAATAGTCCTTGGGGAAATGTTCAAAAAGAACCCTACTGGAACAGTCACAATGGGGAACAGGCAGGGAGATGGATTTGAGACTGGGAAGAGATCAGCTGTGATCTGTTTGAATGACAAAGCAGGCTCGAATGGCTGAATTGCCTACTTCTGCTCCTAATTCCTATGTTCCTGAACAGATGCTACACCATCTGGCCTTTCAATTGAAGCAGTCCAGAAGCTTTTTTCAAAACAATCATTGACAGCTGCAGTCAATTTTAAGAGCGCAGAATTTTAAAACAAACTTCATATCATGACAGTTAATAGACAATCAAGAGCACTTACATTGTTACGACAGTGGACTACACCTACCAACTACATACGGGCATATTGAACTGGTTTTCAGGAAGATCTGTGTGATTAAAAATAAATACAAGTAAAGATTAGTCAACAGATGGCTGATAATGTAAAGTAACCACTTTCTGGAAAATTCCTATGTGGAGAGAACATGGAATGTCACCTAAAAATATATCATGGTGTATTTCAAACAGAGACACTTGAAAGAAAGATATGAAAAATGCAAAAGACTGAACTTTAATCTCCTTTGGTTCTGGAGACAAAAACTGATTTCCACATCTCAGCCAAAATCCACCCCCTATTGCTTTATATCTCAGAATGGGTAAAATGGTCTGAGATAAAAGAAGACTCTGGGCACAATACATGCTCATTCCTGCTCACCCAGGACCATAACAAAATTGGGGTTCCATCCCCATCATAACAAATTGGTGATCTTGTCTAGGACGGGTTGTAACAATGTCTATGCCATAAATTTGTGACCCACACACTATGGGCTAAGACCTTTGGAACAGCCAAGATTGGGGCTGTTTGAAATCAGCACCAAGTTCATTGCCCTGCTGAGTTCAGGTTGCCCTTCTTGTGAATCACTCCCTGTTCGCTATCTCCTACAGGCAACAATGGGATCTGTCGCAAATGGAGGCGGAGCTTCTGCATCTGAGTCCTCCCGGCCATTTTTAAAGATCAGTGGTGTACCCCGACTTGGTGAAAAACCGACCCTAACTCTCAGAACCAAAATTAACTCAGGCAGTCGATGCCAATTATTTTAAAGGAACAATGGGAGAAGTGGAAGTAATGCTGCAGGTGAGAAGGCAGAGAGGCCGTGATTTTCTTGGTGATCACAGTGTTATGACCAGGAGGAGGGTTAAGTTAAACAGCAATAATTTCTTCTCTCACGACCCATCCATAAACATAAAGCTGTTTTGACTTGCTTCCCCTTTTATAAGTGGTGATGTATTTCCCAAACCCTCAGTTTTGTCGTGATTCAATTTCTATTAATAAGCCAATAGCAAACTTGAGATAGGGTGAATTCAAAGGATTGATTTATTTTCACACAGTCAAAACATGGGAGGGTAGCAACATTGCCTCTTTTTTTCTATCCCTCTTTTACTGTATGAATGCAAATAAAGATTGACAGTGCTGAGACCACAGAGAAAATAAATATTGTTTGACGTGGGTCCCAGAGTCCAGAATCAAAGTCCAATGAGGTATTCTTTCACGGAGGTCAATGAGCTGAAAATCGATGCTGGATAATTCACTTTTCCGGTGGTGTTGACTTCATACGATGGATGAGATAGGCATACAAAGATTATTCAATCTTGTAGATGATGGTACAGGTTTTCCAGTAGAAGCAGGATAGGTGCAGTCAGATATCCAATCTGGGCCAAGAGCTCCTGGTCAGTGATGTTGCTAGTTAGATGGCAAAATGGCAGGCTGAGACTTTGTAGTAGAGCGAGGCAATATTACTGGTTGCACAAACTAGAGGTCCATGTCACATGAATCTCACCCCTGTCACTGTCTTTGTTGAAGGGTGTGTATCCCTCATCTGGGTCCCCGAGATTGTGGAATGTCTCAACCGTTAAGAATTGGAAAAGGTTGTTTTATCCTTGTCCTAGCAGACAGACTCCTGTTGACTAGCCTGGGTTATAAAATGCAGCTGGCCTTTGTAGAGCTCTCTTTCAACTTAATCTGTCCAGCCCATAATGTGTCACAAGGTTAACAATCAGGGTTATTTGCTTCTCTGTGCAGACCTTTGGCGCGAGACCCTTTCAGGAACAACATGAAAATCCTTCTTGCTTGTCAGACACTTCTGTTCTACTTAAAATCCAATAACAGACACACAACTACACAGACCTGACTTTTACCATTAATTACATCATCTGCATTCCAAGCATAGCCATTCTCCAGTCCCCTCCCACTAAGATGTTCCATACCTGAGGGATACCACACAATCCCTCATAAATTATCTACACTCAGGGATCCTCCGAAACATAAACAACATTCCATTACCCATTTATATATAAACAAGTAAAAGGTTAAAATCAATTATTACCTCACCTTTATAATCCCATAATCATGACTTTAGCAGACATAATGCCTTTATGTATTCGGACCCAGAGTTTTTAATTACATTGCTATACCAAATAAAATATAATATGCATAATAATTTCCTATATTCATCACACTTCTCGGTGGCACAGTGGCAAAGTGAGCTAGCACTGCGGCCTCACAGCCCCAGGGACCTGTGTTCAGTTCTGGCCTTGGGTGACTGCCTGTGTGGAGTTTGCATATTCTCCCTGTGTCTGCGTGGGTTTACTCGGCATGCTCGGATTTCCTCCCACAGTCCAAAGATGTGCAGGTTAGGTGGATTGGCCATGCTAAATTGCCCCTTAATGTCCAAAGATGTGAAGGTTAACTGGGGTTATAGGGATAGAGCGGGGAAGTGGGCCTAGATTGGGTGCTCTTTCGGAGGGTCGGTGGAGAGTCGTTGGGCCGAATGCCCTATTTCTGCACTTTAGGGATTCTCTAGTTCTAATGCTCATTAAAGAGGTTGCATGCTATTTTACTGGTCAGCACTGCAATTAACCTCTCCTAACAATGACCAGCAGGACAGACGTAAAGAAACCATTAGAGAAAGTTACGTGCACTATTTAAAGTATTGTTAAGCTTTCACTGTTTATTTGCTGATCAATTGATTTGAAGAGGGATTTTGAAATACGTTGGGAGACTTTGGACCACTTTGCAAAGCCTTCACCGACACTCTTAACAAAATTTGTCCCAGAAATTCTCTGAGGATTTCAACTAATTAAAGTTTACAATGCAATGCTACCGTACCTTATTGGAGACCTTATAGGATTCATCAGGAGAAAGGGAGTGCTTGATCATGGGCATCTTGCTAGAGGTGTTCCTTGCTCTGAAGAAGGAATGGGAGCAAGAGCTGAGGTCTGGCAAAGCACCATCAGCTGCTGCAAATGAGAGGGACAGGAGAGTGAGGTGTTACATGAGGAAGCTGTGCTTTACCAAGGAGGTTCTTATGGAAGGAAGACTCAGACCTTGCAGCATAGGAAAGATTACAAAACCCAACGAAGGTAAAATAGCACTTAATTTACATGATACTGGAACCTAATAGGCTGCCACAGATGATATCAGTTGCATATCATAATCCTTTCTGCACTTCCGTATAAGGGAGGTCTCTCTGAGGAATGACATTGGGCAGTAGTCGCTAACCTCTCTGTGGCACGTTTCTCAGTGGCAGGATGTGGCCCGTTGTTGGCCGGTGGTAGGATTTTCTAATCCCGCCGTTGTCAATGGGATTTCCCATTGATTCCACCACAAGTCACTGGAAAACCCGCGGCACCGTTGGCAGGATCAGAAGATCCCGCTGCCGTGAAGATCCGCAAAATCTTGCCCTATATCATGAGGTACTGCCAGGGTTGTTCAGGAATTTAAAAAACATTTTTAAATTTTAAACAAAATTTAAATTTAGAGTATCCAATTCATTTTCTCCAATTAAATGGGGCAATTTAGCATGGCCAATCCACCTATCCTGCACATAGAATCATAGAAGTTTACAGCATGGAAACAGGCCCTTCGGCCCAACCAGTCCATGCCGCCCAGTTTTTACCATTAAGCTAGTCCCAGTTGCCCGCACTTGGCCCATAACCCTCTATACCCATCTTACCCATGTAACTATCTAAATGTTTTTTAAAAGACACAATTGTACCCGCCTCTACTACTACCTCTGGCAGCCCATTCCAGGCACTCACTTCCCTCTGAGTGAAGAAATTGCCCCTCTGGGCCCTTCTGAATCTCTCCCCTCTCACCTTAAACCTATGCCCTCTAGTTTTAGACTCCCCTACCTTTGGGAAAAGATGTTGACTATCTACCTTATCTATGCCCCTCATTATTTTATAGACCTCTATAAGATCACCCCTAAGCCTCCTCCGCTCCAAGGAAAAAAATCCCAGTCTATCCAGCCTCTCCTTATAACTCAAACCATCAAGTCCCGGCAACATCCTAGTAAATCTTTTCTGCACTCTTTCCAGTTTAATAATATCCTTTCTATAATAGGGTGACCAGAACTGCACACAGTATTCCAAGTGTGGCCGTACCAATGTCTTGTACAACTTCAACAAGACGTCCCAACTCCTGTATTCAATGTTCTGACCAATGAAACCAAGCATGCCGAATGCCTTCGTCACCACCCTGTCCACCTGCGACTCCACCTTCAAGGAGCTATGAACCTGTACTCCTAGATCTCTTTGTTCTATAACTCTCCCCAACGCCATACCATTAACTGAGTAGGTCCTGGCCTGATTCGATCTGCCAAAATGCATCACCTCACATTTATCTAAATTAAACTCCATCTGCCATTCGTCGGCCCACTGGCCTAATTGATCAAGACCCCGTTGCAATCCTAGATAACCTTCTTCACTATCCACTGTGCCACCAATCTTGGTGTCATCTGCAAACTTACTAACCATGCCTCCTAAATTCTTATCCAAATCATTAATATAAATCACAAATAACAGTGGACCCAGCACCGATCCCTGAGGCACACCACTGGTCACAGGCCTCCAGTTTGAAAAACAACCCTCTACAACCAATTTTGAATCCAATTGGCAACCTCACCCTGGATCCCGTGAGCTTTAACCTTCTGCAACAACCTACCATGCGGTACCTTGTCAAAGGCTTTGCTAAAGTCCATCTTTGGGTTGTGGGGGTGAAACCCACACAAACACGGGGAGAATGTGCAAACTCCACACGGACAGTGACCCAGAGCCGGGATCGAACCTGGGACCTCGGCGCCGTGAGGCTGCAGGGCTAACCCACTGCGCCACCGTGCTGCCCGGGTTGTTCAGGATTAACAGGACTGCAGGATTCTCCATGGTCCAGGGTACCTTTGACTGTATACATGAGGCCATTCAATCCTTTCATTCAAGCTCCGACGTATTCAGAAACAGAAAGGGACTCTATTCTCTCAACATGCGTCTTGTCTGCGGCCACTGACAATGGATCATGCAAGTAAATACCTGCTATCCAGGGAGCTGCCACAAAGCTTTAATAATGAGACAGTCATCGGTCCCACAGACATTTGATGGCGGGCAGTTCAAATATTCTCCTTAACTTGGTTTGCACTGAGTGCTGAATTTGGTGCATTTTGAGTGCTATAGTAAGAGTTTGGTGACCGAGGGAGTATAAGGCTTCATTTTTATCTAAAGTTTAGTCTTTCTTTTATTTAGTGAATTAACTTAAAAGTTGCTGTTTGGTTTAGAAGAAGGTGAATTTTCAATCAGCTTTAAACAGGCTTCTACTTGTAGGCACTTGCAGCTGGAGCTTGTTAATTAGTTAATTGGATTAGGTCAGTTTTCAGAGGCTAGATTCACAGTATAAAAGTGATCCCCTACAGTGCAGACTTTGTTTGCGCTGAGTGCTGAATTTGGTGCATTTTGAGTGCTATAGTAAGAGTTTGGTGACCGAGGAGGTGCTGAATTTGGTGCATTATGAGTGCTATAGGAAGAGTTTGGTGACCGAGGGAGTGCTGAATTTGGTGCATTTTGAGTGCTATAGTAAGAGTTTGGTGAACTTCCGGGTGCGGCTATGCAGAGCTAGGTCGCATATTCGGCAGCTCCTGCTTGGAACGGACTTTTGGGCTCTTTTACAGGGCCCCCACGGCATTTGTTTGACATTTCCCGGTGTGGGAAGAAGGCTGCAATATTCCCCCGACAGTGTCCCCCAGGAAGGGTATGTCTCTTGGTTGCCAGACACACGCAGAAACAGTAAAAGATTTGGCTGCAACTGCAGGATAAACAGGGCCTCTTCCAGCATGCAGGCGGGGGAAGGGCAAGCTTAAAGCTGCAAGCTGACCTGAGGGCCTGTATCAAAAGTGAATTCTAGCAGCAGAGGGAACAACTGTGAAAAGACCTCATCAAGGCCACTGAAGGGACTTCCGGTTGCGGTGATGCCTAGCTAGCCGCACGCTTCGGCGGCTCCAGCTCCGACGGACCTTCGGGCTCTTTTCAGAGCCCCAACGGGGAATTTTTCGACGACGCAACCCGGTGTGGGGCGTGTAAGAAGGGAGTCCCCCCCAAACGAAGGAGGAAAAAACCGGCGGCGGCGGCTGCAGCGCGAGGAATCGTCGACCAAAGGGTCAGAAAGAGAGAAGTACAAGATGGCGGCGGAGAAAGCGCAGGCGACATGGGGGCCTGAGCATGAAATTGTGAGACGGTGCGTGGAGCTGCTGAAGAGGGAGGTGCTGACCCCGTTGCTACAGGCAATTGAGGGGCTCAAGGAGACATTAAAGACCCAGGAGACAGAGCTCCGTGTGGTGGAGCAGAAGGTGACAGATATTGAGGACGAGATCCTGGGCCTGGCGGTTAAGACACAGACGCACGAGGCACTTCATAAAAAGTGTACTGAAAGGATCGAAGCCCTAGAAAATGGAGCGCGAAGGAAGAACCTTCGGATACTGGGTCTCCCTGAGGGTGTGGAAGGAGTGGACTGTGGAGCGTGCGCAAGTACGATGCTGAGCTCACTGATGGGTGCTGAGGCCCCTACGAGCCCCTTGGAGGTGGAGTGGGCAAATCGGATTCCGGCGAGAAGACCAAAAGCGGGAGAACCACCCAGGGCGATAATCGTGCGATTTTACCGCCTTAAGGATAGAGAAGAGGTCCTGAGATGGGCTAAAAAGGTGCGGAGTAGCAGATGGGAGAATGCAGTGGTACGGGTATACCAGGATTGGAGTGCGGAGGTGGCGAGAAGGAGGGCGAGCTTCAACCGAGCCAAAGAGGTGTTGCATAAAAGGAAGGTGAAGTTCGGGATGATGCAGCCGGCAAGACTATGGGTCACGTATCAGGAGAGACACCATTATTTTGAGACGGCGGAGGAAGCATGGACCTTCATCAAAGAAGAGAAATTGGATCGGAACTGAGGGACTGATGCTGCAGGAAATGTTATTGTTAATGTTACGGTGGAAGTTAATTGAGAAGTAAACAGGGAAGGGGGGAGACATTGGGGAAATGTGGGCGCCGGTGAGGGGGGAAAGACGGGACATAGTTGGAGAATGGGGAAGGGGAGGGGGAGGGGAAAGGGAGCTGCGCCATAAGAGGCGGGTCAGGTAAAGGGATGTTCCCGCACCAGAAAGAATAAGGCGGGAAGACAGGCGCAAGGCGGATGGGAGTTCCCCACATGGGGGGGGGTCGAGGAGTGAGCAGGAGTAGCCGGGGTCAGTTGAAGTCAGCTGACTTACGGAAGTAATATGGGGGGAGCAATCATGCTAGAAAGAGATCTAGCGGGGAGGGGGGGAGGGAGGGGGAGGGGGGGGGACAACTGGGTTGCTGCTGCGGAAATCCAAAAGGAAATGGCTAAAGAGTGGGTGGGCGGGGATGGTGTGCGACGCTGGGGGAGCGAGCGGGAGCGCGGAGGCGTGATATGGGACTGGCCTAGAGAAGGTAATGGCTAGTCGACACGGGAGGGGGGCAGGTAGCCCCCTAGTGAGGCTGATCACGTGGAACGTGAGAGGCCTGAACGGACCGATAAAAAGGGCCAGAGTGCTCGCGCATTTGAAAGGACTAAGGGCAGACGTGGTTATGCTCCAAGAGACGCACCTAAAGGTGGCGGACCAAGTTAGGCTAAGGAAAGGATGGGTGGGACAGGTGTTCCACTCAGGACTGGACGCAAAGAATAGAGGGGTGGCCATTTTGGTGGGGAAATAGGTCGCATTTGAAGCAAAGAACATCGTAGCAGATAGCGGAGGTAGATATGTAATGGTGAGTGGCAGGCTGGAGGGAATGGAGGTCGTGTTGGTTAACGTGTATGCCCCAAACTGGGACGATGCGGGATTTATGAGACGGATGCTGGGGCGTATACCAGACCTGGAGGTAGGAAACTTGATTTTAGGAGGGGACTTTAATACGGTGCTGGACCCGGGGCTAGATAGATCCAGCTCAAGGACCGGAAGAAGGCCGGCAGCGGCCAAGGTACTTAAGGGGTTTATGGACCAAATGGGGGGAGTGGATCCATGGCGATTTCTTAGACCTAGGGCTAGGGAGTTTTCCTTCTTCTCCCATGTCCATAAAGTGTACTCCCGGATAGATTTTTTTGTTTTGGGAAGGTCATTGATCTCTAGGGTGGAAGAAGCTGAGTACTCAGCCATAGCGGTTTCGGATCATGCCCCACATTGGGTGGACCTGGAATTAGGAGAGGAAAGGGAGCAGAGAACACTCTGGCGATTAGATGTGGGACTGATGGCAGATGAGGGAGTGTGTGCAAGAGTGCGGGGGTGTATTGAGAGATATCTGGAGGTCAATGACGACGGCGAGGTCCCTGTGGGAGTGGTATGGGAAGCACTAAAAGCGGTGGTCAGAGGAGAGCTGATCTCCATTGGGGCCCACAAAAGGAAAACAGAGGCCAAGGAAAGGGAAAGGTTACTGGGGGAGATTTTAAGGGTGGATAGGGAATTTGCAGAGACCCCGGAGGAGGAATTGTACAGGGAGAGGAGACGACTCCAGACGGAATTTGACCTTCTGACCACCAGAAAGGCGGAGGTACTGTGGAGGAAGGCACAGGGGAGGAGGTATGAATATGGGGAAAAGGCGAGTCGCCTGTTGGCTCATCAATTGCGAAAGAGGGCAGCAGCGAGGGAGATAGGAGGAATTAGAGACGAAAGGGGAGACACGGTGCGAAGGGCAGGAAAGATAAATGAGGTGTTCAAGACCTTCTATGAGGAACTGTATAGGTCTCAACCCCCAGAGGGAGAGGAGGGGATGCGGCAGTTCCTGGACCAATTGAGGTTCCCGAAAGTGGAGGAGCGGGGGGTGGTAGGCCTGGGGGCACCGATTGGGGTGGACGAGGTTATTAAGGGACTGGGAAGCATGCAAGCAGGGAAGGCCCCAGGACCAGACGGGTTCCCGGTGGAGTATTACAGAAAATATGTGGACTTGTTGGCCCCGTTGATGGTGAGGACGTTCAATGAGGCCAGGAAAGGGGGGACTCTACCCCCGACGATGTCGGAGGCGACAATATCGTTAATTTTGAAGAGCGATAAAGATCCGTTGCAGTGCGGGTCCTATAGACCCATTTCATTGTTGAACGTGGACGCCAAATTGTTGGCAAAGGTACTGGCATCGAGGATAGAGGACTGTGTCCCGGGGGTGGTGCACGAAGACCAGACAGGGTTCGTAAAAGGGAGACAACTGAATGTTAACGTGCGACGACTATTAGGGGTGATAATGATGCCCCCAGTGGAGGGGGAGGCAGAGATAGTGGCGGCAATGGACGCAGAGAAGGCATTTGATAGGGTGGAGTGGGAGTATTTATGGGAAGTGTTAAGGAGGTTTGGGTTTGGGAACGGGTTTATTAGCTGGGTTAGACTTCTTTATGGGGCTCCAATGGCAAGCGTAGTTACAGGTCGACATAGATCGGAGTATTTCCGACTATATAGGGGAACAAGACAGGGATGACCGCTGTCTCCATTGTTGTTCGCGTTGGCAATTGAACCTCTGGCCATGGCGTTGAGAGACTCCAGGAAATGGAGAGGGGTGATTAGAGGGGGAGAAGAACACCGAGTCTCGTTATATGCGGATGACCTATTGTTATACGTGTCGGACCCAGCGGGGGGAATGATAGAGGTTATGCGAATTTTGAGGGGGTTCGGGGATTTCTCGGGGTATAGGCTAAACATGGGGAAGAGTGAATTATTTGTGATACATCCAGGGGACCAGAGTAGAGAGATAGAAGGCTTGCCTCTAAGGAAAGTGAAAAGAAACTTCCGATACCTGGGGATTCAGATCGCTAGGAGCTGGGGAACCTTGCACAGACTTAATTTGACACGGTTGGTAGAACAAATGGAGGAGGACTTCAAGAGGTGGGACATGCAGCCTCTATCGCTGGCGGGCAGGGTGCAAGCAATTAAGATGATGGTCCTCCCGAGGTTCTTATTTGTATTTCAATGTCTCCCTATACTAATCACTAAGACCTTTTTTAATAAAATAGACAGGAGCATCACGAGCTTCGTGTGGGCAGGGAAAGTTCCGAGAGTAAGGAGGGGGTTCCTTCAGCGTAGTAGGGACAGAGGAGGATTGGCACGACCGAACTTGGGCGATTACTATTGGGCCGCCAATGTGGCAATGATACGTAAATGGATGATGGAGGGTGAGGGAGAGGCGTGGGAAAGACTGGAGAGAAAGTCCTGTAAAGGGACGAGTTTAGAGGCGCTGGTGACGGCGCCGCTACCGATCTCACCTAAAAAGTTTACCACGAACCCGGTGGTGGCGGCAACATTGAATATCTGGGGACAGTGGAGGCGACAGAGAGGGGTGCGGGGAGCCCTGGTGGGGTCCCCAATCAGGAACAACCATAGGTTCGCCCCAGGAAGAATGGATGGAGGATTTCAGAGCTGGTTCCAGTTGGGAATTAGGAGGGTGGGAGATTTATTTATAGATGGGACTTTTGCGAGCTTGGGAGCATTGGAGGAAAAGTATAAGTTGCCCCGGGGAAATTTCTTGAGATATATGCAGGTGAGGGCATTTACTAGACAACAGGTGAGGGAATTTCCGTTGCTCCCGACACAGGGGATACAGGACAGGGTGCTTTCAGGGGTGTGGGTCGGAGAGGGCAAGGTGTCAGAGATTTACCGAGAGATGAGGGAAGAGGGGGAGGAGTCGGTGGGCGAACTAAAAGGAAAGTGGGAAGAAGAACTAGGGGAGGAGATAGAGGAGGGTATGTGGGCTGATGCCCTAAGCAGGGTAAATTCCTCTTCCTCATGCGCCAGGCTTAGCCTGATTCAATTTAAGGTGCTACATAGAGCACACATAACGGGAGCAAGATTGAGCAGGTTCTTTGGAGTGGAGGACAAATGTGGGAGGTGTGGCGGGAGCCCGGCAAACCACGCACATATGTTTTGGGCATGCCCGGCACTGGAAGGGTATTGGAAGGGAGTGACGGGAGTGATTTCGCGGGTGGTGAAGGCCCGGGTCAAACCAGGCTGGGGGTTAGCTCTATTTGGAGTTGCGGAAGAGCCGGTAGTGCAGGAGGCGAAAGAGGCCGAAGTTGTGGCCTTTGTGTCCCTGGTAGCCCGGCGCAGGATCCTACTCATGTGGAAGGAGACGAAACCCCCCGGACTGGAGGCCTGGGTAAATGATATGGCGGGGTTCATTAAACTGGAGCAGATAAAGTTTGCCCTGAGAGGATCGGCTCAAGGGTTCACCAGGCGGTGGCAGCCATTTCTCGACTACCTAGGGGAACGTTAGAGGGAAGACAGATGACCAGCAGCAGCAACCCAGGGGGAGGGGGGGAGGGGGGGGGGTTTAGTTTAGGTCAAAGATAAAGGGGTTTTGTTACTTGTGTATTGTTTAAAATTTCTGTATTGTTATTGTTGCGTTTGCTTTGTAAGAGGGGAAAAATTGTTGTTTGGGAAAAAAATTTCAATAAAACATTTATTAAAAAAAAAAGAGTTTGGTGACCGAGGGAGTGCTGAATTTGGTGCATTATGAGTGCTATAGTAAGAGTTTGGTGACCGAGGGAGTTAGGTGAGGAGGGAGTAAGGTGCTGCTTTCATTTTGTTTCCGACATTTCCGCAAAGAGTGAGAAGAGAGCCAGGAGTTTACAGAAAGTGTAGCTGACTGGGAGCAGAGTCGGAGGGCGGAGATCTAGTTAGTCCACAGGGCAGCTATATTCTGTCAGGTAAGAGGAGATGGAGGCTAGGCCAGTTGCATGCTCCTCCTGTCGGATGTGGGTGGTGAGGGATACCACCGGTGTCCCCGCTGACTATACCTGCGGGAAGTGCACCCAACTTCAGCTCCTCAAAGACCGTGTTAGGGAACTGGAGCTGAAGATGGATGAACTTCGGATCATCCGGGAGGCAGAGGGGGTGATTGAGAAGAGTTACAGGGAGGTAACCACACCCAACGTACAGGACAAGAATAGCTGGGTTACCGTCAGGGGGAAAAAAACAAACAGGCAGACAGTGCAGGGATCCCTCGTGGCCATTCCCCTTCAAAACAAGTATACCGTTTTGGATGCTGTTGGGGGGGGATGACCTACCGGGGGAAGGCCTAGCGGCCAGGTCTCTGGCACTGAGTCTGGCTCTGGGGCTCAGAAGGGAAGGGGGGAGAATAGAAAAGCAATAGTTGTAGGAGATTCAATGGTTAGGGGAATAGATAGGAGATTCTGTGGTCGCGAGCGAGACTCCCGGAAGGTATGGTGCCTCCCGGGTGCCAGGGTCAGGGATGTCTCGGATCGTGTCTTCAGGATCCTTAAGGGGGAGGGTGAGCAGCCAGAAGTCGTGGTGCACATTGGTACCAACGACATAGGTAGGAAAAGGGGTGTGGAGGTAATAAACAAGTTTAGGATGTTAGGCTGGAAGTTAAAAGCCAGGACAGACAGAGTTGTCATCTCTGGTTTGTTGCCGGTGCCACGTGATAGCGAGGCTAGGAATAGGGAGAGAGTGCAGTTGAACACGTGGCTGCAGGAATGGTGTAGGAGGGAGGGCTTCAGGTATTTGGCAGGGGAATGGGAACCGGATTTGTAGTCCAGCAACTAAGGTAGCCGATATTCAGGACGCCAAAGCGTGTAATGAGGCAGTGGGGAAGGGAACACTGACAAAGGAGAGTACTTGCAGGCACGGAGATGGGTTGAAGTGTGTATACTTCAACGCAAGAAGCATCAGGAATAAGGTGGGTGAACTTAAGGCATGGATCGGTACTTGGGACTACGATGTGGTGGCCATCACGGAAACTTGGATAGAAGAGGGGCAGAAATGGTTGTTGGAGGTCCCTGGTTATAGATGTTTCAATAAGATTAGGGAGGGTGGTAAAAGAGGTGGGGGGGGGGGGGGTGGCATTATTAATTAGAGATAGTATAACAGCTGCAGAAAGGCAGTTCGAGGAGTATCACCCTATTGAGGTAGTATGGGTTGAAGTCAGAAATAGGAAAGGACCAGTCACCTTGTTAGGAGTTTTCTATAGGCCCCCCAATAGTAGCAGAGATGTGGAGGAACAGATTGGGAAACAGATTTTGGAAAGGTGCAGAAGTCACAGGGTAGTAGTCATGGGTGACTTTAACTTCCCAAATATTGAGTGGAAACTCTTTAGATCAAATAGTTTGGATGGGGTGGTGTTTGTGCAGTGTGTCCAGGAAGCTTTTCTAACACAGTATGTAGATTGTCCGACCAGAGGAGGGGCAATATTGGATTTAGTACTTGGTAATGAACCAGGGCAAGTGATAGATTTGTTAGTGGGGGAGTATTTTGGAGATAGTGACCACAATTCTGTGACTTTCACTTTAGTAATGGAGAGGGATAGGTGCGTGCAACAGGGCAAGGTTTACACTTGGGGGAAGGGTAAATACGATGTTGTCAGACAAGAATTGAAGTGCATAAGTTGGGGACATAGGCTGTCAGGGAAGGATACAAGTGAAATGTGGAACTTGTTCAAGGAACAGGTACTACGTGTCCTTGATATGTATGTCCCTGTCAGGCAGGGAAGAGATGGTCGAGTGAGGGAACCATGGTTGACAAGAGAGGTTGAATGTCTTGTTAAGAGGAAAAAGGAGACTTATGTAAGGCTGAGAAAACAAGGTTCAGACAGGGCATTGGAGGGATACAAGATAGCCAGGAGGGAACTGAAGAAAGGGATTAGGAGAGCTAAGAGAGGGCATGAACAATCTTTGGCGGGTAGGATCAAGGAAAACCCCAAGGCCTTTTACACATATGTGAGAAATATGAGAATGACTAGAGCGAGGGTAGGTCCGATCAAGGACAGTAGCGGGAGATTGTGTATTGAGTCTGAAGAGATAGGAGAGGTCTTGAACGAGTACTTTTCTTCTGTATTTACAAATGAGAGGGGCGATATTGTTGGAGAGGACAGTGTGAAACAGACTGGGAAGCTCGAGGAAATACTTGTTAGGAAGGAAGATGTGTTGGGCATTTTGAAAAACTTGAGGATAGACAAGTCCGCCGGGCCTGACGGGATATATCCAAGGATTCTATGGGAAGCAAGAGATGAAATTGCAGAGCCGTTGGCAATGATCTTTTCGTCCTCACTGTCAACAGGGGTGGTACCAGGGGATTGGAGAGTGGCGAATGTCGTGCCCCTGTTCAAAAAAGGGACTAGGGATAACCCTGGGAATTACAGGCCAGTTAGTCTTACTTCGGTGGTAGGCAAAGTAATGGACAGGGTACTGAAGGATAGGATTTCTGAGCATCTGGAAAGACACTGCTTGATTAGGGATAGTCAGCACGGATTTGTGAGGGGTAGGTCTTGCCTTACGAATCTTATTGAATTCTTCGAGGAGGTGACCAAGCATGTGGATGAAGGTAAAGCAGTGGATGTAGTGTACATGGATTTTAGTAAGGCATTTGATAAGGTTCCCCATGGTAGGCTTCTGCAGAAAGTAAGGAGGCATGGGATAGTGGGAAATTTGGCCAGTTGGATAATGAACTGGCTAACCGATAGAAGTCAGAGAGTGGTGGTGGATGGCAAATATTCAGCCTGGATCCCAGTTACCAGTGGCGTACCGCAGGGATCAGTTCTGGGTCCTCTGCTGTTTGTGATTTTCATTAATGACTTGGATGAGGGAGTTGAAGGGTGGGTCAGTAAATTTGCAGACGATACGAAGATTGGTGGAGTTGTGGATAGTAAGGAGGGCTGTTGTCGGCTGCAAAGAGACATAGATAGGATGCAGAGCTGGGCTGAGAAGTGGCAGATGGAGTTTAACCCTGAAAAGTGTGAGGTTGTCCATTTTGGAAGGACAAATATGAATGCGGAATACAGGGTTAACGGTAGAGTTCTTGGCAATGTGGAGGAGCAGAGAGATCTTGGGGTCTATGTTCATACATCTTTGAAAGTTGCCACTCAAGTGGATAGAGCTGTGAAGAAGGCCTTTGGTGTGCTCGCGTTCATTAACAGAGGGATTGAATTTAAGAGCCGTGAGGTGATGATGCAGCTGTACAAAACTTTGGTAAGGCCACATTTGGAGTACTGTGTACAGTACTGGTCACCTCATTTTAGGAAGGATGTGGAAGCTTTGGAAAAGGTGCAAAGAAGATTTACCAGGATGTTACCTGGAATGGAGAGTAGGTCTCACGAGGAAAGGTTGAGGGTGCTAGGCCTTTTCTCATTAGAACGGAGAAGGATGAGGGGCGACTTGATAGAGGTTTATAAGATGATCAGGGGAATAGATAGAGTAGACAGTCAGAGACTTTTTCCCCGGGTGGAACAAACCATTACAAGGGGACATAAATTTAAGGTGAAAGGTGGAAGATAAAGGAGGGATATCAGAGGTAGGTTCTTTACCCAGAGAGTAGTGGGGGCATGGAATGCACTGCCTGTGGAAGTAGTTGAATCGGAAACATTAGGGACCTTCAAGCAGCTATTGGATAGGTACATGGATTACGGTAAAATGATATAGTGTAGATTTATTTGTTCTTAAGGGCAGCATGGTAGCATTGTGGATAGCACAATTGCTTCACAGCTCCAGGGTCCCAGGTTCGATTCCGGCTTGGGTCACTGTCTGTGCGGAGTCTGCACGTCCTCCCCGTGTCTGCGTGGGTTTCCTCCGGGTGCTCCGGTTTCCTCCCACAGTCCAAAGATGTGCAGGGTAGGTGGATTGGCCATGATAAATTGCCCTTAGTGTCCAAAATTGCCCTTGGTGTTGGGTGGAGGTGTTGAGTTTGGGTGGGGTGCTCTTTCCAAGAGCCGGTGCAGACTCAGGGGGCCGAATGGCCTCCTTCTGCACTGTAAATTCAATGATAATCTATGATTAATCTAGGACAAAGGTTCGGCACAACATCGTGGGCCGAAGGGCCTGTTCTGTGCTGTATTTTCTATGTTCTATGTTCTCTCTTGAGAGGCTATACCATGATAGCCTCATCTCAGACGCTACCATCTCAACATGGTTTGGAACAGTCTGGACTGATTGACTGGCAACTAATAGGACACTTTTGGAGTGGTGGGGAGGAAGCTGCCATCAGACCGAGGCATGTAGTTTCCTGTATCAAAATTCCTACACCACTACCTCCCACTAGGGTACATCTGTTCAGCCAGTCCAGTGATCTGCTAAACTACAGATTTCTAGGCAACTGAGACACCCAGTAGTGAGGATTTGTGCCCTATCCTAACCTCCCATTTACATGTGGTCTCTGAGCCGGTGTTTGGGACTATGATTGATGCAGTGCCTTTGTGCTGAGGTTGGGAGCAAAGATCATGGAGTAATTTAAGGCACAGAAGGAGGCTATTCGGTCCACTGAGTCCATGCTGACAGAGGAATCCAGTCAGTCACCGGCCTCTGTTCGATTCCCACACCACTGAAAGTTATTTCCTTCACGTTCTATCCAGTCTACATCTTTTTCTTCCACTTCCTCTGTGAGGCAAGCTGGAGCTCATTCCACAGAACCTGAAATGGGAGGGATGGGGTTAGGCCGCAGCTTTTCGGGCCTCTATAGGAGGATATGTGCAGTGGGACCATGGGGACTTTGTGAGTGAGGTCAGGTGTGGAGGATTATGGATTAAGAACAGTGGAAATGTCAGGAAGTGGTCACTTTTTTAAAAATTTGTTCATCCCTGAGGGCATTTAAGAGTCAACCATATTGCTGTGGGTCTGGAGTCACATGTAGGCCAGACCAGGTAAGAATGACGGATTTCCAGATGGGTTTTTAGGACATTCATCAATGGTTTCATGGTCACCATTAGATTTTTAATTCCAGATTTTATTGAATTTAAATTGCCCATCTGCCAATGTTTCAAACCCGGGTTCCCAGAGCATTACCCTGTGCCTCTGGATGACTAGTCCAGCAACAATACCACCATGCCACTAGCTTCACGGGATACGTCACCTGCTCTGCCTTTGGCCAGGGCATTTGCCAGTCCCCTCCCAATCATAGCCAGTACTACCTCCTCAAGGGGAGTGATCTTATGCAGTTGTGCTTCCCCTCCCTGGTCAGATACTCCTGGCACCTCAAATGTGCTATCCTGTCCTGGAAGTAGCAGTTGTAAATGACAAGTTTACTTGTGGGTGTGTGATGCCTCCCATGGGTAAAAAGCTGCCAGATGTGAGGTGTGAATAATGCCTGTGAAGGATACAATAGTGTGAGTTATGTAAGTGTTATAGTGAGATGGAGGATGAAGTCAGGTTGTGACACTGGTGGTACAGTCATTGAGCAGTGAAATGAGATCTTATCTTAGTCACTCGTGTCAAATCATTTCTTGCAGAGCTGAAGCCATGTCCTGGCCATGACATTCTTGGGATCTCCTCCAGGCTGCCAGTACCAGGGTGCCCGGGTGGCACCAGCAGTGTCAGGGTGCCATCCTGCCTAAATGACAGGCTGGCATTTTTGGCGGGGCGGCGATCGAGCCGGAGGTGCCCTGCGTGTGTGTTGGGAAGTGCGGGATAGGCCAGGGGATCCCTCATGATGAGTTGGGACTTGGTGGTGGTGGCATCGGGGGCTCCAGCGATCAAAAATGTCATCCCGATTCCTCGCTACACTGAGGAGTTCCGGTGAGCAGAGCTCCTCAGTGCAGAAAACGGAGCTATGGCGGTGCATTCCCCGCTGAGGCCCCCTATCTTAACCTGAGTGACGTTTAATAGCGGTGTGTTTCTCGGCGCTATGAGCACTACGAAACACATGATAAACGCGCTCGTTATGGGACTTTGTTCCCATGTAGTTAAATCGCACCCGTAGTGTCAATTTTAGCGTTGCCAGGTAATTTAAGTCATTGTAATCTGCAGTTGGCCCAAAATTTGCAGGCTAATTCCAAACTTTCAAATTTAGTACTTGTTTTCACTTTCCCTCAAAATAACCCCCATTGTAATTGTCGTACATTTTCATATTATAAAATCTTTATTCATACCCTATTTGATCTTATTAAGGTTATATGTGTGAAATGACTTAGGCCAGGCCTTTGAGATTGGCCAATTAGAATACGAGTTCCCTGATCAGTGGCCCAATCAGGGAACCCCTTTCTGTGTAATAACAGGGAGTGTCAGATCCTCTGCACTCCCGGCACTCCTGGTGTAGACAGCAGACTGAATGGTCATGGTTGTTCAGCTGTTGGGTTTGTAAATAAAAGGAATTCTGGTGATGGGACTTCTGCCTCCGTGGACTTATTACAATGTGATCCCACAACCAATGGATCAGATCTAAACTCTGGAGTCCTGCATCACCCATTTGTGAATGGTTGTGGACAATTAAACAACCAACTGGAGGAGGAGGTTCCACATATATCCCCATCTTCAATGATGGGGGAGCCCAGCACATCAGTGCAAAAGATGAGGCTGAAGCATTTTCAACAATCTTCAGGCAGAAGAGAGCTGAGTGGAAGGTTATTCTCGGCTTCCCAGTCTTCAACCAATTCAATTCATTCTATTAGATATCTAGAAATGGCTGTCGGCACTGGATACTGCAAATGCTGTGGGCCCTGACGATATTCCGCCAATAGAACTGAGGATTTGTGCTCCAGTACAGCTACAACACTGGCATCTACCCAGTCCAGGTATGACTGGACCAGTACAACCCAGCTAATTATTGCCCCATCAGTTGACTCTTGATCATCAGCAAAGTGATGTAAGTTTTCATCGACAGTCCACCGACCTAGACCAATTGAAGTATATATGATGCTAAAGGGAATTGACAGGGTAGACATAGAGCAGATGTTTTCCCTTGTTGGACATTCTACAATTAAAACAGAAATGAGGAGGAATAACTTCACTTAAAGGGTTGTGAATCTGTCGAATTCTCTACTCCAGAGTGCAGTGGATGCTGGAACAGTAAACAAATTTAAGGAGGAAATAGATAAGTTTTTAATTAGCAGTGGGATAAAGGGTTATGGGGAGCAGGCAGGAAAGTAGAGATAAGGCAGGGTGAGATCAGCCATGATCCTACTGAGTGGCGGAGCAGGCTCAAGCGGCTGAATTGCCTACACCTGCTCCTAGTTTTTACGGGAGAGACGCAGGGTAATGCTCTGTGGACATGTGTTCGAATCCCGCCAGGGCAGATGGCGGAATTTGAATTCAATAAAAATCTGGAATTTAGAAAAGTCTAATGACGACCATGAAACCACTGTCGATTGATGTAAAAACCCATCTGGTTTACTAATGCCCTTTAAGGAAGGAAATCTGTCATCCTCACCTGGTCTGGCCTACATGTGACTCCAGACCCACAGCAATGTGGTTGACTCTGCCCTCAATGATGGGCAACACATGCTGGCCTGGCCAGCGAAGCCCACGTCCCATGAATGATTAAAGAAAAAAAATTGTTTTTATGGACAAAAGAGCTGAATCGACAAAAGAGTGATAGCACTTGATACGAACAGTAAGAAGTCTTACAACACCAGGTTAAAGTCCAACAGGTTTGTTTCAAACACTAGCATTCGCAGCAGTGCTCCGAAAGCTAGTGTTTGAAACAAACCTGTTGGACTTTAACCTGGTGTTGTAAGACTTCTTACTGTGCTCACCCCAGTCCAACGCCGGTATCTCCACATCACTTGATATGAAGGCAGCATTTGACCAAGTATGGCATCAAGGAACCGTAGCAAAACTAATGTCAATGAGAATCAGGTGGAAAATTCTCCACTGGTTGGGGTAATATCACGTTCAAAGAAAGATGGTTGTGGTTATTGGAGATCAATCAACCCAGTCCCGGAACATTGCTGCAGGTACATTGTCCTGGACTCAACCATCTTCAGCTGCTTCATCAATGACCTTCCTCCCATCTTCTGGTTAGATTTGGGGATGGTTGTTGATGATTGGACAATGTTGAGCATCATTCATCACTCTTCAGATTCTAAAACAGTTCTTGTCCATATGCAAAACGATTTGGACAACTTTCAGGCTTCGGCTGATAAGTGGCAAGTCACATTTGCACCACAAAGTGTCAGGCAATGACCATCTCCAATGAAAGAGAATCTAAACATCTTCTGAGAATCATCAATGGAATTGCCAACATCAAATCCCTCATTTTCATCATCTTGGGGGTTACCATTGACCAGAAACTGAACTGGACTAGCCATCTAAATACTGTGGCTACAAGAGTAGGTCAGACGCTAGGGGTTCTGCAGTGAGTAACTCTCCTCCTGACTCCCCAAAGCCTGTCCATTATCTACAAGGCACAAGTCAGGAGTGTAATGGAATACTCTCCACTTGCCTGGATGAATGCAGTTCCAACAACACTCAAGAAGCTCAGCATATCCAGGAGAAAGCAGGCTGTTTGGTTGGCACCCCATTCACCACTTTAAACATTCACTCCCTTCACCACCAATGCATATTTTCAGTAGTTTTTATTATCTAAGAGATACACTGTGTGATAGGCTATATTAGGGGTATCGCGGTACCTAGGTGGGATGTACCTTATACTGTAGTATGAGTGGTAGATCCTGCCTGCTGGTTCCGCCCAGCAGGCGGAGCATAAGAGTCTGTGTTTCACCCACAGCAGTCATTCTGTACCGGAGCTGCTGGGGTAACTACTTGTTCATTAAAGCCTTCAATTGGACTACAATCTCGCTTCAGTAGTGATTGATCGTGCATCACACTGCAGCAACTCACCAAGGCTACTTCAAAACTCATGACCTTTAACAATTAGAAGGACAAGAGCAGCAGATGCACACTGCCACCTGCAAATTCTTCTCCACGCCACACACCACCCTGACTTGGGGCGGCATGGTCGCACAGTGGTTAGCACTGTTGCTTCATAGTGCCGGGGACCGGGTTTGATTCCTGGCTTGGGTCACTGTCTGTGCAGAGTCTGCATGTTCTCCCCGTGTCTGCGTGGGTTTCCTCCCACAAGTCCCGAAAGATATGCTTGTTAGGTGAATTGGACATTCTGAATTCTCCTTCAGTGTACCCGAACAGGTGCCCTAGGGCTGCAACTAGGGGATTTTCACAATAACTTATTTGCAGTGTTAATGTAAGCCTACTTGTGACACTAATAAAAGATTATTATAAGATCATAAGATAGGCCATTCGGCCCATCAAGACTGCTCCACCATTCAATGAGATCATGGCTGGTCTGATATAATCCTCAACTCCACTTTCCTACCTTATCCCCATAAACCTTGATTCCATTCCTGATTAAAAATCTATCTATCTCAGACTTGAACAAACGCAACGACCCAGCCTCCAGAGCTCTCTGTGGTAAAGAATTCCACAGATTCACCACCCTCTGAGAGAAGAAATTCCTCCTAATTTCTGTCTTAAATGGGGGACCCCCCTACTCTGAGATTATACCCTCTGGTCCTAGATTCTCCTACAAGAGGATACATCCTCTCATCGTTTACACTGTCAAGCCCCCTGAGAATCCTGTATGCCTAAATAAGGTCACCTCTCATTCTTCTAAACTCCAAAGAGACCCAACCTACTCAACCTCTCCCTCTAAGAAAACCCCTCTATACTCAGTATCAATCTATTGAACCTTCTCTAGACTACCTCCAATGCCAGTATATCTTCCCTTAGATAAGGGGACCAGACTGTTCACAGGTGTGGTCTAACTAGTGTCTTGGAAAGACTTCCCTATTTTTATACTCCATTCTCTTTGAAATAAAGGCCGACATTCAATTTGTCTTCCCAATTCCCTGCGGGACTTGCATGCTAGCTTTTGTGATTTATGCATGAGGACCTCCAAATCCCTCTGTGCTTCAGTTTTCTGCAGCCTTTCTCCATTTAAGTAATATTCAGCTCCTTTGTTTTTCCTACCAAAGTGCATATGTTCACATTTTCCTTATATTTCATCTGCCCACTCACCTAACCTGTCTACATGTGTCATCCTCCCCACTTCCTTTCCCACCTATTTTTGTGACATTTGCAAACTTGACAATACTGCATTCACTTCCCTCATCCAAATTGTTAGCATATATTGTAAATAATTGCAGGTTGCCTTCCTGAACGTGCCCCGCTTACCCCAACTTTCTGTCTTCTATTAGTTAGCCACTCCTCTATCCATGCAAATATACTACCCCTATACCATAGGCTCTTATCTTATTAATTATCTTTTTGTGTGGTACCTTATCGAACACTTTTTGGAAATCCAAGTATTTTACATCTACTGGCTCCCCTTCATCTATCCAGCGCTTTAGTACCTCAAAAAATGTGAATAAATTTGTCAGGCATGATTTCCTGTTCATGAAGCTATGCTGACTTGGCTTGATCATATTATGATCATAATATAGAATGTTCTATATCGTTGTTCCTTCACTGTCACTGGGTCAAAATCCTGGAACTCCCTCTCCATCAGCACTGCGGGTGTACCTATACCACAGGGACTGCAGCGGTTCAAGAAGGCAGCTCATTACCACCTTCTCAAGGGCAACTAGGGATGGGTAACAAACGCTGACTTGGCCAGTAACATCCGTGAACAAGTAAATTTTAAAAATCCAAATAAATAACGTTTAAAGATGCTCTGTTGCACAGTGGTTAATCTTTTCAATCATTGATTATTTTGTGGCACTTGCATGCTGCAATTTAGTGATGGTTGAAGAAATGTTGCAATGCTTCCAGGGGGTGATGTGTACATGTAACACAACATGTTCTTGGTGTCTTTACTGCGTAGTTTCACAAAACTTTATACTAGTGCTATACTGCTTAAAATCTTTCCCAAATCACTAGACAAGACTGAACCTATTGAATGAAGGAAGGAACTTGCATTTATATAGAGCCTTTCCCGAGTTCAGAACATCCCAAAGTGGTTTACAGCTAATTAAGTGTTTTTGCAGTGTAGCCTATGTTGTAATGACGGCAATAAGGCAGGCGATTTGTGCACAGCGTGGTCCCACAGTTAACAATGAGATCATGACCTGATAATTTATTTAAATTATGTTGCACCATGGGCTCTACTGAGAGAGCAGAAGTGTTTCAGTTTAACATCTCATCAATGTGTTTCCGACCAGGGCAGCACGCCCTCAGTACTTAACCAAGTTTTGTGCTCAAGTCCCTGGAGTGGGACTTGGATCTGCAACATTCTGACCACTGAACAATAGCTGACAGCATTCTATAGTGGTACTTCTGAATAGTTTCCACTGTGGATATTTCATATGGAAACTTCACCCATGCACCATTACACTTCTTGAAATTCTAATGATAATACTGCAGATTAAATACAAATAACCAATGAGATTAGTTGTTAATCTAAATCCAGGTAAAAGAACAAAAAGGACAAATGCTCAAGAAGGAATGGATGACACTAACAGGGCACTATCTCAACTGGATGATTTCCTGCACACACCTTAGGAAGTAATGCTGGCATATTAATAACAGACTCTGCAGAATCATTCTCCAAACTGTTTGATCACTATGGTGCCTGCAATGTAAGGGATTCAATTTGCTTCTAATCTGTTCAGTGATGGGGTATGTAACCACTGGCCTATCAGATTGCACTTGCAAATTACTCTTAAGGGTGAAAGTACTGAGCCCTATAGGTGCAGGTTGGTGGGGGATTGAGGTCAGAGACTTGTTAACTAGTCACAAAAATAATTTGTGATTGTGCTGGCTTCAAATTACTGTCAAGGGCTGATTAAAGATGAAAGCTTCCTATCTTTGGTGGATGGAACAATCTTATGTGAGGAGAATGTCAGCAATCTTGGCCAAGTTCCTCGTGGACTTGGGCTTACAGCACAAAACATCCCTATTTGGCACTAATTTTCCCAATCTCACACAGACTTATGGTTTCATAATGGGAGGGAAAATACCACACTGGTGCAATAAGGGGCATTGTTCTAAAGTTCAACTGAGGAATGTTGTGGAAAGAGAGCAGAGGGAGGTTTACTTTGTATCTAACTGTGCTCTATCTGACCAGAGAGTGACAACTCTGAAACTGGAATGGAAGATGTTCCATCCCCCAGTACTAACATGGTTCACCTTGATGGAAACAAAATTCATCTATTGGAAAAGAGATGTTTGTAACCTGGACAGCTGCCGAGCACACTCACTTTCAAGTTGGCACAAGGGTTCAACCAGACTTGAGATGAACAACGGGGAAACTACTTCAGCACAACAACAATGCTCTTCAGAGTTAATTTTTTGAATAACATATGGATAGTGAGCAAGCCTGCGATTTCCTACTTACCAATTCCAGCTGGCAAGCCTTCCCACTTGGATTACATATTTGGAAAATGTCTTTTCCAAGTATGGAAAGTTGCCTCGAAGCATTTTCCAGGGCAGAGGAGAAAAGTGCAGTATGTGCAATTGTGGTTCCCGTCCTTCAGTATCGGGTTTGAATACCAGCCATTGAAACAGACGTTTCTCAGTAATTACACCTGGCCATTGTGTAAGCTCAAAATATAGACCTTCAACACTTAGCACTAACTGGCAGTCTCAGTCAGATAGGTCATAGGTTAATGTGGAGAATGGCATAATTTCACATTTGGGGTTGCCTTGTACAGTTTTCATTTGGGCAATAGTATCCACACCAGATGGACTGCAGTGGTTAAAGAGAGCAGTTGACTATCACCTCACAAAGGGCAATCGGGGAAAATCAATAAATGCTGGCCTTGCCAATGGCACTCACATACCATGAAAGAATAAAAAATTACAATTCTTGAGCAAACAAAAGAGGCAGTAAATGCCTGGTTTTCTAACTCTTCCTCTAGTTTTTCATTTACATTTCAGAGCTGGAAAACATCACAACCAAACTAATTCAGATTATTCCCTTCAGAGACATCAGGGTTCAAAACATAGTCCAAAGAGGGAGGCACCCATTCATGGCACCCAATGCACTGCATTTAAACAAAAAGCAGGAGCTTTTTGGGGATCCAGATTGGGTTTATTTAGGATATGCCTGTTTCCCTAAGAATGCTGCCCAACTGTTATTCATAAAAAACATGTTTGTTAATAGATCTATATACAGAAGTACTTCTATGCCAGCTTGTAGTTTTGCTTCTCACCAGATCTGTCTCATAGTCATGTCACATTGCATCAGTACCAGGTGCTCCTGATTCCACATTCGGGACTATTGGTGGCGCCTGCCCTACCTGAGGTAGGGGTGGAGGATCTGTCCGGTATGGCTCAGTCACTTATCACCAGATGGGGTATCCTTGGGACATAGGCAGTCAAGGTCGTTGAGGCTGAGCCCACGCAGTCACATTATGATGTCCCCCAGGACCTACTTGACCCATCAAGGACTCAGCTGGAAAGGTCCCTCGTGCTGGGTCACAGGATGGGGCAGTGAAAGGCCCCCTTTGTCCATCCATGACCTTGGCATTGGGAGCACTGGTATTGGGGATAAAGATTTCCCTGATGGTCAAGTGACTCATCGCCAAAGATGGAGCAGCACTCCAAACTGCTGCCAACCTCTGACCCAGAGTCCCACCCGAGACAACATGGGATGACTACTCTGCCTTTGATCTTGGCGCAGGAATGGTGCTGAAGGTAGGGCTGGCTGGTATGGCTGTACCAGTACCCAATATGGTGGATGGGTCAGTCACTGATGATGATGGCCTGGTGGAGTACAGGGGCTTTGTGGAGGGCACTGGAGATGATTTAGAGCAGCAGTATTCAGTATGTAGCCCTCGGTACTTCACTTTCCTGTGACCTGCCTGCTGCCCCCCTCCTATTCACCAACCAATTCCTGCTCAATGACCTCCTCTCACTCACCACCTATACAATCATAGAATTTACAGTGCAAAAGGAGGCCATTCGGCCCATCGAGTCTGCACTTGGAAAGAGCACCCTACCGAAGCCCACACCTCCACCCTATCCCTGTAACCCAGTAACCACACCTAAACCTTTTGGACACTAAGGGCAATTTATCATGGCCAATCCACCTAACCTGCACATCTTTGGACTGTGGGAGGAAACCGGAGCACCCGGAGGAAACCCCACGAAGACACGGGGATAAAGTGCAAACTCCGCACAGACAGTGACCCAAGCCGGGAATCGAACCTGGGACCCTGGTGCTGTGAAGCAACTATGCTAACCACTGTGCTACCGTGTCCCCCCCATCTTCTGCTTGCCACTTTCATCTCACTCGCCAACCCCCACCTGCTCCCCAAACACCCCCTGCTCACTGACCCCAAACTGCTCACTGATAATCTAGTCGCTGACCTCCTCCCACTCTCCACCTCTCCTCTGCTTGCAGCCTTCTTCCTCTCGCTGACCTGCTCCCCTCTTCCACCCCTCTTCTGCTTGGCACCCTTCTCCTGCTCACCGACCCCCCTCTCACTCACCACCCCTCACCTACTCACTGTGGGTGGTTCCCGCCCACTCAGCAATTCCCTCCTGCTTGCCGCCTCTCCCAGGATTCTCATTCCCCAAACCCTTCAACTTACTGCTTCTCTCCTGCTCGCAGACCCTCTTGCTTGCTCCCTCTCCCACTCCCCAACCCTCCCCCTTTCTCGCCATTTCCTATTCCTGAGGGGAGGAAGATGAAGGGAAGAGCATTGGCGATAGGGGATTCATTAAGGGAACAGTTAGGCGTTTCTGTGGCTGTAGACATGACTCCAGGATAGTTGCCTCCCCGGTGCCAGGGTCAAGGATGTTACAGAGCGGCTGTAGGACATTCTTCTGGGAAAGGTGAACAGCCAGAGGTTGCGGTCCACATTGGTAGCAATGATTCTAGTAGGGAAGGGGATGGGGATTTACAATCAGAATTTAGGGAGCCAGGTAGAAATTTAGCAAGCAGGATCTCAAATGTAGTAATCTCTGGATTACTCCCAGTGCTGCGTGAAAGCGAGTACAGGAATAGGAGGATAAGGCAGGTGAATGCGTGGCAGGAAATATGATGCAGGAGGGTGGGCTTTAGAATCCTGGGACTCTGGGGGAGATGTCACCTGTACAAATTGGACTGATTAAACCTGAACAGAGCTGGGACTGAGTTGCTTGCACCGTGTTTTGCTCATGCTGTTGGGAGGGCTTCAAACTAACTCGGCAGGGGTGTGGGAACCAGGAGGAATTATTAGAGAGGAATACCAGGATGCACAAAATACTGGGAGGGGCAGGAACTACTGGTATAGAAAATAGTACGTTAATAATTGAAGTTGGAGTAAGGGTGAAAGTAATGAGAGGGTTACTCTGCATGTATATGAATGCACAAAATCTAGTAAATAAAACTGGGGAGTTACAGGTACAGATTGCAATGTGAAAATATGATGTTGTGGTGCATCGTGTTTACCAAGGAGGTGGATGTTACCCAGGACATAATAATAGACGAGGAAACTCTGTCCTTAGAACGTTTCAAGATTGATCAGGAGGAAGTGTTGAATAGACCATCAGTACTGAAAGGTGACAAGGCCCGAAAAACGGATGAGATGCATCCAAGGTTATTGAAGAAAGTCAGAATGGAAATTACAGGGTGTGCTGACCATAATCGTCCAGTCTTCTCTAGACTCAACAGAGGTACCAGAGAACTGGAGAATTGCTCAAGAAAGAGCAAGAATGGGTATTAAACATTCCTGGGTATAAGGTAGTCAGAAAAGGAAGGAAAGGGGGAGAGGTGGCGGGATTTGTTAAAGAGAGCATTGCAGTTCATGAGAAAGAGGATATTCCAGAAGGTTCAAGGACAAAATAAATTTGGCAGAAGGCAAGGGAAAAAATGGGTGCAATTACATTGCTTGGTGTAGTCTATAGACCGCCAACTAGTGAGAAGGATGTAGAGGAACAAATCTTTGGGGAAATTACAGAGAGATGCAAACATTATAGAGTAATTATAGTGGGAGACTTTAATTACCCAAATGTAGACTGGGACCTTGGTAGTGTAAAGGGTGCAGAGGAGCAAGAGTCCCTAGATTGTGTTCAGGAAAATTTTCTACAGCAGTATGTGTCCAGTCCAATAAGTAAGATGGCACAGTTGGATCTGGTTCTTGGAAATTAGGTGGGCCAAGTAAATCAAGCATCAGTGGGGAAACATTTAGGGGTGAGTGATTATTGTATCATAAGTTTTAGGATGATGATAGAAAAGGACAATAGGCAATCCAGACTAAGAATAACTATTGGGGAGATCCGAAATTAATGGGGCAAGAAGGGAGCTGGGCCAGTTAGACTGGAACAAAAGGTTGGTGGGGGAAACTGAAGCTGAACAATGGGCAAACATTCAAAACAGAAATGGTCCGGACACAGTCAAGGTATGTTCCCTGAAAAGGGAAATGTAAGGCCAACAAATCCAGAGCTCCCTGGATGAGAAAAGGAGTTAGACATTAAGATAAGGAAGAAAAAATGTACTTATGACAGGTTTCAGGTAGAAAATACAGTTGAGAACCAAGAGGAGAGATGAAAAAGCACGTTAGAGAAATAAAAAGAGATTATGAAAAACGACTGGCAGCTAACATAAAGGTGAATCCCAAAGTCTTCTACAGGCATATAAATACTGAAAGGGTGGTAAAAGGAGGAGTAGCGCCGATTAAGGACCTAAAATGGGACTTTACACATGGGGCCTGGTGACATGGCTGAGGTACTAAATGAATACTTTGCATCATGTTTACCAAGGAGGTAGGTTACCCAGGACATGGTAATAGACGAGGAAACTCCGTCCTTAGAAAGTTTCAAAATTTATAAGGAGGAAGTGGTGAATAGACTGTCAGCACTGAAAGTTGACAAGGCACGAGAAATGGATCCAAGGATATTGAAGAAAGTCAGAATGGAAATTACAGGGTGTGCTGACCATAATCCGTCCAGTCTCCTCGAAACTCAACAGAGGTGTCACAGAACTGGAAAATTGCAAATATTAAACTGATGTTTAAAAAAGGATGTAAGAATAGCACTTACAGGCCACCCAGTTTAACGTGAAAGCTGGGCTTCCTTCTTTAAACAATTACTCAGGATAGAAATAGTGGTCATTTGGAAAAATGTGGGTTGATTGGGAAGAGCCAGCCTGGATTTCTAAAGGGGAAATTGTGTTTAACTAACTTGCAGGAGCTCTTTGTGGAGGTAACAAAAAGGGTTGATGAGGGTAGTGCTGTTGATGTGGTGTGCATGGACTTTCAGAGGGCATTTGACACAGTGCCACAAAACAGACCTATGAGAAAAATTATAGCTCATGGAATAAAAGGACCAGTAGCAATCTGGATACAAAATTGGCTGAATAATAGGGAACAAATCAATTGATATTTTAAGCCTGGAGGAAGGTTTGCAGTGGTGTTCCCCCAAGGGTCAGTATCGAGACCCTTGCTTTTCCTGATATATTAATGATCTAGATCCTGGTGTGCAAGGGATAATTTCAAAGTTTGCAGATGACACAAAATTTTAAAGAATTGTGAATTGTGAAGAGATGGTGTAGAACTTCAAAAGGACATAAACAGGTTGGTGGAGTTCAGCAGCTACGCGGCAGGTGACATTTAAAGCCGAGAAGTGTGAGGTGATTAATTTTGGTAGGAAGAACATGGTTTGATTTAATTTGATTTGATTTATTTTCATGTGTACTCAGGTATTGTTCTGTGTACAGTCCAGACAGATTGCTTCATACATGAAAAAAACATAGGACATAAATACACAATCAAAATACATAGGCACAGGCGTCAGGTGTGCAGAGTGTAGTCCTACTCAGTAGAGAAGATATAAGAAGAGATCAGTTCAGTCCATAAGGGGGGTCATTCAGGAGTCTGGTAACAGCGCAGAAGAAGCTGTTTTGAACGTGTCAGTGCATGTTCTCAGACTTTTGTATCTCCTGCCCGATGGAAGAACTTGGAAGAGTGAATATCCCGGGTGGGAGGGGTCTTTGATTATGCTGCCCGCATTCCTAAGGCAGCGGGAGGTGTAGATGGAGTCAATGGATGGGAGGCGGGTTCACGTGATGGACCAGGCAGTTGCCATACCAGGCTGTGAGGCAGCCAGATAGGATGCTTTCTATGGTGCATCTGTACAAATTGGTAAGAGTCAATATGGACATGCCGAATTTCCTTAGGTTCCTGATGAAGTATAGGCACTGTTGTGCTTTCTAGGTGATAGTGTTGATGAAGAGGACAGACAATATAAAGTAAGGGTTAAAATTCTTAAAGGATACAGGAGCAGAGTGACCTGGGTGTATATGTGCATAGATCATTGAAGGTGACAGGTAGGGTGGAGAAAGCAGTTAATAAAGCATATTGTATCCTGGGCTTTATTAATAGGTATATAGAGTACAAGAGCAAAGAGGTTATGCTAAATTTATACAAGACACTAGTTAGACCTCAGCTAGAGTATTGTGTACAGTTCTAGCCACCACACGATAGGAAGGATGTGAACACATTGGAGAGAGTGCAGAGAGGTGTTTACTAGAATGGTTCCATGGATGTGAAACTTCAGTTATGTAGATAGATTAGAGAGGTTGGGACTGTTCTCCATGGAGAGAAGAGGGCTAAAAGGAGATTTGATAGAGATGTTCAAAATCATAAGGGGGCTAGACAGAGTAGGTAGGGAGAAACTTCCTGCTTGAAAAAGGATCAAGAACAAGAGGGCACAGATTTTAAGTGATTTGCAAAAGAAGCAAATTTATGTGAGAAAAAACATTTTCACACAACGAGTGGTCCGGGTCTGGAATGCACTGTCTGCAAATATGGTGGAGGCAGGTTCAATTGAGGTAGTCATGAAGGGATCAGTTGATTATTTGAATAGAAACAATGTGAACGGATAAGGGGAATAGGCAGGGGAATGGCACTAAATGATGATACTTGTTTGGAGAGCCGGTGCAGACACGATGGGCCAAGTGGCCTCCTTCTGCGCTGTAACAATTCTGTGATTATGTGAACCCTCCCTTTGAGCGAGGACTTGGGAGAGGGGTGCAAGAGGGAGGAAGCGGGCAAGGGAACGAGAACGTCTGCAATTGGGATGGACGGGGAGGAAAGTGGCGAGCGGGAGGGAGACAGTGAGCAGGAGAGGCAGTGAGCAGAAGGATCGTGGAGCAGATGTCCCGGGAGGGGCAACATGGGAGAGAATCGGGGTGCAGCAGTCCTGGGTGGAGCAAGTGGGAGAGGCAGTGAACTAGAGGTAAATCGAAAGAACAAGTTATTAAGAGTTAGTAAGTTATTAAGAGCTCCTAAGTTATTAAACACTTTAGTAACTGTACACTTGGCATACTGTGCACAGTTATCAATGTGTTTATGTTTTATAGTGCCATAAGCAACTTGGAATAGACAGAGTTAAGCAATCCCACAATCAATCATATACAAGCTCTGCAGTTCTGTCACATGCAGTCGTAAATGGCAGTGAACAATTAAACAACTCACTGGAGGAGGAAGCTCCACAAATATCCCCATACTCAGTGATGGAGGAGCCCAGCACATCAGTGCAAAAGATAAGATTGAAATAATCTTCAGCCAGAAGTGCCTCCCCCGAGGGCCTCTCGATTTTCACCATAGGTCCCCAGCATTACAGATGCCAGTCTTCAGCCAGTTCAATTTACTCCACATCGACTGAAAAAGCTGTGAGTCCTGACAACATTCCAGCAGTAGTGCTGAATACCTGTGCACCATAACTAGCTGCTCTGCCGGAGCTATCCAGCCCCTGAGATCTATTGGACTCAACGGGGAGATAGCGTCATTTGGCCCTGGTCTCCACAAATGGGCACCAGGCAGAATGTCATTTGGGAGGGTCTCCCTAGCAATCAGAGGTGCCCAGGTGGCCGGCCTCTGGGCACTTCCAGGGAGACCGCGTTGGAGGGTCTCTTCCTGCACCGGCGAGCGGAGCCTTCAGCCTCGGTGGAGCCTGCAGAAACTGAACTGGGCCAGCCATAAAAATACTGTGGCTACAAAAGCAGGTCAGATTTGGGCATTCTGCAGTGAATAACTCATTTCCTGAATCCCCAAAGTCTGTCCACCTTCTACAAGGTACAAATCAGGAGTGTGATAAAATACTCTCCACTTGCCTGGATGAATGCATCTCCATCTAAAGAAGCTCAACACCACTCAGGATAAAGCAGCCCACTTTCTTGCCATCCCATCCACCTCCTTCCACATTCACTCCCTCCCATCACTGACGCACAGTGACAGCAGTATTTATCATCTACAAGACGCACATGCAGCAACTCACTTTGATACCTTACAAACCCAGGACATATGCCACCCAGAAGGACAATGGCAGCTACTGCATGGGAACACCACCATCTGCAAGTTCCCCTCCAAACCACTCACCATCTTGACTTAGAACTATACCGCCGTTTCTTCACTATCGCTGGGTCAAAATCCTGGAACTCCTTTCCCAACAGCACTGTGCATGTACCTACAGCATATGGACTGCAGCAGTTCAAGACGGCAGCTCACGACCATCTCTCATGGTCAGTTACGGATGAACAATAAATGCCCATCTAACAAGTAACATCCACATCCTGTTAAACGCTGTGCAAAGGTATATCCCATTTGCACAAATTTCTCGATTATTAAGTAACAAGTTATACAAATTTACATAATAGGTTCAGATGAAGCGGTTTCTTGAGCCTTTTTCATCTTATTGTTCCAAAATAACAAACTTTCCATCACCCCAACCTGTAACATTTGCACCCTGGCTGAATTAGCGCTTTTTATTTACAGGAATCATTAGAGGTTGCGGCCCTCTTCCAGTATTTGAAAGGGACTGCTCCTCAAATCCTGACTCCACCTTGGTCTGCTGTTCCTGACCTTTGACCACCCATTACTAAGGGAGGGAAAGGTGGTGGAACTCCTTGTGGGTTTGCCCTTGGTGCTGGTCAAGGTGGCCATCACAGGTCCAAGTTAAAAGTGATCCTTTGAAGTGGTCATTCTGGCCTCTCTTCTGCGCCCAGCTGACTATGGAGAAGGAGTGTTCAGTGTATCCACTGCACTTGAGGCCTTCCATTACTGGTGGACACCACAGGCACTGGAGTGCCAATATTTGATAAGTCTTCTTTATCTTTTCATTATGCTATTAGTTGTGTCCCTCTAAAATGAATAACTTTGTTATTTTTGTTCGGTGATGCTAGGGTAATCCCGTGTCCCTTTATAGATTTTATAAGAAAAGGTAACTGGTAGTTTTTGGTTGTTAATATGAAGTTCAATTGTATCATCAGAACTCACTAGTTGGCAACTTTCTCACAGCTGTTCCCCTTTTGCTGGCGCTGCTTTGCTAGCGTGCAGCAGGAATCCTGTTAAACATTAAACAGGTTCTCCACCACACTTCATGCCCAGAAAGAGGGAGCAAATCAAAGGAATATCGCAGCCACTGTGTCCTTGTTGAACCCCACCCAACCCCCTCACTTTTGAGAATGTCTGCAAGGTTCTCTAACGAGATGTCTCGTTACAATGGTTTGGAGCCCTCGCTTAACATGCCATTGCTCATTATTAGTTCTTCCAACACAGGGGATTAGCCTCATCACACCTCTTTCTCAACCTGGTTAACAGGAACAAACATTGGTGTATAACATGATAAAAGTAATAACAGAAATTATGAACAAATGGCGTTAGGGTTAGGGTTTGGCATTCATTTCAATGGAATGTGTTGTAAAAGTCTTCAAACTCCTGGTTACTGGGGCTAATTAGACATTCTCACATTACTTCAGCCCGTGGAAAAGATGTAGCTCTGATTCCTTTTCATTAATTCCATGTATATGACAAGAACACCTGCTGTGGGAAATTATAGATGGCAGAAGTGAAAGAAATATTTACCAGGAGAGGAATAAATAATCTTTCCGCCGCCTACTGAACGAATAGTGCTTCTAGTGTAATCACATGGTGTGTTAATCCAGGACTTGTGTCATGCCACACAATACATATCAGTGGCTTTTAAACCCGTTTAACTTTAATTTCAACAGTAACAAAGAAATTGATGTCCTTTTTAATTTTTTTGTGTTCATTTACCTCAGTGGCAGGCACTTGTGATTGTTTTCCTCCACTCATTGAGGAAAACATTGAGGCAGATAGTGTCAGAAAGTCAAGAAGCGCCAATTGTTATTTCAAAATACAATGTTCTCACCGCTCTTTGTGAACTTCAGAATATGTGCCAACAACTCGTTCTACAATGAGTTTGCATTTTTCTGAATGTCGATGTTATACAATAGAACTGAAAGATATCCGTCTGTCGGGAAGAAAAGTACTGAGCGGATTTTTCACTATTTTGGCTAAGTGTCATTTTGGGCAAGAAAACCAGAGATAAGGCACGATTTTGCACCATCGTTTGAGAAATGTTTTCAAAAAGTAATTTTGTTCCACTGCACCCATGATGAGATGGCTCTCATTCGCCCACCCGGGGATCGAGTGAGCATTAAAATCAGGGGATGCTGCATTTCAAAGCCTTCTCTATACTTGTTCAAAGTCTAGCCAAGAGGATGACATCGACAAAGCTGGCTCCTAGGCTCTCGGAAGCAGCTCTGACCAAGTTCCTGGATGCTGTGGAGGAGAGGCATGATGTACTCTACCCAGTGGCCATCCAGTAAGGTCACAAATCCTGCATGGGAGTTGATAGCAGCTCTGGGCGGCGCCAATGGCCTGTGCAGGAGGATAGGCGTCCAGTGAAGGAAAAAGACGAGGGACCTCCTTATGTGCAGAGGCCTGGGAGATGTCTCAAAGGTCACAAGTGGAGCATAGAAATTTAGGGCGGCTGTTACCTGCGGGGCAACAGACAGTGGGTGGCCTCCGAGGCCATGTGGCACCAGCTCATGCAGAACCTGACAGAGATGGCAGACAGTTTCCCTCTTTCCGAAGTCCCCTCCTGCACTGGTTCACACTGATCTCCAGGTACTTCTTCCGACATCGGTAGACTTTGGCCCGATGATGTCACCTCCGAGCAGCCAGTCTCTATGGTCCGGCATCCAGCAGTTAACCGTCCCTGCCACCCCTTCCTCCTCAGGGATCTGCTCCTGCCTCCATGCGGCTGCAGGTTCATGCTGGCTAGTAGGATGACCAGCAAATCTACAAGCTCCATGTGTGTAACTGTGAAATAACTGAAAGGGCAAAGAGAGAATGAATGACCATTGAGGAGTCCAGTGCATGCTCTGACTCATTGCCCATTCAACTTTAGGAGCATCCTACTGATGGCCAGTGACTGCTGTGCTTGCCTTCTCATTGATCTCCACTTCCTTACTATCTCCCACACTGGGGAGATGGGCATCAACTCCGGGTATCCTCTTTAGCTTCCAGGTCTCCCTGAGGACAAACTCATGAGGCCCATGGATTAACTGCAGGGCCCTGTGAGCAGACATTCTGGCGGGCGGGGGAAATGGCTAGCGAGGGCACCTCTGCAACAACACATGTTGGAGTTGGGCTGCCTGGTGCATTCTGCAAACTTTGATTTTGTCTTGGTTGTAATACATCTGCGAGCCCTCCCAGCAAATGGTGAAGACAAGCCTTGGAATTTACGGAATGGGAAGCTCATCGTGGAAAGGGTTAACTCATGAGCGCCAATCAGTGACTTAAGCGTACATCATAATAATAATAATCTTTATTAGAGTCGCAAGTAGGCTTACATTAACACTACAATGAGGTTACTGTGAAAATCCCCTATTCTCCACACTCCGGCACCTGTTCGGGAATGTCCAATTCACCTAACTAGTTTTTCAGGACTGTGGGAGGAAACCGGAGCACCCGGAGGAAACCCACGTGGACACAGGTAGAACGTGCAGACTCCGCACAGACAGTGACCCAAGTCGGGAATCGAACCCAAGTCCCTGGCTCTGTGAAGCAATTGTGCTAACCAATGTGCTACCGTGCCACATCTAAGTTACGGTCTGTGCCCACCCTTTATCAAAATTGAGCACCTGAAACCGTCATCCACCAGAAGGGATAGGTAAACCTGTATCTAATGCAATTATATATGTCATTGCTTTTTTTCACCTACTAATTTACTTGTTAATAAATCTATTTGGCAATTTACAGTTTAAGCTACTAGTGGAGGGGTTAATTCTGACCTTGTACAATAGTGTAAATTGGGTGATAGCGAATTTGCAGTCAATTGAAATGAAAATTTTGAGATACATAATTGACTGTCGTTTCACAATTACACAGTCAAAATCTATACCAAAAATGTTTATTCTATTGTACTTTAATCAAAGGAGATCATGTGAGGTTATGTGATATAACCAGTCGCCAAAATATAGTGAGGAAGATTTTCTGTTCAATCCCTGGACATGCTGCATATTACCCAGTCATTTTGCAGGTTTTGCCACTCTCCTAGTAATAGGAAATGATGGCTCAACTACAGGAGAGGTCTGAGACCATGAACAAATATGTAAGTAAATATGTAAAGTAAGAACTCAAAAGTGCAATCCACAGTCAGCTACTGAGTGCCAAGAAGACCTCATTCCGAAGATGCTATAGATGCTGAGGCAATGTAATTTTGTGACAGGGTGGGCAAAGTGAGATATAATCATCAATCTCAATGTTATATTCCTGTTGAAGATTTCTGGACCTACCCCAGTTTCCCGAGGAGGAGTTCAGTGGTGCATGCGCAGGTCATCACTACCCACCAGGGAACCCATGGGAGCGAGGGCACCGGAGAGTTCAGGGAGGACCCAGATAAGAGGATCGCTAGTTGCGGGGGGTGGGTTGTGGTTGCACGGAGGTTCAGGGGATTTGTTTGCAAGTCCAGTTATGGACAGAAAATGGAGTAGAACACAGTAACACCAAAGCTCCAAACTGGTGTGGGTTACTCTCTTGGGTCAGGCAAGCATAAATTGAGATTAGCGAATTGTAGACTGTTGTACTGAAAGGAATCTGCTCTGGCGGAATGATGTTATCCATTGGAATATCCATTGGCCTCTCTTATGCTCCAGTGTGCTGTACACTGACAAGATATAGGGATAAGGAACATTGGAATAATGCAAAAGTGGCCCTCAATGGAGGTTCATGGCCTGAAACATTTTGGGTGAAATCTTACCAGAATTTGGCAAGGTATCAGGCTTAGATAGAAAACTGGCGTGGAGCACTACAGTTGCACAGGAATCTTGAACCTCTTTGCCAAAAATAAATGAGTGGCTGTGGTTTATGCTGTCATTCTGCTGGGGCGGGACCTCAGAGGGCCATCAACCAGCTCCAAACAGATCAAGGAGCCATCTTTAAGAAAGAGCTGAACAGCCCACATCATGGAGATTTCGAGGGCTCCCCCCTCCCCCTAGTCGGAAACCTCCCCCACCCACCACACATCAACACCCCCCCCCCCCCCCAACACCCCCCAATTGGGCTCCCACTAGGGTCTTGTCCAGCACTGCCCCTCACACAGGTTAACACTGCCACCTTGACTTTGCCAACCTTTGCCAGGGGGCAGTGCCCTGGCATGTCCCTCTGCCTCCCCTAGGAGCTATACTTACCTCGGAATTCCCAGAGGAATTCCCTTGACTGCCTCACGCCTGGCCAAACCTGTTGTCATGAATATTTAATGGTGGCAATTTATTAAAATGAGGATTTTGCTGAATCTTGTGACATCACCTGCGAGGGGAAGGGAAATGAGGGAACGCAATCTCTCCGGTGAGACTCTCACGAGATTTTCCGCCCTCACTTCCAATCTCATGAACGGCAAGTGTGAGTTTAAAATTCTGCCCTTTGAGACTGAACTTTTGCTTCAGTGAAATCTGTTATTTTGCAAAAAGGGCAATTTCACATGCTTTCTACACTTTCCAGCCAGACTACAAGCAGTTACCCAACACGACCCTATCCTTTACCCTCTGGTAAGGGTGCCAAGAGGTGGCAATGCCACATGGGTGTCAGCAAATGGCCTGACTTCAGGAGCTTCGACCTGGTCAGGCTTTTAGGTATCTGGTGGGAGGTGGAACTTCTCCCGCTGTAATTATGGTGTTGGAATGAGACCATGAAATTCAGCAGCCTATGTCTATGTTCTGCAGCAGTTGTGTCAAAACAAGATGGACAGTTTTTTGCCAATTAATCTGGTTTTAATCCCAAATGTACAGTGAGATGTGAGCAGAAATAGTGAAAAACGTTGAAGGCTAATTTGTGTAAAGTCATGTACTTCAGAGGAGAATGGCCAGTCGATTTCATGGAAATATTAGTCTTCTAGTGGAGGGGGGGGGGAAAGAAAATGCAAATGTTGGCAAATGTGACGAGTTTTGTGCATCATTTTGCTTCTACATGCCTCCAAGATTGTGCTCAGATTACTTACAAGAGCAAAATTCGATCTTTGCTAAATTCAATTTAACTCTCGCAGAGGATATGAAACACAAGGCAAAATGAATAGTTAGAGTTCTGTGTAAGAGGAGAATAGAACTTAATCAAAAAGATGCACATGTCTTTTTTAGATTTTGAAAACATCTTGGCGGCACAGTGGTGCAGTGGTTAGCACTGCTGCCTCATGGCGCCGAGGACCTGGGTTCGATCCCGGCCCGGGTCACTGTCCGTGTGGAGTTTGCACATTCTCCCTGTGTTTGCGTGGGTCTCGCTCCCACAACCCAAAGATGTGCTGGTTGGTGGATTGGCCACGCTAAATTGCCTGTTAATTGGAGAAAAAAAATAATTGGGCACTTAAAAATTTTTTAAAAGAATGACCTGGATGTGAATCAAAGATTTTACTAAGGCAAGTAGAGTAAGATCAAAAGAAAAAATGCTGGAAAATCTCAGCAGGTCTGGCAGCATCTGTAGGTAGAGAAAAGAGCTAATGTTTCGAGTCCAGGTGGCCCTCTGTCAAAGCTAAAAGACGTAGAAAGTGGGAGATATTTAGCTCTTTTCTCTCCCTACAGATGCTGCCAGACCTGCTGAGATTTTCCAGCATTTTCTCTTTTGATTTCAGATTCCAGCATCCGCAGTAATTTGCTTTTATTAAGTAGATTAAGATGTTGGACCCAACGCTTCACAATCACTTTCATCCATTCTAAGCAATGGTTTGCCAAACAAAGTGTAGTGTATACTTTCTAAAATTGGGCCCTGGGAACAGCTTCCTCCATCATGCAGTATCTTGAACAGCTCAGATGTCATTTTATCCAGACACGTGACTACCTCTTCCCCATGCCCCTGAATCTCCTCTGTGTAGTTTGCTCCTTTGAATAATGATATTCAACTTTATTGTTGGCCGTCTGAATTTCAGGTCATTATTGTATCTCCTGTGGTTTTGAGCCATAGATATTTTCTTAGCGATCCCTTCTGCAATAAGTATCTTAGAATGTTATTAATTGATTCTGTAAGTTTAGTTGAACTCCATCCTGTACATTGATCATAAATCCACCTGAAGCATTATTTTTGTTCTTAATATATTTTTAATTAATTGAGTGCTGGAATCAAAGGACAGTTGCTATGGAAATGGAGTGTGTCTGGATGGGAGCTCACACTGCAGGTATCTCTCTGCTTCTTGACAGTAGTGACTTTATAATAAATTCAAGCAATTGTTATAATCTATTACCATGCTGGACTGTGCACTGCATGTTTCCACTGCCTGTATTAGCAGTGATTGATGAAGTGATAGCTCTTCCAGAAGATGCGATGTTCCAGTAAAGCAGTGACCCCGTACTCCCGACCACCACACCACCCCTCCTGCCCCAGGGAACGGATATATTATTTTAAGTAACAATGTATTTTATGCCACCCTAGGACTTGCAATCGTAACTGTCCACTCCAGTATGACAAACCTTCAAATTACAGCTCATTAAAAGATAATTCTTTCCCAGATAATGTGACACAAGCCCAAGTAGAAGGGTCACAAGCAGTAAAATAAAAGCAAAATGCTAGAAATTTGAAAGAAAACAGAAAATTCTGGAAAACCTCAGCAGCTCTGGCAGCATCCGTGGAGAGAAAAACATAGTTAATGTTTCGAGTCTGGATGGCACTTCTTCAGAGCTGCAGAGGCGTTGAAATTAGATGGATTTTGTACAGTTGAAGAGGAGGTGGGGCAGGTGGAGCAAAAAAGGAGGTCAGGGGTGGGCCCACGGAGCATCTGTACTTTCATAGAACGTTGACCCTTGTTCTGCTATTAGCATATTCTTAACTTTATGTCACATTTAGCACCTTCTTTAATCTTTTTTAAATTATTTTATTTAACCCAGGGCATACATAAACATAAACACAATCATTCAAAAACATAATAATCCCCATGTTTTGGCATTTTCTCCCCTTTTTCTCCCATTAACACCCCTCCCCCAGTCTGTAACACTACCATTAACCCTCTCTTTCTCTTGTGTCCATGACATCTTTGTCAAATATTTCCTGAGCTCCCATCTACTCTTGACCTATTTTGCTCCACTTGTACAACCCCGTCTTCAACATCATAACATCCATTTCATTTCCACCTCTCTTCAGCTCCGAAGAAGAGTCATGCAGACTTGATAAGTTAACTCGATTTCTCTCTCCGCAGAGGCTGCCAGACGTGCTACGTTTTTCCAGCATTTCCTGTTTTTAACTTAGGTCATGAGCAGTGCCTCCTATTAAAATGCAATCCACCTTCCCCAGGTGGTTCACTGAGTCAGTATATTGCTGGTGTGGTAGTGTCCTGTACAGATCATGAGGATTCCAGGTTTGATCTGTTGATCGCAGCAAGGGCACTATATTAATCTCTAGACTAGAAAATGGACAAGAAACATAGACTGGGTTCTGCATCTAATCATTATTCTGTTGTCCCTGCTGGAAAGTGCACTTGTCTGTATGATGGGTAAAAATTGGGTTGGGCTCAGCTGGCTATGGGTATGGGCAGTCCTCCAGTACCTTGCTGAAACTTGATTCTAGATGATGTATGTACATGCGAACATACAAATTAGGAATAGATATAGGCCATTCAGCTCCTTGAACCTACTCTGCCATTCAATAAGATCATGGCTGAACTGGTTGTGTTTCGAATTCCACATTCTCATCTACCCAATAGCCTTTGATTCCCTTGCCGAACAATAATCTTTCTACCTCCACCTTAATAATATTCAGTGACCCAGCCTCCACCGTCTTCTGAGGTAGCGAGTTCCAAAGTCGTACAACCCTCAGAAAAACAATTCTCCGAATCTCCATCCAAAAAGGGTGATCCCTAATTTTAAAATAGTGCCCACCAGTTTTGTATTCCCTTCACAAGCTGAAGCATTATTTCCACATTTATCTTGTCAATACCGTTCAGGATCTTATATCCTTTACCAAGTCACCCCTCACTCTTCTAAACTCAAGTGGAAACAAGCCAAGCTTGTCTAACCTTTCCTCATAAGACTACATGCTCATTCCATGCATCAATCTAGTAAATCTCCTCTGAACTAAAAGACCGTAAGACCATAAGTCATAGGAGCAGAATTAGGCCACTCGGCCCATCAAGTCTGCTCTGCCATTCAATCATGGCTGATATTTTTCTCAATCCTATTCTCCTGCCTTTTCCCCAGAACCCCTGATTCCCTTATTAATCAACTGCCTCCTTAGATAAGGAGACCAAAACTTTACACAGTATTTGACATCTGGTCTCACCAATGCCCTGTGCAACTAAAGCATAACAGATGCGATCTAATCAGCTCGGGACATGACAAAGCCAGTAAATCTCGCGACAGACCTCTCGCGAGATTTACAAAACTTGTTAAGCCTCGCAAGATCTAACGAGATCTCGCTAGATGTCACAATCTGGATCCCGCCCATATGCATATTTATGTGTGCAGTCTAGCTCACTTAAATATGTTCGCGCCAAAGTTATCCAAGGTGCAGGATCTCACCACCTCACCTCGGAGACCCCGAGAGGGTGCTGTTTATCACTGGTTTCCACAAACGTGTACCAGGCATACCGGCACTGGGGGGGTCTCCCTGGTGACCTGTGGTCCCTGGGTGGTTGGCCTATCCACAGGGTGGTACCCTTGCAGTCCCGATGCCACCTGGGCACTGTGGCATGGCCAGCCTGGTACCCTTGCAGTGCCACCTAGGCACCCTGGCAGTGCCGAAATGCCCAGGTCGCACCTTGCCCATGCCGGGGATGGGGCCCGGGGTGCCCTACCCTTATGAGGTGGAATGCTGGCGACCTTGAGGATCCTCTAATTAGTACGTTGGGGTGTTGGAGGGTCCAGAGGCTGCAGTGGGGAGTTCAGAGATCAGGGTGCATTTAAAAATGGTGATCCAATCTCTTCCTGCACTGACAAGCTGAGCTCGTTAGTGCAGGAAATGAACCTAAGTGGAGCCTTGGCATTCAAACTCTTGAGGTGCGCAAACACCCTAGATCTTTTTACTGGGCCATTCAACCTCTTTACATTCCAGGTGACCAGCCGAACAGGGGACCGTCTACCCACCCCTGACCCAGAGTCAGTCATTCCCCCCATGTGGGGCAATCCAACTACTCAAAGACAGCCAAGATGGCCACCAAATCCCCCATCCGAACAGAACAAAGAAAAAGTCATGGTCACTGTCAGAGGACTAACGTGTACCCCCCCCCCACCCCAGAAACTACCTCCCATCAATACCACATCCAAAACAACAAGGCAAACAAAGGCCCATACCCTCCCCCCACTCAGCGTAACCCCAAACAAAACAAAAACATAAATCCTAATCTCATCCTTTTAAAAAAAACACAGTATGAGCTGCCGCTACCCTCACCCCTCTGCACCCGTTAACTAACTATACAGCTAGCAGGGCGACACCCGCTCAGAGTAAAGAAAATACAGAACAAATAACCATTACACCAACCAGCTCCCCCACCCATATTCAACTTTAATAGTTCGGAGGGGGAAAGAAAAACAATACCCATCCCATAAACCAACAGTAAAATTACAAGTGCAAACTCCAAAATGCCCAACAAATCCCAAATATCACACGCCTACCTTTCAAACAGACATCCCACAACAGATAGCTCGACCGCAGTCCATGTTTCTGCACAAGCGTCCTCCGGTGCATCAAAATAGTGATCTGTCAATTCGTAAATTACTCGCAGGCACAGGGTACACCAGACTGAATCGAACGTTACTCCTTTATAAAGCAGCCTTATCATAGCATTTACAGTGCAGAAGGAGGCCATTCGGCCCATCGAGTCTGCACCGGCTCTTGGAAAGAGCACCCTACCCAAGGTCAACACTTCCACCCTATCCCCATAACCCAGCAACCCCACCCAATACTAAGGGCAATTTTGGACACTAAGGGCAATTTATCATGGCCAATCCACCTAACCTGCACATCTTTGGACTGTGGGAGGAAACCGGAGCACCCGGAGGAAACCCACGCACACACGGGGAGGATGTGCAGACTCCGCACAGCCAGTGACCCAAGCCGGGAATCGAACCTGGGACCCTGGAGCTGTGAAGCAATTGTGCTATCCACAATGCTACCGTGCGTGGCCAATGAAAGCCGGGGGACCCCGCTCCCGGGATGTACCCGGCTCGCCACACCTCGCGAGATCCAATGCGATCTCGTGAGACGTTGCAATGTAAATCCCGGACACAATGGGCGGGGTCACATTTTGGCAAATCTATATATTAGAGCGAGGCAGTAAGCCTCACTCTGAGGTGCAGAATCCTGAGGTACCTGAGGCTTTGGGATTCAACCCCCTTCGCCTCAGAGACCTCGGGCGAGGACAATTCAGCACCGGTCCCCACAAACGGGGACCAGATGGAACGGCACTCGTGGGGATCTCCCAGGGGATCGGAGGCCCCCAGCTGCATGCCCTTTGGGTAGGGTGGTGCCCTGGCATTGCTGGTGCCACCTGGGCACCCTGGCACTGTTAGCCTGGCACTAGGAGCTGGCATGGGCACTGTCAGGGTGCCAAGCTAGCACTGCCAAGGTGCCAAGCTGGCTTTTTTTGCGTGCGCGTGATCGGGCCAAGGGTGTCCGGCATGTTCTTTTTCAGGGGTTGGGGATCCTCCCATGGTGCGCTCGGGCTGGGGGTGAGAAGTCGGGGATTGTTTAAGGGACCTCGAAGATCGGTGTGCCATTTAAAAATGGCGTCCTGATCTCTCTCTACATTGGGGAGTAAGAAGTCTTACAACACCAGGTTAAAGTCCAACAGGTTTGTTTCGATATCACTAGCTTTCGGAGCGCTGCTCCTTCCTCAGGTGAATGAAGAGGTATGTTCCAAAAACATATATATAGACAAATTCAAAGATGCCAGACAATACTTGGAATGCGAGCATTAGCAGGTGATTAAATCTTTACAGATCCAGAGATGGGGTAATCCCAGGTTAAAGAGGTGTGAATTGTGTCAAGCCAGGACAGTTGGTAGGATTTTGCAGGCCAGATGGTGGGGGATGAATGTAATGCGACATGAATCCCAGGTCCCGGTTGAGGCCGCACTCATGTGTGCGGAACTTGGCTATAAGTTTCTGCTCGGCGATTCTCTTGTCGCGCGTCCTGAAGGCCGCCTTGGAGAACGCTTACCCGGAGATCAGAGGCTGAATGCCCTTGACTGCTGAAGTGTTCCCCGACTGGAAGGGAGCATTCCTGCCTGGTGATTGTCGCGCGATGTCCGTTCATTCGTTGTCGCAGCGTCTGCATGGTCTCGCCAATGTACCACGCTTCGGGACCTCCTTTCCTGCAGCGTATGGGGTAGACAACGTTGGCCGAGTCGCACGAGTATGTACCGCGTACCTGGTGGGTGGTGTTCTCACGTGTAATGGTGGTATCCATGTCAATGATCTGGCAGTTTGCACACCAAGAACAGGAAGCTTGAGAAACTAGGCATCACCACCAGCAGCAACCAAGCCTCCCCCGGTACCACAGTAGAAAACAATACAGGGAAATCTATTGTCAACTTGTCGGACTACATCCTTCAACCAGACGAAATCGAAGTCCTCAGCAGAGGGCTCAATTTCTGCACCACCACCAAAATGGACCCCATCAGTCTTGTGGCAGACACGGAGGAATTCATCAGGCGAATGAGGTTCCGGGAATTCTTCCACAGACCCCAAAAGGCCAACAGCGAACCCAAGCAGACTACCAATGCACCGGAACAGCAGACCGAGAGATCTGCGGTGCGGCAACCGAAGAGGAAAGAGTCGAATTGGACCCCTCGGGAAGGCCGCTGCCCTAGACTCGACATGTATGCTCAAGCCATCAGGAGTCGCGTCAATGCCAGATTTATCAGTCGCATTCACAAGACAGCCCCCAACGTCACCCAAGCACAACGCAATGCCATCCGCGCTCTCAAGACCAACCGCAGCATTGTCATCAAACCAGCAGACAAAGGAGGGGCCACTGTTATACTGAACAGAACGGACTACAGCAAAGAAGTATACCGACAACTCAACAACCAAGAACACTACAGACAGTTACCCGCAGATCCGACCAAGGAACACATCCGCCAACTTAACAGACTGATCAAGACCTTGGATCCAGATCTTCAGAGCACCCTACGTGCTCTCATCCCACGTACTGGAGATCTCTACTGCCTCCCGAAAATACACAAGGCCAACACACCAGGCCGTCCTATTTTCAGGCAATGGGACCCTGGGTGAGAACCTCTCTGGCTACATCGAGGGCATCTTGAAACCCATCGTACAAGGTACACCCAACTTCTGTCGCGACACAACGGACTTCCTACAGAATCTCAGCACCCATGGACCAGTTGAACCAGGAACATTCCTCATCACAATGGACGTCTCGGCACTCTACACCAGCATCCCCCATGACGACGGCGTTGCTGCAACAGCCTCAGTACTCAATACCGACAACAGCCAATCTCCAGAAGCAATTCTGCAACTCATCCGCTTCATTCTGGATCACAACGTCTTCACCTTCGACAACAAGTTCTTCATCCAGACGCACGGAACAGCCATGGGGACCAAATTCGCACCCTAATACGCCAACATCTTCATGCACAAGTTTGAACAAGACCTACTCACCGCGCAGGACCTTCAACCGACGTTATGCACCAGATACATCGATGACATTTTGTTCCTTTGGACCCACGGTGAAGAATCACTGAAACGACTACACGATGACATTAATAAGTTCCATCCAACCATCAGACTCACCATGGACTACTCTCCAAAATCAGTTGCATTCTTGGACACACTCATCTCCATCAAGGACGGTCACCTCAGCACTTTGCTTTATCGCAAGCCCACGGATAACCTCACGATGCTCCACTTCTCCAGCTTCCACCCTAAACACATTAAAAAGCCATCCCCTATGGACAAGCTCTCCGTTTACACAGGATCTGCTCAGACGAAAAGGAGCGTAACAGACATCTACAGACATTGAAAGAGGCCCTCGTACGAACGGGATATGGCGCTCGACTCATCGATCGACAGTTCCAACGCGCCACAGCAAAAAACCACACCGACCTCCTCAGAAGAAAAACATGGGACACAACCGGCAGAATACCCTTCGTCGTCCAGTACTTTCCCGGAGCGGAGAAACTACGACATCTTCTTCACAGCCTTCAACACGTCATCGATGAAGATGAACATCTTGCCAAGGTCATCCCCACACCCCCACTACATGCCTTCAAACAACCGCGCAACCTCAAACAAACCATTGTTTGCAGCAAACTACCCAGTCTTCAGAACTGTGACCACGACACCACACAACCCTGCCATGGCAATCTCTGCAAGACATGCCAGATCATCGACATGGATGCCACCATTACACGTGAGAACACCACCCACCAGGTACGCGGTACATACTCATGCGACTCGGCCAACGTTGTCTACCTCATACGCTGCAGGAAAGGAGGTCCCGAAGCGTGGTACATTGGCGAGACCATGCAGACGCTGCGACAACGAATGAACGGACATCGCGCGACAATCACCAGGCAGGAATGTTCCCTTCCAGTCGGGGAACACTTCAGCAGTCAAGGGCATTCAGCCTCTGATCTCCGGGTAAGCATTCTCCAAGGCGGCCTTCAGGACGCGCGACAAGAGAATCGCCGAGCAGAAACTTATAGCCAAGTTCCGCACACATGAGTGCGGCCTCAACCGGGACCTGGGATTCATGTTGCATTACATTCATCCCCCACCATCTGGCCTGCAAAATCCTACCAACTGTCCTGGCTTGACACAATTCACACCTCTTTAACCTGGGATTACCCCATCTCTGGATCTGTAAAGATTTAATCACCTGCTAATGCTCGCATTCCAAGTATTGTCTGGCATCTTTGAATTTGTCTATATATATGTTTCTGGAACATCCCTCTTCATTCACCTGAGGAAGGAGCAGCGCTCCGAAAGCTAGTGATATCGAAACAAACCTGTTTGACTTTAACCTGGTGTTGTAAGACTTCTTACTGTGCTCACCCCAGTCCAACGCCAGCATCTCCACATCATACATTGGGGAGCTCCAGCAAGCGGGGTTCCCCACAGTACAAAATGGGGCTATGTGCGGCCTCGGCTGTGTGTTCCCCGTTCACACCCCTCATTCACAGCGAGTCTAGCCACGTGTTTCTCGGCGCTGCGAGCGCCGGGAAACACGCGACTAAAAGCGTCCGCTCGGAGACTTTTGTACCCTTTTGGGAGAATCACGCCCCAAATCGAATATTAGCCGCTCTCCTGATTGGTTCCAAAATGTGATTCTTTGTGAAACTATCTCAAAAGCATACCATGAATGCCTCATCTAAGCTAGTACTGCCAATCTGATTTTTCCAGTTTATATGTAGATTAAAATCACCCATGACTATTGCAGACACTTTAGTACAAGCATCCATTATTTCTTCTTGTATACTTTCAGTCCTACATTTTGTTTACTGTTCGGGGGCCTGTAGAACACTCCCACTCGTGACTTCTTGCCCTACTATTCCTCACCTCCACCCAAACCAATTCTACATCTGCTCCTGAACCAAGGCCATTTCTAACTATCGCACTAATGCTGTCGTTGGTTAACAGCGCTACGACTCCATCTTTACCAAGCTTCCTTTTCTTCTTAAACGTTAGATACCCCTCAATATTCAGGACCCAGACCTTGTCATCCTGCAGCCACATCTCCAAAACAGCTATCAAATCATATTTATTTACTTCAATGTGCACTATCAATGCCTTTTTTTTATCGTCTCAGTCTTGATATTGGTGTATTCTGAGGTTTATTTTCTCCCTGTTTCTTCCCTATTTTATGACCCTAATTTCCCCTATTACTATTATGCTCTCCTTCCTTGAATCTATCCCTTGATTTGCTCTATCTTCCCAAGCTTAATCCACACCTGCGCACCCTGACCCCCAGTTATTTAGTTTAAAGCCCTCTCTACTTCTCTAGTTAGGTGATTCGCAAGAACACGTATCACGCGTGGTTTCCATCAGTACACCCCCACTTCCTCCAGTACTAGTGCCAGTGCCTCCCAAACCGGAACCCCCTTCTTCTACACCAGTCTTTGAGCCATGCATTCATCTCTCAAATCTTATTTGCCCTATGCCAATTTCCATGTGGCTCAGGTAATAATCCATAAATTATTACCGTTGAGGTTCTGCTTTTTAGTTTGCTACCTAGATCCTCATACTGACTATGCAGAACCTCTTTCCTTATCCTGCTTATGTTGTTGGTTCTTACAGGGACCATAATGACTGGATCCTCTCCCTCCAACTACAAGTTCTTCTCCAGCTGAGCCGATGTCCTGAAACCAGGCAACATAGCCTTCAGGACTCTTGCTCTTTGCTGCAGGAAACAGTGCCAATTCCCTCATTATACTGTTCCCTACTACCACTGCATTCTGGTGTGCTCTGCTCTGCTTGAACGACTTCCTGTACCATAGTACCATAGCGCCATGACCAGTCAGCTCATCCACCATGCAGACCTCACTTTCTTCTCCACAGGTTGTGAGCACCTCAAACCTATTTGACAATTGCAAAGTCGAGGCTCCTCCCCTACTGTCTACTTGGTCCCTTTATCTGCCTCACTCACAGTCACATTATCCTGTCCCTACTGCTGACCAAAACAGGCAATCCTATTCTAGGAGGGGTGACCCTCTTATGGAACAAAGTATCATAGAATCATAGAATTTAGTGCAGAGGGAAACCATTCGGCCCATCGAGTCTGCACCGGCCCCTGGAAACAGCACCCTACGTAAACCCACACCTCCACCCTATCCCCGTAACCCAATAACCCCACCTAACCTTTTTGACACTAAGGAGCAATTTAGCATGGCCAATCCACCTAACCTGCACCTCTTTGGACTGTGGGAGGAAACCGGAGCACCCGGAGGAAACCCACACAGACATGGGGAGAAAGTGCAAACTTCACACAGACAGTCACCCATGGCCGGAATTGAACCCTGGTCCCTGGAGCTGTGAGGAGGCAGTGCTAACCACCGTGTATTTCTCCCGCTCCCTCATGTTGTGCAGTGTCTGCAGTTCAGCTTCTAGATCAATAATCCTGATCCGAAATTCCTCTAGCTGCTTACACATTCTGCAGACGTGTTTGTCATGCATCGCTTTGGCATCCAAAATCTCCCACATTCCACAGCTGAAACAAAATATCTGTACTGCCATTGTTACTTATGTTATTTAATTAACTTTAATTTATTTATTCACTTAATTACCTCAGCATAATTCCAATATATAGCACATCTCTTTCCACCATGCACCAAATTCCTGCATGAACCAGATTTACTGCTCCATCTCACTCAGGTGCAGTCACCCGTGCATAATTTCCTGCACGAGTAAACACCTATCAATCAGGAGTGAGATCACTAGCTGATTAATTATTTTACCTCTTTCTACACCAATCGACACCAGAGACCACAGATACAACTACAAATCCACAATTGGATACTAATAAGTGTTTCATTTTGAAAGTTGGTTATTGCTGTGGATTTGTGAACCAGAAAGATAGACTTTAAAGCAATGAAATGAGAGAGGAAATACATACCATAACCCCTCTACATACATTCAACTTGACGCCAGCTTGTAGAAGATTGCGCTCGAGCTTACTATGGGTTGGATTTTCACAATGAGGCGAGAGGCCTCAATGAAGGGAAGCTCATTGGGGCCTCAACTTTCACTCACTTCCCATGCTCCTACTGCTTCTCATGCCCGCCCCCCTCCCCTGCCCCTTGCACCCTTTGTGCTCCCTCATATTTCCCATGGTCTCCATGCACCTTCCATGCCCACTCACTTACCCAGTTACCACCATGAACAGAACCAATTATACAATAATAATGGCAAGTCTGGAAATGCTCATGAAAAAACACCCATTCATAAATCTTCCTTGAAAAAAATTGCTGCTCTTCTAACTGTATTAGAGTGTCAATCAAACACTGTCAACCATAGATTCAATCACATAAGCTTTACCCCACATCACACATGTTCAAATAAACACACAGACATTGAAAAACAGATCAGAGAAAAGCCTATTATAACTTCATAACGATGCCAATCAGTCAAAACTAACACTATGCTTCAGCTTGTGTAATGAGGCCATTTGGCAACTATCAACTGAAACAGATGGCCAGACAGTTTCTCCAGATGGTCTTATTATGAATGCTTGGCTGAGCTTCAAGATGTTTGAATGTAATCTACTCAGCAAGAGTCTGTTTACACATTTATTTACAGGATATGAGCTTTGCTGGCTAGGTCAGCATTTATTGCCCATCCTAGATACCCTTCAGAAAGTGGTGGTGAGCTGCCTTCTTCAACCGCTGCAGTCCTTGAGGTGTAAGTACACCGACAGTGCTGTTAGGCAGTGAATTTCAGGAGTTTGACCCAGCGGCAATGAAGGAAAGGCATCCAAGTCAGGATGGTGAGATACTTAGACCATAAGACATAGGAGCAGAATTAGGCCATTCGGCCCATTGAGTCTGCTCCGCCACTCAATCATGGCTGGCATGTTTCTCATCCCCATTCTCCTGCCTTCGCTCATAACCCCTGACCCCATTATTAATCAAGAACCTATCTATCTCAGTCTTAAAGACACTCGGTGATTTGGCCTCCACAGCCTTCTGTGGCAATGAGTTCCACAGATTCACCATCCTCTGGCTGAAGAAATTCCTCCTCATCTCAGATTTAAAGGATCGTCCCTTCAGTCTGAGACTGTGCCCTCGGATTCTAGTATCCCCTACGAGTAGAAACATCCTCTCCATGTTCACTCTACCTAGGCCTCTCAGTATTCTGTAAGTTTCAATGAGACTTGGAGGGGAACGTCCAGATGATGAGGTTTCCAACTATCTGCTGCTATATAGTGGCCGTGGGTTTGGAAGGTGCTCGCCAAGGAACCTTGATAAGTTCCTGCAGTGCATCTTATAGATGGTACACATGGCATGCCACATAGAGAAATTGACTGTTTATGGAAGGGGTAGCAATCAAGAGGGGTGCTTTGTCCTGGATGATGTCAAGCTTATTGAATGTTGTTGGAGCTGAATTGATCCAGGCAAGTGGAGAGTATACCATTACACTTCTAACTTGTGCCTTACAAATGGTGGACAGACTTTGGGGAATCAGGAGGTGAGTTACTCGCTGCAGGATTCCTAGCTTTTGACCTGCTCTGGTAGCCATAGTATTTGTCTGCCTCATCCAATTCTATTTCTGGTCAATGGTAACTCATGTAATTTTGATAGTATGGGATAGAGCAATGCTAATGCCATTGAATTTCCAGAATAACGGTTATATCTTCTCTTGTTGGAAATGGTCATTGCCTGGCACTTGTGTGATGCAAATGGGGCAGCACGGTAGCACAGTGGTTAGCCCAGTTGCTTCACGGCTCCAAGGTCCCAGATTCGATTCCGGGCTTGGGTCACTGTCTGTGCAGAGTCTGCACGTTCTCCCTGTGTCTGCGTGGGTTTCCTCCGGGTGCTCCGGTTTCCTCCCACAGTCCAAAGATATGCGGGTTAGGTGGATTGGCCATACTTAATTGCCCTTAGTGTCCAAAAAGGTTAAGTTGGGTTACGGGGATGGGGTGGAGATGTGGGCTTGAGTAGGGGTCTCTTTCCAAGGGCCGGTGCAGACTCGATGGGCTGAATGGCCTCCTTCAGCACTGTAAATTCTATGATTCTATGAAATGTAACTTGCCACTTGTCAGCCCAAGCCTGGATTTTGTCTGGGTCTTGCTTCATTTGGACATGAACTGCTTCACTATCTGAGGAGTTGCAATGGCTCTGAACATTGGGCAGTCATCTGCGGACATCCCCATTTCCGACCTTATGATGGAAGGAAAATCACTGATGAAGAAGCTGAAGATGGTTGGGCCGAGGACACTACCTTGAGGAACTCCTGCAGTGATGTCCTGGAGCTGAGCTGATTGATCTCCAACCACTACAACTATCTATCTTCCTTTGTGCTAACTATGACTTCAACCTGTGGAGGATTTTCACCCTCATTCCCGTTGTCTTCATTTTAGCTAGGGCTCCTTGATGCCATAATGGTCAAATGCTGCCTTGGTCAAATTGTCAAGAGCAATTACCATCATCGCACCTCTGGCATTGAACTCTTTTGTCCATGTTTTAACCAAAGCTGTAATGAGGTCAGGAGCTGCGTGACCCTGGCGGAACCCACACTGAGTGTCCATGAGCAGGTTATTGCTGAGTAAGTGCTGCTTGATAGCACTGTTGATGGCCCCTTCCATCACTTTACTGATGATCGAGAATAGACTGATAGGGTGTTAATTGGCCGGGTTGGATTTACCGTTTCTTGTGTACAAGACATATCTGGACAAATCTCCACATTTTATTTTTGCGAGGTAGATGCCAGCGTTGTAGCTGTACTGGAACAGATTGACACAGCATGCGACAAGTTCTAGAGCACAAGTCTTCAGTACTATTGCCAGAATATTGTCAGGGCCCATAGCCTTCGCAGTATTCAATGCCTTCAGCCGTTTTTTGATATCACGTGGAGTGAATCGAATTGACTCCCGGAGGAGACCAAGGTGGATCATCCACTCGGCACTTCTGGCTGAAGATTGTTGCAAATGTTTCAATCCTATTTTTTGCACTGATGTGCTGGGCCCCTTCATCATTGAGGATGGGGATATTTGTGGAGCCTCCATCGCCAGTGAGTTGTTTAATTGTCCACCACCATTCGCGGCCTGATGTGGCAGGACTGCAGAGCTTAGATCTAAACCGTTGGTTGTGGAATCGCTTAGCTCTGTCTATTACTTGCCGCTTATGCTGTTTGATACACAATTCGTCCTGTGTTGTAGCTTCACCAGGTCAACACCTCATTTTTCGGTATGCCTGATGTTGCTCCTAACATGCCCTCCTGCACTCTTCATTGAACTAGGGTTGCTCCCCTGGCTTGGTGGTAATGGTGGATATGCCAGGCCATGAGGTTACAGATTGTGCTTGAGTGCAATTCTGTTACTGCTAATGGCCCACAGCACCTCCTGTATACCCAGTCTTGAGCTGCTAGATCTGTTCGAGATCTCCCCCATTTAGCTGAATTGTAGTGCCACAATGTTGGGTGGCTCCTGCTAGAGTTTCTGGTTTTTGGCCTTTTATGCCTAGTTTTTGGGGGATTTTTTGGAAACATTTTGTGTTGGAAAGTCTGAGGATGTTCTGGAATGTCGAAGTTCCAGAAGAAGAATCAGGGTAGGAAGGGGCGAGCGAGCGTCCGTCGGCGAGTGTGACGGTGAGAAACAGGAAGAAAGATGGCGGGTGCAAGTGCCTCGGGAGGGGACACTCCCATTACGGTGGAAAAGCTGACTGATGTGGTGTTGGGGAGTTTGAGTAACTGTCTCCAAACACTTCGAAATACATCGGAAAGAGATGATGACCTCGCTCAAGGAGTGGGTAGATGGCACTCTTGCCCCAATAAAGGCGGTTTTGACTAAGGCGTCAATGGAGGTGCAGGAGCAAGGAGAGGTGTTGAAGGGGATGGAGGAGGCATTGTCGTAGCACAGTGACCAGTTCACCTCAATGGGTGAGGAGCTGTGGAGGGCAGTGGAGAGCAATAAAGGACCGAGAGCCAAAGTGGAGGACCTGGAAAACAGGTCACAAAGTCAGAATTTGAGGATCGTGGGATTGCTGAGGGGGTGATGGGCCAGAAGCTGACTGAGTACTTTGCGGAGATGTTCGCTAAGTTGATGGGAGAGAATGAGGACCCCTCTCTTTACGGGTTGGACAGGGTCCATCAGTCGCTCCGGCTGAAGCCAAAAATGAATGAACCACCGTGGGCTGTGATAGTCTGCTTCCACAACAACCAGATGAAGGAAAAGGTCTTGAGTGGGGAAGCAGAATCGAGAGTTGAAGTGGCAAGGCGTTGGTATTCGAATATACCAAAATCTTATGGCTGACCTGGTGAGAAGGCGGCTGGTCTTTGGTCGGGTGAAGGTGGCGTTGTGCAGTAGCAACGTGAGGTTTGGGGTGGTCTACCCGGCGAAGCTGAGGGGGACTCACAACTTTTTTTTAATGTATCTCTCCTCTCATTTATCTTGTTATTTGGGGGTTGTTGTTTATTTTTGGTGCGGTAGTAGGGAAGGGAGCGTTTGGGGGTTGATAGAGATTGGATGGGAATTTAGGTATTTTTTTGTGCTGGGTTTGTGGGATTATGGGGTGGGGAGTTGGAAGGTTTGGAAGTAGGGGGATTGGGCGTTGGTTTTGTTTCTGTGTGGGGGAAGGGGTTCTGGTACAGGCGACCTCTCTAGCAAACGCAGGTTGGCTAGTGAACGGGAGCGAGGTGGGGGAGGGCCGCAGTCATTGGATCCTGCATGGACAGTTTTTGATGGCCTGGGAGGTGTGAATTGTGGAATGATGGGGATGATATTGAGTGAGGTGTTTTTGAGAGGAAATAGTTGGGGGAATTCTGGGAAAGTGGGAGGGGCAGGGGGCTAATGGTGACTAGGGCTGGGTTCAGCCTGATGCTCAAGGCTTAGAGTAGTGGATATGGCAAAAAAGATGAGCTGGGGGGGTTGTGGCTGAGAGACTCCTGGTCAGGGTGATGACATGGAACGTGCGAGGGCTGGGGGGACCCGTGAAGAGAGCGAGAGTTTTCTCGCACTTGAAGTGTTTGAAAGCCGATCTGGTGATGTTGCAGGAAACCCGTCTGAGGGTGAATGACAAGATGAGGCTGAGGAAGGGCTGGGTGAGCCAAGCGTTTCACTCGGGCTTTGACAGCAGGGCTTGGGGGGGAGTGGCGCTTCTGGTGGGCAAGAGGGTGAGGCTTCAGATGGAGAAAGTGGTGGCAGATCAGTGGGGGTAGGTATGTGATAGTAACGGGTGCGTTGGAGGGGAGGTTGGTGGTGCTGGTTAGTGTATATGTCGCAAATTGGCATGAAGTTGGGTTTGTGAAGAAAACGCTGACCGCCATTCCGAATTTGGATACTCACGAGTTGATACAGTGGGGGGCTGGAACACAGTGTTGGTGCCGAAAGTGGACATGTCCCAGCACGTTCGCTGACCCCGTCGGGGAGAGCGAAAGCGTCGCTGGGTTTATGAGGGAAAAGGGAGGGGTGGGTCCATGGAGGTCCATGCATCCACGTGACAGGGAGTACTCCTTTTTTTCGCCTGTGTACAAGGTGTACTCGAGGTCCGACTTTTTTGTAATGGGATAGGCGCTGTTAGCCGGGGTGAGGAAGGCAGAGTATTCGACGGTTGTGGTCTCGGACCATGCTACACATTGGGTGGATGTAGTCCTGGAGAAGGGGTCAGTCCAGAGGCCGGCGTGTGTGGTGTTCTTTGTGTTGCTTAATTCAAGATGCTTGGCGTAGTGTTCACAAAGACCACAAAATAGCTTGAATTTAAACAAAGCTGTAAATTTATTAACACTACTAATTTGGATTCAACACGTACTTCTAAATAATACACAGTTGATTGTTAACATATAAACTGCACTAATCTACAACACTGTCTGACTCCTGGACTACTCTCTCCCCCCACAAAGCTTAGCACCAATGTGTAATATACTTGTATCTGTAACTCCCTCTAGTGGCTACTCTAGACATTTAATTAACCCTTGCAGTTCTTACAGTTATTTTAATACCTCATCCCCCTTTCTTTGTAAAAGAAAATTATTATAACTTTGATTGTGATATTTATCTTTAAACATTACATTTCTAGTGTGAGCATTACTATTTGTTAGTATAGCTCTGGGGCGGGATTCTCTGGGATTCAGCGGGGCGGGCAGAAACGGCGCAGTGGAGTGGCGAGAACCACTCCGGCGTCGGGCCGCCCCAAAGATGCAGAATCCTCCGCACCTTCAGGGGCTAGGCCGACGCCGGAGTGGTTTGCGTCCCGCCGGCCGGCGTGGAAGGCCTTTGGCGCCGCACCAGCCGGGGCCGAAGGGACTCCGCCGGCTGGCGCGGGTCATGCGCGGGTGCGTCAGAGGCTGCTGACATCATCCCCGCGCATGCGCGGGGGGGGGTTCACCTTCGCACCGGCCATCGCGGAGGCTTACACAGCCGGTGCGTAGGAATCGAGTGCCCCCAGGGCACAGGCCCGCCCGCGGATCGGTGGGCCCCGATTGCGGGCCAGGCCACCGTGGGGGCACCCCCAGGGCCGGATCGCCCCGTGGACCCCGGAGCCCGTCCACGCTGCCAGGTCCCGCCGGTAAGGGACCAACTCCAATATACGCCGGCGGGACCTGCATAGAACGGGCGGGGCTTCGGCCCATCCCGGGCCGGAGAATCGCCAGGGGGGCCCGACGACCGTCGCGATTACCGTCCCCGCCAAATCTCCGGCGCTGGAGAATTCGGCAGCCAGCGGGGGTAGGATTCACGCCGCCCCGCCGGCGAGCCTCTGACCCGGCGGGGAGTTGGAGAATCCCGCCCCATAAACTTGCCATCAGTTTATACATTCTTTTGTAAATATCTGTTACATCACTTAGTTGATGAAATGATTAATTATATAGTCATCACAAATTAAGTCTTTCAGGTGGTCTTCTTTTCCTTGTTGATCTTCTTATTGGCATCTTCAAGGTATGCTGCTCTTCCCTTCTTGCTGTATCGGTGCCAAGTGAGGATTGGGAAAGTCAATGTCCTTGAAGATGTTGTCTGGATCAATAACATTCTGAGGATGTGATTTAACATGATGTTTGATGTGCAACAGCACTCTTTTGTTTCTTCTGAACAGAGGCCCGTGTTTCGTTGGAACTAAGTCCGACCTTAGTGCGACTTGTCTGACAACTTTTGTTGTTTGTTGCCACCCTCCATCAGGATTCTTAATGCGTACAAAGTCACCTTCATTTAATTCAGATAGAGGTTTAGTTTGTTTACCATAGTCCTCTTTTTGCTTTTTTTCTTGGATCTGATACGGTTGCATATCTCTTGATGATCCATATCTGGAATGGTTATCTCAGGTATGCGGTGCAAACTCGTCTACGCATTAGCATCTGAGCAGGTGATAATCCAGTTGACAGTGATGTTGCTCTGTACGCCAACAACGCCAAAGATATATCTTGATTATCTTCGATTACTTTGTGGAACAATTTCTTTATTATTCCCACTCCCTTCTCTGCATTGCCATTTGACTGAGGATAACATGGGATTGTAGTTGTATTTGTCTGCAAACTGTGTCCACTCCCAGCTTGAGAGTAAATGACGCGGCGCCGCTCCTAGCCCCCCCCCCCCGGGGTGGCGGGAGAATAGGGGGCTGGGAGCGGCCTCCGACGCCGGAGTGAAACACTCCGGTTTTCACTCCGGCGTCGGGACTTAGTCTCCCGATGGGAGAATTGAGCCCAAAGATCATTGTCAGAGCCAATGTATAATGGTATCCCATGGTGTTGATTTTGTTGCCCTTATGACAGATCTTGCTGTTGAATCATTCAACGTCACCGCCTCTGGTTAGTTGGAGTAATAGTCTATGACAATTAGATAGTCACGATCTTGGAAATAAAGCAAATCCATGGCCACTTTGTTCAATGGACTCGTGACGATTTCCATCTCTTTCATGCTTTCTTTGCTCTGTGCAGGCTGATGCATCTGACAGATTGTGCATTCTTGTACAAATTGATCAACTTCTCTGTTGATTCCCGGCCAATATACCGACTGTCCAGCCATTCTACGACACTTTTCGATGTCCGAATGACCCTCGTGAATCTGCTGCAGAATTCATTGACATAGACAGGCAGGAATCATTATCCTATCTCCCTTAAGTAGGAAACCATCTATTACAGAAAGATCATCTCTTATACTTGGAAAGGCAGATCGACATCCAGTGGGCCATCCTTCTTCGAGGTATGTCTTCACCTTCAGGAGCGTCAAATCCTTTTCAGTTTCAGCTTGGATTATGCATAGTTTCCGGTCAGACACTGGAAGTATCTCGGTAAAGAAAGAGGCTTGGGATTCCACTATTTGGACTAACTCTGTATCTGATATGTCAGCATCAGCGGTAATGCGAAGTACTAGATGAGTGAACCCTTTCAACCAGCTGAAATTTTTCGCAAGCATCCACCCCAATTAGCGATGACTTACCACCTTCCACGATCTCAAAGTCGATGGGCATTTCGATGTCACCGTTTCTAACAACGAGACGGCAGGAACCTCTTGTGACTATTGTGTTACCATTGTAATCGGTTAGCCAACAAGTAGATTTCTTTATCAGTGGTGTCCTATAAGCTTGTCTTAAACTTTTTTCTGTGATAATATTTGCGTGCGCTCCTGTGTCAATTTTAAATGGTATATCTTTGCCATTAGTTTCTAATGATATGGTCCACTCCTTAATTATCTTGGAGAGGTCTTGTACTGGTCTGTCTTTGCGATCCAGCATATTAATCCTAGTGACTGCTTCAATCATGAAAGTTTCCTGGAACATGTATAGTGAGCAATCCTCTCTATCAGTCAAGATATTGGATGTTTTATCTTCATTCTTTACACTTTGGATCCTTCTGAAATCACTGTCGGACTTTTTAAATTTGGTTACTGGAGAAGCTGCTGAAAAACGACACTGTGCTACAGAGTGGTTCAACTTGCAGCAATTGGAACATTGTTTGCCATTTGCCGGACAATTTTTTTTACTATGGGCGTGTCCACAGCAAGTGCACGTCATCACACTTGTGGCGTCACTCTCAAAATGGCCACAGGCCATTGTACACAGTTTTCTTTGCTGCGACTCAGCATTAATGGTGTCAGCCATGTTTCCCGATTTCGCGCTCTTTGCTTTTGCCACGAACTCTGCATATTCAGACGATGCCTGTTCATTGACTTTGCACAAATTGATCGTGTCTTTAGTGGTAAAATCGGTCGTCTTCGCATTTTTGCACGCAAGCATTCGCATTTATCCCCAAAACAACATGATCACACAGCATTGAATCAGATGCTGAGGAAAAGTTACAGGACTGCGCCCGCAACTTTAAAGTTAAAGAATCTACCGACTCCCCTCTTACAGACTGCAGCCTTTTCCTGAACATGGAGCGCTCATAGGTCTCATTCACCTGCTTCTTGCAGTATGCATCAAACTTTTGTAGCACCATGTTATATTTGTTTTGTCCTCATCAGCAGTAAATTCAAACAAACAGTTCTAACACTTGAGGTCCAGCCAAATTTAATAGGAGTGCAATTATTCTTTGATCAGAGGCAGAGACAGAAAGGAAAACTTCAAACTGCTGTTTAAAGAATGTCCAATTATGGCATAGTTTATCATTTGTCCTTAAGTGGTCAAGCTACTTGAGACCCTCATTTTCCAATTCGTCTTCGATGTAGATTTTCAGAGTTTTGTAGCAGCTTGATTGTTTCTTCAATCTTCTTATGCTAATCTTTAATTTCTTACTAGTAGAAATACACTCCTGTTACCATGTGGTGTTCTTTGTGTTGCTTGATTCAGGATGGTTAGCGTAATATTAACAAAGACCACAAAATAGCTTGAACTTAAACAAAGCTATAAATTTATTAACACTACTAATTTGCATTTGACACGTAGTTCTAAATAATGCACAGTTGATTGTTAACATATAAACTACACTCATCTACAACTAATCTTAATACTGTTATAAAGTGTGATCTGCACTTACTCACACTATCAATACTTCTGCCTGTCTCTAGCTAACTCCTGGACTACTCTCTCCCCCCAAAAGGCTTAGCATCAGTACCTTATATATTTGTATCCGTAACTCCCTCTCGTGGCTATCTAGACATTTCATTAACCCTTGCAGTTCTTCTGTTATGGTAATAACACAGCATGGAGGTTGGATGTGGGACTGTTGGCGGGTCCGAATTTTTGTACTAAAATGGGGAAGGTGTGGGGTTTAATCGTAATGGGGAGGGTTCATGTTCAGTGGTGTGGAAAGCATTGAGGGCGATAGTGAGGGGTAAGGTTATTGCGTTTAAGGCGCAGGTGGATAGGAAGGCGAGGGAGGAATGACAACGGTTGATAGAGGAGATTTTGGAAGTAGATAGCAGGCATGCGGAGGAACTGGATCCGGGTCTTCTGGTGAGGAGAAAGAAGTTTGATTCAAGGTTCAATTTTCTATCTAGGGGGAAGGTGATTCAGCAGCTGAGAAGGGCGAAGGGGATCGTTTATGAGCATGGGGAAAGGCTAGCCCTATGTTGGCGGGCCAGCTCCGCAGGCAAGAAGCAGGGAGGGAGATCATTTGGATCACAGACGGGATGAGTGAGCTGGTCGTGGCGCTGGAGCAGGTGAACACGATTTTTGAACAGTCTTACAGGGACCTGGATAGAAAAATGTGTTGGTTATGAGAGAGTTTTTGGGGTGGATTGAGTGCCCGGAAGTAGGAGAGGAGGAGAAGGTGGGATTGGAGTAGCCAGTGGGGGTGGAAGAAGTGCAGGTAGCGATAGGGAAGATGCAGACGGGTAAGGCACCGGGGCCGGATGGTTTTGCCATGGAATTTTATAAAATGTTTAAGGATAAATTGGTGCTGCTGTTGGTAAAAATGTTTGAGGACGCGATGGTTAGGGGGCCTTGCCGGGAATGATGGGTCAGGCATCCATTTTGTTGTCGCTTAAAAAGGATAACGATCCGGTGGAGTGTGGCTCATGTATACCCGTATCTCTGTTGAATGTGGATGCCAAGATACTGGCAGTTTGGCAGCACTTTAGGTTGGGAGCGGGGTCGAGGCTGATGCCGATCTGGGGGAATGAGCCGGGGAGGATGGATGTGAGGTGTCGGGGATGCGTAGAGAGAGGGGTGAAGGAGACAAAGGATTTGTTTTTGGAGGGGCGGTTCGCAACCTTGGAGGAGTTGAGGAGGAAGTTTGGGTTTCCATGTGAGGAGGGTTTTTGGGTATATGCATACCGAAAACATCTTTGCAAGAAAGATTTTTCCGACCTTTCCAATAGCGCCTGCCTCCTCGTTGTTGGAGGAGGTGTTGTCGGTAATGGGATTGGAGGGTGGGATCATCTCAGCGATTTATGGGAGAATTGTGGAGGAGGATAAGATGTCTATGGCCGGAGTTAAGGCCAAGTCGGTGGAGGAGTTGAGATGGCGTTGGAGGAGGGACTGTGGTGTGAGGTGCTGCGGAGAGTGAATGCCTTAACCTCGTGCGCAAGGCTGGGGTTGTGGTGATATACATCACTGTAAGTACACAAAAGGTTCATGTACATACACTACACCTAGCTGGACACTAGAGGGAACACCAGAGACATGACACACAGACAGTCAACCAATAGGTCAGTAAGATAGGACACGACCAATGGGCAGTCACGATACACACAGAGTTGACACTACCACAGGAGGGCATTACACCAACCCATATAAAAGGACACATCACACATGCTCAGTCTCTTTCCAGTGGAGACTCTCAGTGAGTACAGACACAGGGTTGATTGAACATCACTCCCACCACGTGGATTGTAGCAGACTGGTTCGTCAGTCTGAGTAGCTATAGCAGGATTAACAGGAGAGACGAATCCAAGTAGGTGAATTGTTAATCGTTTAATAAACGTGTTAAAGCTATCTCCAAGTCTGAACCTTCCTTTGTCAGAGGGCACATCAAGGAAGCAGCTTATGAACCGGGAGTGCAGGAGGCGAAAGAGGCCGGCATTCTGGCCTTTGCATCCCTAGTAGCCCGGCGAAGGATCTTGCTAATGTGGAAGGAGGCGAAGCTCCCCAGCCTGGAGGCCTGGATAAATTATATGGCTGGGTTCATAAAGTTGGAGAGGATTAAGTTCGCCTTGAGAGGGTCTGCGCAGGGGTTCTACAGGCGGTGGCAACCGTTCCTAGACTATCTCGCGGAGCGTTAGAGGAAGGTCGGTCAGCAGCAGCAACCTTTGGGGGGGGGGGGGGGGGTGGAGGGGACGTCCTGGGAGGGGGGGGGGAAGGAAAGGGGGGGGACTGCCTGGGAGGGTGGATGAGCAAGAGATAACATGAAGGGTTGGGGAAACTGGCACGTACGGGTGAGGGCCAGTGTGCAAAGCTGTGTAAATATATCATTTTGCCATGTATATATCTTGCTCTGCGCGATTTCTCGTTTTTTTTGTTACGAGGGGGGGCGGGGGGGGGGTTATTGTTTGTAAGGGAGAAAAATTGTGTTAAAAAACTTTAATAAATATATTTTTTTTAAAAAAGGAAGCAGCTTATGCTACGACAAGAGCATAACAAAACATAATTCCAGGAGTGAACTGTTAAATCCATATAGTTGCAACTCAGCGAACAGTGACAACCAGCAACAGCAGCCAGGCAAGATGATGTTCAGGATTCCGGTTCCACAACCACTCAGGTACCAAGGCAATCTCAGTGAAAACTGGCGTTGGTTCAGGCAGAGATTCGAGATCTAGCTTCTGACTTAGATGGCGTGGCGGATGCAGAAAAAATAAAGCTTCTACTACCATCACGGGTCCAGAAGCAGCTGAAATCTTCTCGACCTTCAAATACTCAAAGGGGCAAAATAAGAGCGATTTCCAGGCAGTCCTGGACAAATTCCAAGAATTCTGCGAGGAACATACAAGAAGAAAAGGTAAAAGAGGCGCCAAAACTCGTGGCGAGGTAGGCTTGCAGCAACGAATGGCAGTTTTGAATTGCAGCCATCTTGGAAAAGGTGCTGCACATGCGCAGTTGCGCGAAGAGCGCACAGAACGGGAAGGTCCATTTGCGCATGCGCGAGAAGCCGCGTCACACTCCTCATGATGTCAGGGGCCCCGGACCACGTGAGGAAATGTCCCAAAACACGGAAAAATATTTAAAGCCTCAAAACCAGATTCTTTCACCTGGAACGACAGCACAATGCCTGAAATTCGACCAGTAGCTGAAAGTAACCTCCGCAGAACCCTACAACAAGCAGTTAGCACCGCCCAAAGAGATGGTACAGTCCTTGAAGACTATGACTCAGACTTTGAATTCTTCTTTGGACATCGCGAGCCCAATGCCAGCTCCGACACAAAACGTGATGATATGGTCTTGGAAGACAACGACTCAGACGAAGCTTTCACCTTGGGAGGCTACCCCAGTACCAAATCCGAACCGAACCTCGTGCGCAAGGCTGGGGTTGATACAGTTAAAGGAGGTGCACAGCGTGCATTTGATGAAATCAAGGATGAGCTGGCTGTTTGTGGGGGTAGAAGATACTTTTGAAAGGTGTGGGAGAGGCCCGGCTAATCATGTGCACATGTTCTGGTATGCCTGAAGTTGGAGAAATTTTAAGGGTCGTTTTTCAGCACCATGTCGGCGATCCTGCTTGTGGATTTGGAGCCAGTCCGCTGGGGGCCACATTCGGGGTGTCGGACCTGCCAGAGTTGCAGACGGCAGCAGGGCAGATGTTTTAACCTTCGCCTTGTTGATCGCTCGCAGGCAGGTTCTGTTGGAGTGGAGGTCAGCTTCTCCACCCTGTGCCTCGGTGTGGCTGGGGGATCTGATAATGTTCTTACATCTTGAGAAGGTGAAATTTGCCCTAAGGGGGGGAAGAATGAGGGGTTCCACAAGAGATGGGATTTGTTTATTTTGCATTTCAGAGAGTAGTTACCGTCAACTGTTGGGTGGGGTGGGGGCGGGGGGGGAGTTGGTGCATGGTTTATTGTATTTGGGGGTGTCATGTTTTTGATTTGTTTTGTAAAATGTTAAAGTGCCAAAAGAAATTGATTAGAAATACTCTTTAAGCAAATTAATGTCAGATGACGCAAGAGTTGGGGTTTGCTTTGATTCCCCCCACAGTCGAATATCCTGGTGCCAAATATTATGCAGGCTCACACATAAAGAATGAGCACTTGGCACAGGGCTGTTGGTAGTTCTGAATTTTAATCCAAGCCTGAGTCAGGAGAGAAAGGGAGAAAATTGAATCAAACATTTTATTTTGACCATAGTGACTTTTAAATTAAGGACAGACACTGATGCCTAGTAATGTGGTTAACTGATATATACAATGGTTTGTTTTGCTAATCTTGGACTTTTAATTGATTGAACTACACAGAAAAAAAATCAGGGTACTTTGTTTTGATTTCTTTACGGACTGTGTAGACTGAACTCTCTTTTTCTCTTTTTTTTGTATCCAGGCTTTTCTTGTGGAGTGAAACACACTGTCTGCCTGAGCAAATCCTGAGTAACTGGCCAAATAGCAAAATCCAGAAGAAAAGCTGACGTGGGGTTTAGAAAGCAGAGCACACCCGTCTCATTAGTTCTGCTGCACGTGGAGAGGAAAAATGTTTTTTAGCCTTGTTGTAATCTCTTGCTTGACAGTGTATTAAGGAAGCTGAATGGCATCGACGAACATACAGAGGACTTGTGAGCAGACAATACTCTCATCTGCACGCCTTGATTTACCTCTTTTTTTTTGAGCACATATCAATAGTCACCTTGGCAACAGCTCTCTCACAGACATACCTCTTCATGAAAATAAGAGACGCACAAGAGATGCTATAAATTTCTGAAGCAGCGATCTGGGCTCCGGTTCATACAAGGCAAGACTTTTTTGAGAGATTTTGGTTTGGTGTTCACAGTGCGAGAGTAAATCAAACAGCAGTTTAACCGAATTAATCCAACATCCTATCACGGAAAAACCAAGCTGCTTGCTTAATCTCTCAGAGGACCAAGGAACTAACGAATGAGCTGGCCGCTGGTTCGAGGAGTCTGATTCTGTCAAGCTTGTTCCAAAGGATGGTGATGATTGTTTTTAACTGTCACGGTATCTGAGGCGAAAGGAGATTTCGCAGAATCTTCAGCTTTGCTTGCAAAGGGGAGGAGAGAAGGAAGTGCAAGCAGAAGCTGAATGTCTAACTGAAAGAAAAATCATCAGCAAGCAGCCTCTGTTGAGAATGTTTAACTGCTACATGCCAGTGCAGCTGAAGCAATCTCTGAGGACCTCCAATTAAAACCAACAGCAAGCCTCCATTAAATTAGACAGGGATAAACAGCGTTGTTGATTTTTGGCACTCTTCCACTTTTGACCTCTGCCAACCCCCCCCCCCCCCTGCTGAAGTCACTCAACAATACATGAGAATCAGCAACAAGAATCTCTTGTCAACAGCCAAAGGTCCGAGCCCAAAGTGCAACATTGTGACAATGAAGTGCTCGCTTCGGGTATTTATCCTCTTCCTTGTACTTCTCGTTGCCTTTCTGACTTCCCTGTTTTTCACTTACACGCTGACAGGTGTGACCAACATGGCCTACCTGGAGACTCAGGGTGTGGAAGATGCACACCGGGTCAAACTGGTACCCAGCTACTTGGGCATGCAGAAGTTGAGCAAGGATCTTGTAGGTCAGAAGACGTGTGCTTGTGATCGTTGTGTAGGTGACCCTGGTGTGTCACAGTGGTTTGATGAGCACTTTGATCAGGATATTCTACCACTTTGGACAAAAGCAAACATGAAGTTGGACCCTGATGTGTACAACTGGTGGGTGGTGAGTATCATTACACTGAGAGAAGTGATTAAAGTATGAATGTTTTTCGTTTTTTTCCCCTCAACTTCTGAAGGCATTGACTCATCCAAGTTGCTGACAACACTCCAAGGTCTCACCTATATGGCCATTTTTTGTGTGTGAGCCGAGGCAGTTAACGTTAGCAAGCTATTTGAATAAGGAGACATCGCAAACAACCAAGTGCTTCTCTGGTATTTCCAAGTAACTGAAGTCATTGATTCTTACTGTAATTCTAATAAATTTCCTCTGCACCTTCTCCAAAAACTTGACATCCACACAAATGCATAGTAATCAGGATCTGAAACTCTTGCTAATTTCACCCTCCTCCCACTCTCCCTATCCTGAGAGTATTGAGGCCAATTATATCTCATACACTACCGCCTTGTCTGAGATCAGTTAAATCATTAAGTTGGCAATCTCACACAGAGATACCAGAAGGATGTTTGGAAATGGAAATGTCACATTGCTGTGTTTGAAGATGCTATTCTGAGGTTTTGTTTAAGACAATTGTGACAAAGTAGAGGAAGATTATACTCCTTTTAACCATGTGTATAGAATCATAGAATCTTATATCACAGAAGGGCGGCACGGTGGCACAGTGGTTAGCACTGCTGCCTCACAGCGCCAGGAACCCGGGTTTGATTCTGGCCTTGGGTGACTGTCTGTCTGCAGTTTGCACATTCTCCTCGTTTCTGCACGGGCTTCCTCCGGGTGCTCCAGTTTCCTCCCATAGTCCAAAGATGTGCAGGTTAGGTAGATTGGCCATGCTAAAGGATTGCCCCCTAGTGTCCAAATATGTGTACGTTAGATGGGGTTATGGAGCTACGGGGATAGAGCGGGGAAGTGGGACTGGGTAGAGTGCTCTTTCGGAGAGCCGGTGCAGACTCAATGGGCCGAATGGCCTTCTTCTGCATTATCAGTATTCTTGGTATTCTATGCATTGGGCTAAATCGCTGGCTTTGAAAGCAGACCAAGGCAGGCCAGCAGCACGGTTCGATTCCCGTACCAGCCTCCCCGAACAGGTGCTGGAATGTGGCGACTAGGGGCTTTTCACAGTAACTTCATTGAAGCCTACTTGTGACAATAAGCGATTTTCATTTCATTTCATTCAGCCCTTCAGACCGATGAGGATTTGTTCCTCAGAGTAAATTTTTCCTTTTCATGTATACATCCAATTCCTTTGTAACTGCTTCCCCTTTTCAAATGACAATTTGCAGCAAAGTGATTTTCTTCACCTCTCGTCTGGTTCTTTTACCAATTAATTTAATTCCTCTGATTAACAAACACTCCCTCCAGTAGAGACAGTTTCTCATTATTTACTCTATTAAACCCTTTATAATTTTGAACACCTCTGTTAAGTTTCCCTTAACTTCCTCTATTCTTGCGTCACAATGCCGAGGACACGGGTTCGATCCCGGCTCTGGGTCACTGTCCATGTGGAGTTTGTACATTCTCCCCGTGACTGTGTGGGTTTCACCCCCACAACCGAAAAATATGTGCAGGGTAGGTAGGCTAAATTGCCCCTTAATTGGAGAAAAAAAATAATTGGGTACTCTAAATTTTAAAAAAATTAAATTTAAAAAAACTTTCACTACTCTAAGGAGAATGTGTACCAGCTTCTCCGGTTTCTCAAATAGCTGAAGTAATTGATCTCAGGTCTCATTCTAAGAAATCACTTCTGCACTTACTACAGGCGATGATATCCTTTTTAAAATGAGGTGCCCAGAAATGAACACAATGTTCAAGCAGATTTATGAAGGTTCAGCGTAACTTTCTTGTTTTTGTACTCTATGCCTCTATTTATAAAGCCAATGAACCCATCTACTTCATAATAGCTTTATTAGCTAGTCTTGCCACCTTCAAAGATGTACATGCACAAATGTCAAGGCCTCTCTGTTCCTGCACATGCTTTAAAATTGCAATGACTAGTTTATATCTCTCCTAGGATTGTTTGTTGTTGATAACAGGTACCAAAAGGGCCCTGTTTCCTAGCGCTAACAACACTCAGCTCAGTGAATTCATCAGAAGCAGCAGTGTATGTAAAAAGATCAATTAGCAAACACCTGGAGCGGTGAGGAGTGTGGGAAAGATGGTTCACACCACCCATGTACCTCAATGTCTTGAGCTGCTTGTGAATTTGGTACACAATGAGTTAAATTTAGCATTCAGCTTTACTGAATAGGTGTGCTTTGTAAAGGATGAGAAGCTGAAGGTCTGGGAAGGTTACTTATCCATTTCTTGAGAGTCTGGGGCATATTGTTTGGTCACTGCAGTAATAAAGTGATTGAAGAGTTTAGGTGAACAACATAACCATGGCAAAAGAGATTGAGATGATTATGAGTGATCTTCTCGGGTCCATGTTATCCAAAGTCTACATTATTTGTCTTTTGTTGTCTTATGATTTAATTCTGAAATGAATGGATCATTTTCCATTCTGGAGGGTAAGTCCAGCGGCAGGAGCAGAAGTCAGAGTGACTTCCGCTGGAGAGTGAGGTTTTTAAAAATAAATTTAAAGTGCCCAATTATTTTTTTTCCAATTAAGGCGCAACTTAGCGTGGCCAATCCACCTACCCTGCACATCTTTGTGTTGTGGGGGCAAAACCCACGCAAGCACAGGGAGAATGTGCAAACTCCACACGGACAGTGACCCAGAGCCGGGATCGAACCTGGGACCTCGGCGCCGTGAGGCAGCAGTGGAGAGTGAGGTGGTTTAACACGAGAGATATTTATTTATTTATTAATTAAATTTGTTCATGGGTGTGGGCGTCGCCAACTGTGCCAGCATTTATTGCCCATTCTTAATTGCCCATGAGGGGGCAGTTAAGAGTCAACCACATTGTTGTGGACCTGGAGTCACATATAGGCCAGACCATGTCACTATGGCAGAGTTCCTTCCCTGAAGGACATTAGTGAACCAGATGGGCTTTTACGACATTTGCCAAGGGCTTCATGGTCATCATTAGACTTTTAATTCCAGATATTTTATTGAGTTTAAATTCCATCACCTGCCACGCTGGAATTTGAACACGGGTCCCCAGATCATTATTTTGGATCTCTGGATTACCAGTCCAGCGACAATGCCCCTACGCCACCGTCTCACCTCCTTTGTTAATCTTATTAATTATGCATCCGCGAGGGGCACATCAAATCTCATGGTGGAGTGGGCAGGAAATGACCTGCCCCACTGTTACCTCAGGCTCCAAGTTCCTGATGGCATATTTAAACAGCTCTCTGACAGCCATTCACTCTTCCACTCTGCTCCTTCCTTGTGCCCAGTCTTGGTGCAGCTTGTGCTACAGGCAGCCAATATCTCTTAGTGATGGAGTGGAAGGAAAGCGGAAGTAGCATCTACTGACCTCAGAGTACAGTGTTATGGGCCAGGGTTTAGAGAATCCCAAAGTGTATCATGGGGTTCACCTGACCCACAACTTTTAATAGATTGAGGTATGGGGAGCTCTGCTGTACCATACTCTACAGGTATGGACCAGTGGTTTCTAAAACAAAACAATGCTTATTCTATGAACTCAAGTTAACCTTTCTAAAACAAACAGTGAATATCTTAGCAACCTTTAATTCAAATACAGCCCCCAAAGAATACAACACAAAGTAATCGGTATGCTGTTCTTTTAACATCCAAAATCTTTACAAACCGCTAAACAGGAGCACATCAGGGTTTACATTCAATACTGAAAACATTTATAATTCTGAATTCGCCAAATGATTAAGATAGTCTTTGGATGGCAGACTTCAGATGCAGCTTCCCTGAAAACACAGACACACCCAAGCTCTTCTCAAACTGAAACTCAAAAAGCCGAAGTGGAGCTCAGCTCCACCCATGCTCTGACATCACTCCAGTAACATGAGCAGCTCCATTTCTTAAAGGTACATTTCTTAAACACCCATTTCTTAAAGGGTACTCTCCCACGACAACAGCAGGAAGTCTACCTCGCCAGGTGCATGCCGATTATGTACAGTTGTAAAAATGAACATTCTAAATTCCCGCTGGCAGGGCTCTTAATTTGGAGGGGGAACACAATTATGATGTGTTGGCCTTTTATTGATGCAAAGGGATTCCTGACATAGCTCTGCAAGGCACTCAACCCGTCTGAAAGTCTGGAGAACAAGATTCAAACCTAATTTCCTGCCAGCGGGAAATTGATTTTTGGCCTCCCTCCAAATCTTGTTTTCCAGCACCATCGCACCCCGCCTCCCCCATCGATCCGCCATTATTCCGCCCTAAAAGTGGAAACGGCATTTGACTGAGGGGTGGCACGATGGCACAGTGGTTAGCACTGCTGCCTCACGGCACATTCTGCATGGGCCTCAACTCCACAACCCAAAGATATGCAGGGAAAGTGAATTGGCCACTCTAAATTGACCCTAAATTGGAAAAAAAGGAGCAGGATTATCCGACCCCCCCCCCCGCCGGCTACCGAATTCTCTGGCGCCGGGGTTTTGGAGGGGGCGGGAATCGCTGCGCGCCGGTCGGCGGCTGCTGGCAGCGGCCCCTGGCGATTCTTCGGCCCGCGATGGGCCGAGTGGCCGCCCGTTTCCGGCGAGTCCTGCCGGCGTAAATCACAACAGGTCCTTACCGGCGGGACCTGGCTCCATGGGCGGCCTGCAGAGTCCTCCGGGGGGGGGGGGGGGGCATGTGGGGGATCTGGCCCCTGGGGGTGCCCCCACGGTGGTCTGGCCCGTGATTGGAGTCCACAGATCCGCGGGCGGGCTTGTGCCGTTGGGGCATCTTTCCCTCCGCACCGGCCGCTGTCAACCTCCGCCATGGCTGGTGCGGAGAAGAACCCCCCTGAGCATGCGTTGGGATTACGCCAGCACATGCTGGCGCTCCCGCGCATGCGCCAACTCACTCCGGCCGGTGGAGCCCTTCGGCGCCGGTTGGCATGTGGCCAAGCCATTGGGCACTGGCTGGCGTGGCGCCAAACACTCCGGCGCCGGCCTAGCCCCTGAAGGTGCGGAGGATTCCCGCCCAAGAATTGGGTACTCTAAATTTTTTTTTTTTTAAATGCTTTCACTGAACCATTGTTTGCAGTAGCCACACTGGAGTTGTAAAGTATGTAACCGAAGCTCTTATAGGGAATCATGAACTCCATAATAAAGAATTATATAATGATATGGAATTGTATTGTATGATTTAACTGAGTGCTTACATTGGATTATGTAACAAGAGTTTGTTGAAGACAAAAGTCTGACCCTGTGGTTGTTACAAGCAATGAGTTTGTTTAAAGTAACAAAAGAAAATAGAAGAAAGCAGTCCAACCAATGAGCAATATAGACCAAGGAGATCCAAGATTTAATCCCTGGTTTGTGTATGGAGTCACTATTAATTGATCCCTATCTAAAGGTGTATTGTGGGTGTATGTAGAGGGCAGCATGGTAGCACAGTGGTTAGCATTGCTGCTTCACAGCACCAGGCACCCGTGTTCGATTCCCGGCTTGGTTTACTGTCTTTGCGGAATCTGCACTTTCTCCCCGTGTCTGCGTGGGTTTCCTTCAGGTGCTCCGGTTTCCTCCCACAAGTCCCAAAAGACGTGTTTGTTAGGTGAATTGGACATTCTGAATTCTCCTTCTGTGTACCCGAACAGGCGCCGTAGTGTGGCGACTAGGGACTTTTCACAGTAACTTCATTGCATTATTAATGTAAGCCTACTTGTGACACTAATAAAGATTATGTATGTACGTGTGTTTAAAAGGGATGATATAAGGCATAGGAACAGGTTATTCAGCCCAGCCATTTCATGCTGGCAATATGGCATCTTTCCTCATCTAAATCTATTGTCATAAGCATTTATTCTTTTTTTTCCCTCAAATGCTTGTCTACATTCCCCTTAAATGCATTTATACTCTTCAGTTCAAACACTTCCACATTCTCACTACACATTGGGTAAAGAAGCTTCTTTTGAATACCTATTGGATCTCATGGTGACTATCTATATTGATGGCCTCCAGTTATGATCCCCGCAAGTGAAATCATTCTCTCAGTAATCATTCTTTCAAAACCTTTCATAATTTTCATGATCTCTATCAGGTCACCCCTCAGCCTTCTCTTCTCAAAAGAAAAGTGATCCAGCTTTGTTGATTCCAATATCATCCTCGTAAATCTCCGCTGCATCCTCTACAGTGCTTCTTTATCCTTTTTCCAATATGGTGACCAGAAGCTCATGGAGAAGGATTGTGTAGTTAATCAAGGTTCAATACATGTTGGCACACTTTAGTAGTCACAGAGGAGTCCGGAAAGGACAGTTAAAATAACTGGTTTATTGCCAAAGTAAAGTATATACAAGTAGAAGTCCCAGCTGGAACTACTCTACAGCTCAGCTCCTACCTGGGCTGGCTTTTAACGTCCAAAGTTAACCAGCCTGCTGATGGGTCACCACCGTTCAGCGAGGGAGCTCATACTCCAAGAGGCTCGTGAGGAGATTAATTGGGTCGTCCCCGTGGCTCTTGCGGGGCTTATAATACATACTTTCCCTACTTTCCAATTCTATTCCTCTAGAAATGAGGCTTAGTGTTGGTTTGGTATTTTTAGTGGCTTTTTTATACAGAATTAGGCTTAGTTGTGATTCCCCCTGCAATCAAATTGCCACTGTTGAGGCTTACACCAGACGGACAAGGTACTGGATCGCTCTTCCTACTTGGTACAAATGCGCTTCTTCATTTCAGCAGCAGAGGGAAACACTGGGGAAGAAATAATGAATTTTATATTGAGGCTGAAGAGGTGACACTGTGGGGACACATGGTATGCCACACAATATATCATGATTCAAACAAATAATTGGTGAAGCCATGGAAACTGGCCTGTCTCTTCAATTCCCCAGTGTGTTCATATCCAGTTGTTCTTGCTGCTTCCTGGTGCCTTCATGGTTCAAATTATATTCTCAAAAAAGTGCTGCATGTTTATAACTTTAATGCAGGATTGCAGACTGGATTCTCTGAAAGGACAGGTTGTGATTGGAGAAAGTCAGCGTCAGTTCAGTATGGACAGGTTATGTCTGACCAGTGCATGTGAGATAGTGGGCATTACAGGATTTCAAGAAGGCATTTGAGATTGTTCCATGTAATGCATTAATTCCCACAGTCTATGCACCTGAGGTAGGCGGCAAAATATTAGGCAGAATTGATGCATGGCTAAAATGTAGACAAGGGATAGTAGTGTGTGGGAAGGTACCAGAATGGAAAACAAGGGCACAGAATTTGTGTTGGGACTACTGGTGTTTATAATTTGTATTAGAAAACAAAATATTGCCTGAAGTATCTTGATTGCTGCAAATTGGCCAAAGATGCAAACCAATGTATTATAATTCATGGACACTTGAACATGCTGTATGCTCATGATGGAAATCAGCATCAATGTAAACTGTGACGAAGACAGTGTAGAACATCAAAAGGACATTAACAAGTTGGTGGAGTGGGATGATAGGTGGCAGATGAGGTTCAATGCAGAGCAGTGTGAGGTCATGCATTTTGGTGCGAAGAACATGGATAGACAATATGAAATAAGGGGTAAATGTTCAGGGGTTTCAGAAGCAGAGGGACCTGGGTTAATATGTGTGTAGATCTTTAAAGGTAGCAGGACAGGTGGAGAGCAGTTAACAAGCATAATAATAATAATAAATGTATCATGGGCTTTATTAATAGGGGTATAGCGTACAAGAACAAGGAGGTTATGCTGAATTTATACAAGAGATTAGTTAGATCTCAGCTGGAATATTGTGTACAATTTTGGCCGCCACACTATAGGAAGGATCTGAATGCATTGGAGAGGTATTTACAAGAATGGTTCCAGGGATGAGAAATTTCAGTTAAGAGGATTGATTAGTGAGGTTGGGACTGTTCTCATTGGAGAGAAGAGGACTGAAAGGAGATTCGATAGAGATATTCAAAATCATGAGGGGGCTGGACAGAGTGGATGGTGTTATGGATGCTAGACCAGATCCCAACTATGGCTAAGATACTGGACCAGAACTGCAACCATTTTTTTAAGGGTGTGCAGAAAGACCAATTCGCTCCAGAAGTGATTGTATGAGAAATAAGTCTTGGTTACTTTTACAAACAAAACTTTATAATAGCAAAGGAACAACAATATTTAAACTTTGAAACTAACAAGAACAGCTTACATGTTTCACTTCACCCTAACACACAATGTCCCATTAAACAGCGCATAAAATGAACATACAGCTCTCAATTCCACTTACACAGACAGGCAAAAATGATACTTGCATTACAGAACAATGTAATTCGGTTGGTAGTGAAGCTCTTTCAGACCCTGTCCGAAAGCCTGTCTGTGACAGTCTTTTTTTAAATTCTACCTGTTGTTCTCCAAATCCTTCTTCCCCCACCTGTTCGAACAGGATTCCTTCATCTCTCTGAGATCTGCCCAACCCCTCAAAGGTGGTTCTGTCCAGACTTGAATTCATCATCGATATCTGGACTTTTGATTGCCCATTCTCATTTACACAAAAGAACAGGGCCATGCTATGAAAATGCAACTAACTTCCAATTTACAGACAAAAGAGGCCATCAGACTCTGTAAAGGGCTAATGGCTGGTCAGACAAGAGTGTCTCAAGGGACAATGGATCTTGAGTGAATCACCCCGGCTGAACAGGGGTATCCTATTTATTCCCAATACCTAGTTTAAGTCTGAATGGGGCAATGTAACTCAGGCCAGGTGTGGCCATCCCTTTTTTTAAATTCATTTACGGGATGTGGGCATCGCTGGTTAGGCCAGCATTTATTGCCCAGCCCTAGCTGTCCTTCAGAAGGTGGTGTTGAGTTGCCTTCTTGAACCGCTGCAATCCTTCAGAAGTAGGTACACCCACTGTGCTGTTAGGAAATTGTTCCAGGATTTTGTCCCAGCGACAGCGATGGAATGGCGATATATTTCCTACTCAGGGTGGTGAGTGACTTGGAGGGGAACCTCCAGGTGATGGGGTTCCCAGGTATTTGCTGCTCTTGTCCTTCTAAATGGTAATGGTCGTAGATATGGATGATGTTGTCTGAGGAACCTTTGTGAGGTACTGCAGTGCATCTTGTAGATGGTACACATGGCTGCCACTGTTCGTCGGTGGTGAAGGGTTTGAATGTTTGTGGAAAGAGGAGCAATACAGCGGGCTGCTTTGTCCTGGATGGTATCGAGCTTCTTGAGTGTTGTTGGAGCTGCACTCACCCAGGCAAGTGGAGAGGCCCTGGTAGCTACAGTATACATGTGGCTAGTCCAGTTCAGTTTCTGATCAATGGTAACCCCCAGGATGTTGATTCAGTGATGGTAATGCCATTGAATGTCAAGGTGCGATTGTCAGATCCTCACTTGTATGGTCATTGCCTGACACTTGTGTGGCGTGAATGTAATTTGCCACTTGTCAGCCCAAGCCTGGATATTGACCAGGTCTTGCTGCATTTGGACTCAAACTGCTTCATTATCTGACTAAGTGCTAGCAGTTTTACCCTCAGACTTTTAAACCCTAAATTTCCCACTACATGTCCAATCCAATTTCCTAACATCGCCCAGTCATCACAGTGGGAGGAATTGTTCCTGCTCGTAAAAGGATCGTGAATGAGAGGACATAGATTTAAAGAGATTTGCAAAAGAAGCAAATGGGATGTGAGAAAACATTTTGATACAGCGAGTGGTTCAGGTCCAGAATGCACTCCTTGGAAGTGTGGTGGAGTCAGGTTCAATTGAGGCAATCGATAGGGTATTAGATGATTACTTGAATAGAAACAATGTGCAGGAGAATAATACTAAGTCATGATGCTCATTCGGAGAGCCAGTGCAGACACGACAGGCTGAATGGCCTCCTTCTGCACCGTAACCATTCTGTGATGGTAAACTCACGAAATTAGATTGAGTGAAACTATGAAGTACACATTACACAAAAATCTGTTTGTGGTATCTAATCACAAATGAGAACTTTTTAAATTATAAGTTATTAAAATTGTTGGTTCAATGTTCACATGTGGTCAGAAAAAGCAAATAGAACGAGATGGGATGTGCTTCATAAACCTGTGGTGGCAATATTGAAGTTTTGTTTGTCCTGGTGAGACTACATCTGGACAGTTCTGATTTCCATATTACTGAAAAGCTTAACATTTTTGAGGTAGAGTTTGCAGGGTCGTATTGTGAGGCTGACTGATAAACATGAGGAGTGATTGTTCACCCTGCAAACACATACCATGAAAGAAAGAAAAAAAATCATAAATTGTATTTATAGTGTGTCTTTCACAATGTCAGGGTGTCCCAAAGTGCTTCACAGTCAATTAAGCAATCACTGTTAAAATATAGGAAATGCTGCAACCAATATGTGCACAGCAAGCTCCCTCAAACAGCAATGAAATAAATGACCAGATGATTTGTTTTTAAGTGTTGGATAAGGGTGAACTCCTCTATTCTTCTTTGAATGGTGCCACAGTTTTTTTTTATCCACTTGAGAGGGTAGACAGGGCTTCATCTTAGTGTCTCATCCGAAAGACTGCAGCTCTGACAGTGCCACACATTTTAAGAATGTAAAACATTTAATTCTTGGGGTCCGACTACTTTCGATCTGACTGATGTGACCCTCACTTCCTGCTGATTATACCTCACCTCACCTTCCATTACCAGCCATACCAGCCACCACACAAAATGCAGGACCCTTCCTATAGATTCAAAGTGGGAGTTTCCAGTTTGGGAAGGCTGTGGCCCAGCACAACATTTGGGTAATAAGGGGCTGATGGAAGTTCTTCCCTTTGCTAGAAACACCCAGAGACCCAGGTTCCTGCCATTTTGTTGGGGTTTTGACACCCTCTGCTAGCACTACATTGGGCAGAAGATCAGCAGAACCAGCATGGAATTTCATCTCATGTTTTTAGTAAAAGGATGATAGAATTGTGGATCAAGTTACCAGCAGGATTGTGAAACAATAACAACTTGCATTTATATAGCACCTCTAATTGTGCAAAGCATTCCAAGTCATTTCACAAGAGCGTTATCAATCAAATTTAACAATGAACCAAAGAATAGAAGTAATACAGGCATGTGTAGGATATATGATTCATTCAGCCTGCTTCATTATTCAGTAAGATCATGGCTAGATTTCAGCTCCGCCTCCACTATGCCACCTGATCCCCGTAACCCTTCATTTTCTTCATGCCCAGAAAACCTTTGGCTCTCTGTCTTTTTTTTTGGAAAATATTTTTATTAAAGTTTTCATTTTATAAAACACAAAAGTAAACATATCCATACAAATGAAAAACCACAGGGCAGCACGGTGTCGCAAGTGGTTAACACAGTTGCCTCACGGCGCCGAGGTCCCAGGTTCGATCCCAGCTCTGGGCCACTGTCCGTGTGGAGTTTGCACATTCTTTGGCTGCCAGCGGGGCCCTGCTAGCCAGACCGCGCGGCCGCGCATGCCCAAGGCATTACCATCGCTGAATCAACATCTTGGGGGTTACCATTGATCAGAAACTGAACTGCACTAGCCACATTAATACAGTGGCTACCATGGCCTCTCCACTTGCCTGGATGAGTTCCCAAGGGAATGCCTCATCATTAATGACGTGAATGTTCCAGTCATGTCAGTTTTAACAAGCTCATTTGCAGTTCAGAGACACATCGTCAATCTGATTATTCCATATCAGGGCCCTGGACCAGCGACAGTAAAATCAGGCTGAATAGAGAAAGGGCAGGGATTTGATGGGTTTCTATTTATACTGTAACAAATTGGCCTGTGGGAGCAATGTGATCATTTCCACACTAACTACTCTTCAGGCCTTTTGGATAAAATGTTTGCTCCATGACAACAATGAGACAGAATATTCCCACCTATCGTCAATCCCATGTAATTAAATCACCATAATAAGTACCACTATTACTATTAAAGCGACATCATGAAGTAGCTCAGGCCATTTAGTTGATCAGAGTTCTTCATAAATGTGTTTCATGTGGAATAAAATGAAGGTTTCTCCTTATTTTCTTCATAAACATTATAAAATTAATAGAGATCTATAAGTGCAATACAATGACAAACAATGGAATGTCAGGATTATATATCCAAGTAATACAATACAATGCATATAACAATGAATATGCTTTTTTTAAAGTTGTCCAGGAGCAACGTTGCTGAATGCTGACAAGTAACATATTGGGCGAAATGTAATGATCCAGTGGCGAGTTTGAAGACAGGGAACATTTAAATGGCGGGAGGATGTGGACCCCGCTGTCTTCCCACCTCTGCCCAATTAAATCCGGGAAGACTTGTGGACAGCCACCTTGACCGGAAGCTAATTGAAGCCCTTAAGTGGATAATTAATGCCGATTTACGGGCCTCTTTCACAACCACTGGTATTCAACTAGTGGGGGAGTTGCCATGTGGGAGATAGTAAAAGCAAATCCGAGGGAGGGGGGGTCCCTTGTTAAATGGTACTCAATGCCTAATGGAGGTACCCAACATCAGACTTGCTAAGAGTCCATTCTTCTGACCCCTTCCCCTCATTCGTCCAATCAGTAAATCCTTCCTCACACCTTATCCCGCCCTCACTCACTTTGTGACCTAGGTCTGTCAGCGATCCTCAAGCATGTTTTGGGTCCATTATCCATCACTCCCTGGGATGCTGATGGGACATAGAGAGCTGCCAGGTGCTGAACACTGGGAAAGGCCCACTGCGGGATGGACAGTTAATTCAGGCAGATCTTCCCTTTGGAGGCAAAACGGGACTCCAGCTAGCAGGTCAGACTGGAATCGCCACCATTAAATTCCACCCATTGTTTGTGTATAATGATTTGCTATTGCGTGCACTTTATTACACCAAAAGTATCCCTCATTGAGCACCCTCTCTTCTGTTAAGTATTTCTAACTGTACACAATGAAATATTAAACAGTGTCCCAGCGGGTAGGGTAGTGGGCTTTCTCTTGGGCACACATATTCTCCCATGTTTGTTCAAGTGGTAATAACATGTGTACCGGAAATTGGAATCTGTCTCAATTAATTAAAAAACGCTGGAAGGCAAAGCTGGCTCACATTTGAACAGGAAAGTGGCATTCGATCAGCAGGAGACCAATTAAGACAGCTATGTTCTTCTAACAGCGCCTCAGGTGTGGATTGTCTCAACTATGTTGATGCTGTTTATGTGGACTTTAAAAAATCTAAATGGTATGAGAAAACCAAATAAAAATGTATCATTGACGGTGGTCGTTTCAAACAAATGCTGAAAAAGTCAACCTATTGTCATTAAAGAAAGCAGAGTAGAGGGGATAGGATAGATTAAAGCTCTTCCGATGTAGAAAGAGGAGAGATATTTTGCGCAAAGCCAAGAGGCACAATGAAATGATAGGAATTTTTGGAAATTCCCACCCGAAGTCCATGGACATTTTGCTGGTCCTTCAAATTTTTCATCCCGTCCCTGACGATTCCTGTGGCAGGCAGGACCGGGAATCATGAGCTCAGATTAGCACAGAAAATATCTTGTAAATGGGAAGGGAAAAGATGGAAAATTTGCACTTGTTGAGTGTTGCAGGGCGCTTATACACATGAAGAGCAGCTATGATGTAATTCTCAACTATGAAAAACTGTCCACCAAAACATCTGAATTCAGCTCCTTTTTAAATAACTGCTAATAAATAACAACCTACCCCCCCACCCACGCACAATTATATTATCAGTGCATTATTCAAAAAAAAACTATTGACAGGTAAGCACAGAAACAAAGGACATTAAAGGAATTGTTTTCATCTCTCTCTAAAGAGCCAGCAACTTCGAGAGAAGACCTGAGTATGCTTGCTTTAACATTGAGTGCTCTTCACGTGTGACCCCTTAATAATGGGATCAGGGGTGAACTGGCAAGGTGGATACAGAACTGGCTAGGCCATAGAAGGCAGAGGGTAGCAATGGAGGGATGCTTTTCTAATTGGAGGGCTGTGACCAGTGGTGTTCCACAGGGATCAGTGCTGGGACCTTTGCTCTTTGTAGTATATATAAATGATTTGGAGGAAAATGTAACTGGTCTGATTAGTAAGTTTGCAGACGACACAAAGGTTGGTGGAATTGCGGATAGCGATGAGGACTGTCTGAGGATACAGCAGGATTTAGATTGTCTGGAGACTTGGGCGGAGAGATGGCAGATGGAGTTTAACCTGGACAAATGTGAGGTAATGCATTTTGGAAGGGCTAATGCAGGTAGGGAATATACAGTGAATGGTAGAACCCTCAAGAGTATTGAAAGTCAAAGAGATCTAGGAGTACAGGTCCACCGATCACTGAAAGGGGCTACACAGGTGGAGAAGGTAGTCAAGAAGGCATACGGCATGCTTGCCTTCATTGGCCGGGGCATTGAGTATAAGAATTGGCAAGTCATGTTGCAGCTGTATAGAACCTTAGTTAGGCCACACTTGGAGTATAGTGTTCAATTCTGGTCGCCACACTACCAGAAGGATGTGGAGGCTTTAGAGAGGGTGCAGAAGAGATTTACCAGAATGTTGCCTGGTATGGAGGGCATAAGCTATGAGGAGCGATTGAATAAACTCGGTTTGTTCTCACTGGAACGAAGGAGGTTGAGGGGCGACCTGATAGAGGTATACAAAATTATGAGGGGCATAGACAGAGTGGATAGTCAGAGGCTTTTCCCCAGGGTAGAGGGGTCAATTACTAGGGGGCATAGGTTTAAGGTGAGAGGGGCAAAGTTTAGAGTAGATGTACGAGGCAAGTTTTTTACGCAGAGGGTAGTGGGTGCCTGGAACTCGCTACCGGAGGAGGTAGTGGAGGCAGGGACGATAGGGACATTTAAGGGGCATCTTGACAAATATATGAATAGGATGGGAATAGAAGGATACGGACCCAGGAAGTGTAGAAGATTGTAGTTTAGTCGGGCAGTATGGTCGGCACGGGCTTGGAGGGCCGAAGGGCCTGTTCCTGTGCTGTACATTTCTTTGTTCTTTGTTCTTTGTTAATGAACACCAGCATGTCATGGGGAAAATCACAACCAAGTCTGATTAACATCCTGACCCAATATCCACACACCTGCTATTCCAATAGGGATCATTGGATAGTGCCTCACTTCATCTGCTGAAACATTCATTATGTCTTTACCTCTAGATTTGACTATTCCAATACGTTCCTGGCTGTCTTCCCACATTCTACCCACCTTTAACTTGAGGTCATCCAAAACTCTGCTACCTGTGTTCTAACTCGTGCCAAGTGCTGTTCGCCCATCATCCCTATGCTGACTGACCTACAATGGCTCCTGGTTAAATTGCTTTATGACCTTGATGCTTATCTCTGTAATTTCCTCCAGCCCTATCAGCCTCTGAGATAACTGAGCTCCTCAAATTGTGGCGTCTTGAGCATCCCCGAGTTTACTCCACCATCGATGACCCCACCTTCAGCTGTTCAATCCCAAAGCTCTGGAATTCCCTTCCCATTTCTCTCTCATCTCCTCTAATTTCCCCCTTTAAGATGCTCCCTAAAACCTTCCTCTTTGACCAAGCTCTTGATCCACAGGGATCTGTATTGGGGCCCCAATTATTCACACACTTTAATAACTTGGATGACAGCATAGAAAGTCATGTATCCAAATCTGCGGATGATACAAAGTTAGATGGCATTGTAGACAGCCTAGACGACAGCATAAAATTGCAAGGTGATATTGACAGACCAGGTGAATGGGCAAAATTGTGGCAGATGGAATTTAATGTAAGCAATTATGAAGTTATCCATTTTGGACCATAAAAAGTACTTTCTAAATGGAAAGAGGTTAGGTACAGTGAATGTCCAAAGAGACTTGGGGGTTCAGGTGCATAGATCCTGAAAATGCCAGGAACAAGTGCAGGAAATAATCAAAAAGGCTAATGGAATGTCAGCCTTTATATCTAGAGGTTTGGAATATAAAGACACAGGGGTTATGCTGCAGCTATATAAAACTCTAGTTAGACCCCACTTGGAGTGTGGTGAGCTGTTCTGGGCACCACATCTTAGGAAGGATATTTTGGCCTTGGAGGCAGGGCAACACGGGATTACAAAAATGATACCTGGATTATAGGGATTGCATTATGAGGAGAGATTACTCAAATTAGACCTGTTTTCACTAAAATTTAGAAGGTTAAGGAATGATCTGCTCGAAGTATTCAAGATAGTTACGGGGAAAGACAGGGTAAAGATGAACTATTTCCACTGGTTAGGGATTCTAAAACTAGGGAGCATAGTCTAAAAATTAGGGCTAGACCATTCAGGAGAGATGTTAGGAGGAATTTCTTCACTCAAAGAGTGGTAGAGGTTTTGAACTCCCACAAACAACAGTTGAAGCTAGATCAGTTGTTAATTTTAAAACTGGGATTGGTAGGTTTTTGTTGAGCAGAGATATTAATGGATATGGATCATAGACAGGTATATGGAGTTAGGTCACAGATCAGCCATGATCTCATTGAATGGCGGGACAGGCTCAAGGGGCTGAATGGACTACATGTTCCGATGGATAAAGTTTCTGAACAATGGTAACAGTAAGGAGAATAAAGTTCATCCTAAATGAACGGAGTTCTGGGGCCCGATCCCGACCGCATGCGCCCCCTCATGGAGCTTCCCCTCCCCCACTGCCCCAAGGCCTCAAACGCTGCCTGGGGTTCTTCTCGTATTACGCTCAGTGGGTCCCAAACTATGCGGACAAGGCCCGCCCACTCATACAGTCCACTCATTTCCCCCTGACGGCCGAGGCCCAACAGGCTTTCGCCCGGATCAGAGCTGGTATTGCCAAAGCTGGAATGCATGCTGTAGACGAAACACTGCCCTTCCAAGTAGAAAGCGATGCATCGGACGTCGATCTTGCCGCCACCCTCAACCAGGCAGGCAGGCCCGTGGCATTCTTTTCCCGCACCCTCCATGCCCCCGAAATTCGGCACTCATCCGTCGAAAAGGAGGCCCAGGATATCGTTGAGGCATTACCTGGCCGGCAGGAGATTCACTCTCCTCACTGACCAACGGTCGGTTGCCTTTATGTTCAACAACACACAGCGGGGCAAGATCAAAAATGACAAAATCTTGCGGTGGAGAATCGAGCTCTCCACCTATAACTACAAGATTAAGTATCGCCCTGGCAAACTCAACGAGCCCCCAGGCGCCCTATCCCAAGGTACATGTGCCAGCGCACAGGTAGACCGACTCCAGGCCCTGCACGACAGCCTTTGTCACCCAGGGGTCACTCGGTTGTACAACTTCATTCAGGCACAAAATCTGCCCTACTCCGTCGAGGAAGTAAGGACGATCACCAAGGACTGCCAGGTCTGTGCGGAGTACAAACCGCACTTCTACCGGCCGGACCGCGCGCACCTGGTGAAGGCCTCCCGCCCCTTTGAACGCCTCAGCGCGGATTTCAAAGGCCCCCTCCCCTCCTCCGACCGACACGCGTATTTCCTCAGTGTGATCGATGAATACTCCCGTTTTCCCTTCGCCATCCCATGCCCCGACATGACATCTGCCACCGTCATTAAAGCCCTTAATTCTATCTTCTCTCTGTTCGGCTTCCCCGCCTACATCCACAGTGACAGGGGATCCTCATTCATGAGTGATGAGCTACGTCTGTTCCTGCTCAGCAGGGATATTGCCTCCAGTAGAACGATGAGCTACAACCCCCGGGGAAACGGACAGGTAGAAAGGGAGAATGGGACGGTATGGAGGGCCAGGCAGCTGGCCCTATGGTCCAGAAATCTCCGGGCTTCCCGCTGGCAAGAGGTCCTCCCTGATGCACTACATTCCATTCGCTCATTACTTTGCACTGCTACTAACAGTACACCGCATGAACGTCTTTTTGCCTTCCCCAGGAAGTCCACATCCGGGGTATCACTCCCAACTTGGCTCATAGCTCTGGGAACCGTGCTGCTCCGTAAACATGTGCGGCTCCACAAGGCAGATCCGTTGGTGGAAAGGGTGCACCTGCTCCACGCAAACCCACAGTACGCCTACGTGGCATTCCCCAACGGCCGCCAGGATACCGTCTTCCTCAGAGACCTGGCACCAGCAGGTTCCACCCCCGTCACCCCCGGTGCCACCCTCCCCTCCCCCGCTGCCCCCATCAACCCCCCCAGGACTGTCCGTCCTCCCCCTGCCCACCCCCATTGATGAAGAGGATTTCGGCACGCTCACGGAGTCAACTTCGACCACGACAGCACCAACATCGCCGTCACCACTTCGTCAATCCCAGAGGACGATCAAGGCGCCGTACCAGCTGAACCTCTGACCGGATGACCAGAGACATTTTTTTACCGTTCTGTAAATATTAAAGATTGCGAATTGTACATAGTTTTCCACCACCTCCGCCGGACTCAATTTTAACAGGGGGTGAATGTGGTAAACCACTGTGTTCTTATATTAAGGACTGTACGGTAGAACCTGCACTACAGGTTTATCTGGGCCCCTGCATGCTAGCTCTGCCCAGGACCGGGTTATAAATATGCATGGCCTCCAGCTCGCAGCCATTTTGTCAGCTGCTGTAGGAGGCCACACATCAGATACTAATAAAGCCTCAGTTTGAATTCAACTTTGTCTCCAGCCAAATTGATCGTGCCTCAGGCACCATATGGACCCGCCCCATCACCATAAGGTCCTGCAAGACACAAGACAAGCCACATGATTAGACCGTGGGCCAAGGGCGAGGGTGAGAGTGGGGGTGATGTTTGTGGTGATATGCCTGTAAACAATATTGCAGATAGTTGGTGGTGCGACCTCGAACCAGCAGGTGGCAGTATAGATCGACCATGCGGTCTCAAGACAATGGTCATGTGATAAGGCACACAGATATAAGTGAGGGCAGATCCGGGGATCGACTGTTGGTTATAAGATATACCTGAGGACAGTCGTGCATAGGGGTAGTTCCAGGGGAGTATAAAGAAACTCCATGATAACTTACTCTGTATCTGATCGTTACCTTACCGCGTGTGTATTAATAAAGATCCTGGTTTGGACAAGTCACAAGCAGTTCTGTGGATTCCTTGCTAGACACCGAGCACTGAACACAACAATGCTTAGGGTGGTGTGGGGTGGTGGTGAGGGGGAGGGGGGTGCAGGGGGTTGATGCACAACTCATTTGAGGTCTCACTTCCTCAAACGCGGCCGATCTCTGTGGTTGGCTATATTAGGGGTTTTGCGATACCTAGGTGGATGTTGGTAGAATCTGCCTGCTGGTTTGTGTTTCACCCACAGCAGTCATTCTGTACCGGAGCTGCTGGGGTAACTACTTGTTCATTAAAGCCTTCATTGAACTACAATCTCGCTTCAGTAGTGATTGATCGTGCATCAATTTAATGAACAAGAATTGAAGAATGGCTGCTCTCCGCATCAAGCCAAAGTGTCTACAAATCAACCCCCACGCAGCAAATGCAGCAGCTACTTTTAAACATTGGCTGGCATGTTTCAACGGGTGCATCAGGGCGGCCCCAACTACCCCCACGGAGGAACAGAAACTGCAAGTCCTCCACTCAAGGGTGAGCCCAGAAATCTACACGCTTATTGAAGACGCGGACGGTTTCGAGGACGCAATGACTTTGTTAAAAGAGCACTATGTCTGCACTGTGAATCAGGTAGACGCTCGGCATCTTTTAGCTACCAGACGGCAGATGCCAGGGGAATCACTGGACAATTTTTACCACGCATTATTAGTGTTAGATAGAAACTGTAACTGTCCACAACTCTCAGCCAATGACTACACCGAACTCTTAATACAGGATGCTTTTGTTGCGGGCATGCTGTCCTCTAAAATCCACCAGCGACTGCTGGAAAATGACAGGCTAGGGCAAAAAGAGGCACAGAAACTTGCGCACTCCCTAGATGTACTCGCATGGACATCCCTAAATTCCGAAGCATCCCTAAATTCCCTACAAGCTTGTGCTGTGCGGCAGCCAGGAAACCCCGGGGGGGGGGGGATGCAGATGCTATTTTTGCGGGCAAAACAAACATCTCCGGCAACGCTGCCCGGTTCGATCTGCAAGGGCTGCGGGAAGAAGGGGTACCTCGTGGCAGTATGCCAGGCCCGGTCGACCGCCGCTGTCTCCACAGGCGAACCGGGCCCACTGCCATTCCTCTCCTCACAGTCCATGTGCGATTCATGGGGGCAGCCATCTTGGATGACATCTCAGGACCCCGACTCGGGTGGCCGTGTATCGCCCGACGAGATCTCTCAGCTTCTGTCACAACTTGCCTCAGTGACACTGGACCAGTCTCGGCCCCGAACGCTTTCAACCGCTACGATGTCGGTACATCAACGGGCACAAGACATCTTGCTTGATCGACTCTGGGAGCACGGAGAGCTTCATCCATCCCAATACGGTAAGACGCTGCTCACCCGATTAAACAAAAGATCTCCCTGGCCTCTGGGTCCCACTCTGTGGTGATCCGGGGGTACTGCATAGCCAACCTCACGGTCCAGGGTGTGGAGTTCAATAACTTCCGACTCTACGTCCTCCCCCATCTTTGCGCTGCCACACGCCTGCAAAGTTTAACTTTCAAATTCGGCGGCCCCATGCCGCCCCTCACTGTCTGCGGTCTCGCAACCCTCAAGGTCGACCCACCTTCCCTGTTTGCAAACCTTACCCCCGATTGCGAACCCGTCGCTACCAGGAGCCGACGGTACAGTGCCCAGGACCGGACCTTCATTAGGTCGGAAGTCCAACGCTTACTAAAGGAAGGCATTACGAGGACAGCAACAGCCCCTGGAGAGCTCAAGTGGTGGTTGTAAAGACCGGGGAGAAACATAGGATGGTCATTGACTACAGTCAGACCATCAACAGGTATACGCAGCTCGACGCGTACCCTCTCCCCGCATATTTGAAATGGTCAACCAGATAGCGCAATACAAGGTTTTCTCCACAGTAGACCTTAAATCAGCCTACCACCAGCTCCCCATTCGCCCGGATGACCGCAAGTACAATGCATTCGAAGCAGATGGGCGGCTCTACCACTTTCTAAGGGTTCCCTTTGGTGTCATGTTGTAGTCGGTATTAGAGGTTTTACGGTACCCTGTAATGCTGTAAAACCATTGGTGTAGGAGGCACTGTTTTCATTGGTTAAGCCTGCCTGCTGGTTCCGCCCAGTAAGGCGGAGTATAAGAGCTCGTGTCTCCCCAGCGGCTGCCTTCTGTACCTGCACTGCTGGGGGAAACATCTAGTGTAATAAAGCCTTCAATTGTCTCCAATCTCGCTTCTGGGGTTATTGATCGAGCATCAATTTATTACACTAGATTTTAAAGAATAGAGCTCCGAATCAAGCCGGAGTGTCTGCAACTCAGCCCCCACGTGGCAAACTCAACGGCAACCTTCATGCACTGGCTGGCGTGTTTCAATGGATATCTCAGGACTGCCACAATTACACCCACGGAGGACCAGAAAATGCAAGTTCTGCGCGCGAGGGTGAGCCCAGAGATCTACACTCTCATCGAGGATGCGGACGATTTCGAGGCCGCAATGAATCTGCTGAGTATTCGCCCTGTAAACCAGGTCTACACCCGACATCTACTAGCGACGAGGCGACAAATCCCTGGGGAATCGCTGGAGGAGTTCTACCATGCCCTCCTGGTGTTGGGGAGGAACTGTAACTGCCCGCAAGTTCCGGCCAGCGACCAAACAGAACTTTTGATCCGGGACGCATTTGTTGCAGGTATGCTGTCCTCCCAAGTCTGCCAGCGATTGCTGGAGAAAGAGACACTAGGCCTCAAGAAGGCACGGGCCCTTGCTAGCTCCCTGGATGTGGCCTCCCGAAACGCCCACGCTTACGTCCCCGACCGCGCGGCAGTCCCTTGGTCAGCGTGGAACCCCACCACGACCGACTCCGATGCATCCCCCATCCCCCCACAAGCTTGTGCTGCGAGACTGCCAGGCAACCCCGGGGGGCCCCGCTGCTATTTCTGTGGGCAAGCCAAGCACCCCCGACAGCGCTGTCCGGCCCGCTCATCCCTCTGCAAAGGATGCGGCAAAAAGGGCCACTTCGTGGCGGTATGCCAGGCCCGGGCGGTCGCTGCGGTCTCCGGAGGCGAATTGGGACCGTCACCACAATCCCCTCCACGGGCCACGTGCGGCCAGTGGGTGCCGCCATCTTCCTCCTTCAGGGCCACGCGTGGCGACCGGGCGCCGCCATCTTGTCTCTCGGACACCACGTGTGATGGATGGGCGCCGCCATCTTGTGCACCCCCAGCCATGTGCGACCAGTAGGCGCCGCCATCTTGGCTGGAATCTCAGGACCCCGACTCGGATGACCACACACCGTCCGAGGAAAATATCTAACTTCTGCCACGACTAGCCTCGGTGACCCTGGACCAGTCTCGGCCCCGAACACTCTCGACTGCAACGACGACCATGCTCATCAATGGGCATGAAACATCCTGTCTGATCGACTCTGGGAGCATGGAGAGCTTCATACACCCCAACACGGTAAGGCGCTGTTCTCTCCCCGTTCACCCAGTTAACCAAAAAATCTCCCTGACCTCCGGGTCTCATTCAGTGGAGATCAAGGGGTTCTGCATAGCGAACCTCACGGTCTAGGGAAGGGAGTTTTAAAATTACCGGCTCTACGTCCTTCCCCACCTCTGGGGTTCTGCATAGCGAACCTCACGGTCCAGGGAAGGGAGTTTTAAAATTACCGGCTCTACGTCCTTCCCCACCTCTGCGCTGCCACACTCCTAGGGTTATATTTTCAATGCAACCTCCGAAGCTTAACTGTCTGCAGCCTCACGACCCTCAAGGTCGATCTGCCTTCCCTGTTTGCGAACCTCACCCCGGATTGCAAACCCGTCGCCACCAGGAGCAGACGGTACAGTGCCCAGGACCGGACCTTTATTAGTTCGAAGGTCCAGCGATTACTGAGGGAAGGTGTCATTGAGGCTAGCACCTGTCCCTAGAGAGCTCAAGTAGAGGTTGTAAAGACCGGGGAGAAGCATAGGATGGTCATCGATTATAACCAGGAGTGGAGGACATCCAGGAGGAAACCAAACATCGGAGAGCGATGTGTCCGATATAGCTCTGGCGGCCACCCTCGACCAAGCGGGCAGACCCGTGGCCTTCTTCTCATGCACCCTCCACACTTCAGAAATCCGCCATTCCTCAGTTGAATAGGAGGCCCAGGCCATAGTAGAAGCTGTACGGCATTGGAGGCATTACCTGGCCGGCAGGAGATTCACTCTCCTCACTGACCAACGGTCGCTGGCCTTCATGTTTGATAATGCACAGAGGGGCAAGATAAAGAACGCCAAGATCTTACGGTGGAGGATCGAACTCTCCACCTACAAGTATGAGATCTTATATCGTCCTGGCAAGCTAAACGAGCCTCCTGATGCCCTATCCCGCGGCACATGTGCCAACGCACAAGTGGACCACCTCCGAGCCCTCCACGAGGACCTCTGCCACCCGGGGGTCACTCGATTCTTCCATTTCCTTAAAACCTGCAACCTGCCCTACTCCATCGAGGAGGTCAGGACCGCCACCAGGAACTGCCAAATCTGCGCGGAGTGCAAGCCGCACTTCTACAGGCCAGAGAAAGCGAACCTGATAAAGGCCTCCCGTCCCTTTGAACGCCTCAGTATGGACTACAAAGGGCCCCTCTCCTCCACCGACCGCAACACGTACTTCCTGAACGTGATTGACGAGAGTACTCCCGGTTCCCATTTGCCATTCCCTGCCCCAACATGACCGCAGCCACCGTCATAAAAGCCCGCCACAGTATCTTTACGCTGTTCGGTTTCCCTGCCTACACACACAGCAATAGGGGGTCCTCCTCTGTGAGCGACGAACTGCGTCAATTCCTGCTCAGCAAGGGCATTGCCTCGAGCAGGACGACCAGTTACAACCCCCGGGGAAACGGACAGGTAGAGAGGGAGAACAGAACGGTCTGGAAGACCGTCTTACTGGCCCTACGGTCCAGGAATCTCCCAGTCTCCCGCTGGAAGGACGTCCTCCTGGATGCCCTCCACTCCATCCGGTCACTGCTGTGTACCACGACCAACCAAACATCTCACGAACGTCTCCTTGTCTTCCCTAGGAAGTCCTCCTCCAGGACCTCGCTCCCAACCTGGCTGTCAGCTCCTGGACTCATCCTGCTCCGCAAACACGTGCGGGCGCACAAGTTGGACCCATTGGTCGAGAGGGTCTACCTTCTTCACGCTAACCCTCAGTACGCCTACGTGGCGTACCCCGACGGCGGACAGGATATGGTTTCCCTATGGGACCTGGCGCCCGCTGGATCCCCACACACACCCCCACCACCAATCCCACCCTCCCTCCCACCGGCGCACCCACAGTCGCCCCCTTCCCAGGTGGATCGGTCCTCCCACCGGTCCCATCTAGGGGTGATGAAGCTGCCGAAGAAGCCGAAGCCACGCTCCCAGAGCCACAGATGCCCGAGCCGGCACCTGCATCACCACCGAAGCTCCGACGATCGCAGAGGATGACCAGGGCCCCCGATTGACGAATTGCTTCATTCTGAACTGTAAATAAATTTTGTAAACAGTTGCGATGTAACGAGGCAAAACCACTGTACTGATGTATAAGGGGTACCTCCATAACCTTAACCTGTACCACTGTATAATGCGAGGCCACCACCCCCGCTGGACTCTTTTTTTAACGGGGGGTGAATGTGGTAGTCGGTATTAGAGGTATTACGGTACCCTGTAATGCTGGAAGACCATTGGTGTAGGAGGTACTGTTTTTATTGGTTAAGCCTGCCTGCTGGTTCCGCCCAGCACGGCGGAGTATAAGAGCCCGTGTCTCACCAGCAGCTGCCTTCTGTACCTACGCTGCTGGGGGAAACATCTAATGTAATAAAGCCTTCACTTGTCTCCAATCTCTCTTCTGGGGTTATTGATCGAGCATCATGTCACAAATGGGGTCTCCGTCTTCCAACGGGAGATGGACCGAATGGTTGACCGGTACAGTCTGCGGGCCACGTTCCCGTACCTCGACAATGTCACCATCTGCGGCCACGACCAGCAGGACCACGACACCAACCTCCGCAAATTCCTCCATACCGCAAAAATCCTTAACTTAACCTATAACAAGGACAAATGCGTGTTTAGCACCGATCGCCTAGCCATCCTCGGCTACGTGGTGCATGATGGAGTCATAGGCCCAGATCCCGAACGCATGCACCCCCTCATGGAGTTTCCCCAAGGCCCTGAAATGTTGCCTGGGCTTCTTTTCTTATTACGCCCAGTGGGTCTCCAATTATGCGGACAAAACCCGCCCACTAATCCAGTCCACGGTTTTTCCACTTTCGGCAGAAGCCCACCAGGCTTTCAGTCGCATCAAAGCAGTCATCGCCAAGGCGACGATGCACGCAATCGATGAGTCCCTCCCCTTCCAGGTCGAGAGCGACGCATCAGACATGGCTCTGGCTGCCTCCCTCAATCAGGCGGGCAGACCCGTGGCCTTCTTTTCACGCACCCTCCACGCCTCAGAAATCCTTCATGAGTGACGAGCTGCGTCAATTCCTGCTCAGCAAGGGCATTGCCTTCAGCAGGTCGACCAGTTACAACCCCCGGGGAAACGGGCAGGTAGAGAGGGAGAACGGGACGGTCTGGAAGGCCGTCCTACTGGCCCTACGGTCCAAGAATCTCCCAGTGTCCCAGTGGCAGATGGTCCTCCCCGATGCACTTCACTCCATCCGATCAATGTGCACTACTACCAACGAAATACCTCATGAACGTCTCCTTGCCTTCCCTAGGAAGTCCTCCTCGGGGACCTCGCTCCCAACATGGCTGGCAGCCCCCGGACATGTTCTACTCCGTAAACACGTACGGGCCCACAAGTCAGACCCACTGGTCGAGAGGGTACATCTCCTCCAAGTTAACCCCCAGTCCGCCTATGTGGCACACCCCGACGGCCGACAAGACACGGTCCCCCTCCGGGATCTGGCCCCCGCTGGATCCCCCCCCCCTCCCCCCACCACCACCACCAACCCCAACCAATTTTTCACCGGCGCACACCACCGCAGCCCCCTTCCCAGGAGGATCCGTCCTCCCACTGGCCCTATCCGGATGCGATGAAGCTGAAGACGACACGCTCCCAGAGCCACGGATGCCCGAGCCGACGCCACCATCACCGCTGGGACTGCGACGATCGCAGAGGACGACCAGGGCCCCCGACCGGCTGATAGTTTCATTGTAAAATGAACGTGTAAATAATTGTCTGTAAATATGTGTATTGCATGTAAAGGCACCGAAGGGTACCGCTGTAACCTCTACCACTGTAAAAGCAAGGCCACCACCCACGCCAGACTCTTTTTAAACAGGGGTGAATGTGGTAGGTTATCTTAGGGGTATCACGGTACCTAGGTGGGATGTACCTTATACTGTAGCATGATTGGTAGAACCTGCCTGCTGGTTCCGCCCAGCAGGCGGAGCATAAGAGTCTGTGTTTCACCCACAGCAGTCATTCTGTACCGGAGCTGCTGGGGTAACTACTTGTTCATTAAAGCCTTCAATTGGACTACAATGTCGCTTCAGTAGTGATTGATCATGCATCAATCTCCACTTAGGCAACCTCCCTTTTTTCTGGGCCGCTGACCATGTCCAGGGCTGCTCACTATGATGAGGGACCGCAGGCCTGCTGGTCCTCCTCCAGTTTCTCCCACTCCCGGCGGTTATGAGCAGCCTTCTCCTGAGGGTGGGGGGGAAACAGAAGATGACAGTGTTAGACAGTCCAACACATGCCGCCCAGGGGTGGGTAACTGGTGGCCTCAGTGGCCAGGGTACACGGTCATGGCAGCCGGTATGGGAGGCGACATGTGGAGCAGGGTGGAGGTTCGGCCGCCCTCCTGCTGGGGGCAGGTTGGGGATACAGGTGTGTGGGATGGGGGTTAGTGCCAGGCGCACTGGTTGCCTACTCACCCTGAGGAGGTTGTGCAATTTTTTCCTGCGCTGCTGGCCGGTCCGCCTCTGCCACCTGCGCCCAAGCACGGCGAATGGCGGAGGGTGGCAACCTCCTTCTGGGGCTGGGATACAGGGTCACCCGCCTCACTTCCACGGCATTCAGGAGGGTTTTCAGCTTGGTGTCCGTAAATCGTGGAGCTGCCTACTCACTGTCATCTTGTTGGCCCCCAATTTTATTGATGGTCCCTTTAAATAGTACTAGAGAAGGTCCTTCCTTCTGCATAACACATGATGAGGGCATTGACTGGACTGTTGAATTCAAAAATGCCAACACTGGTGCTAAATCAGTGTTGCCTACCATTTTGACATCATGATGGTGTGTGTAGGGAGTAAAGTGTGTAAATCCCACACTGTTTCTCATTGGAATCGATTGTGTTCCACGTGACGCTGGTGCTAGCCCCTCAATAGTTGCCGAATCAGTCCAGGTGCGGCACCAGTTTTGCTGGCCACGAATCCTGCGGCAACACTTAGTCTCAGGAATGGAGAATCCAGTCCATTATCTCTCTTTAAACAGAGAGTTTCAGTGGCCTGCCATTTTCCCTTATTTCCAAAGGCAATGGGTAGGCAGAAATCGGGCTTTTTCAAATTGGCAAACTGTGACTAGAGTAGTGCTGAAACGATCAGTTTGGGGCCTCAACCATTGACAATCTACATTAATGACTTAGACAAAGAGCCAGAGAGTAACGTATCCATGTTTGCTGACGATACAAAACTAGGTGGAAACATAAGTTGTGAGGAGGACACAGTGAGGCTGCAAAGAGATATAGACAGGTTAGGTGAACAGGCAACAAGATGGTGGATGGAGTGTCATATGGGGAAGTGTGAGCTTATTCACAAATTGAAAAGCAGAGTACTGTGGAAATGTGAAATAAAAACAGAAAGTTCTCAAATACTCAGCAGGCCACATAGCATTTGTGGACAAAGAAACATAGTTAACATTTCAGGTCGATAAACTTTCATCACAACATGGAAAAGCTAGAGATGCAAAAGGATTTTATTAACCAGCTCAATACCAGTTCAACAATTTCAGACAGTAAACTCTTCCCCAATTTTATTGACGGTCCCTTTAAATAGCGCGAGAGGAGGTCCTCCCTTCTGCATAACACGTGTTCAGTTCCACGAGCTTAAATGAGGGCATTGACTGAACTGTTAAATTCAAAAATGCCAACACTGGTGCTAAATGAATTGAAATGAAAATTGCTTAAGTCACAAGTAGGCTTCAAATGAAGTTACTGTGAAAAGCCCCTGGTCGCCACATTCCGGCGCCTGTTCGGGGAGGCTGGTATGGGAATTGAACCGTGCTGCTGGCCTGCCTTGGCCTGCTTTAAAAGCCAGCTCTTTAGCCCTGTGCTAAATCAGTGTTGCCTACTGTTTTGATATCATGATTTGTCTGCTCTACATACTTAACGTATTAACTATGCATGCACTTTCATCTTTGCCAGGATGGCACATGGTGCAATTCATGATCAAAAAGTTCCCACATGCAATGGGTGCCATCTTGCTTTCTGAACCATCGTGCCCAAATTCACCTGCAGGAAGATTTAAATAGTGATGAAGATACCTAGTGTACAAATGATAGATCAGAGGCAGGCACTGTACCTTATAAATAGAAGCAGGTACTGGCAGTGTATACCTTGTACAGAGGCAGGTATTGAATAGAGACATATACATTGAATAGAGACATAAATTATGTTGTACATATTGAGTAGAAACTATCACAGACGTATGTTGTTTCAGTGATTGAGGTAATAACCATGTCTATCCAACTGGAACATATTGGATGAAAATTCTCCAAAATATTAACTGTTCCTTTGTATTGTATGATCCAGTTCTCAGCAATGGTATTTTGAGTACAGATTCCTGACCAGTCAGGAATACTGTGATTTCATAGCACCATATAGTTAAACAATACTGACAGCAACTGCACAAATCAATTGTGACATTGTGTCCAAATCAGATGTGATTAATTCAAAATTTCTGTAAAATATTTGAAAAATCAATCGGCAAAACTTCAAGGACAACTGGAAGCGTAGGGATAAATTCCATGGGGAAACAGAAATCAACAAGGTTACTGGATGGAATTCCACTTTTTGAGTCTACAGGTGAGCAGCATTCCATTCCACAGATGGAGCCCTGTGGGGGTTGAGAACCTGTGAATTACATGATTAAACCAATGTGGTTCTGAACTCCACTCTTTGATTTGGCATAACTATGAGCTTTCAGTTGCTCATGGTAAATGAATGAAATTTGGCAACTGATGAATGGCACTAATTGTTTTTTTGGAAAATATTTGTATTGTAATTTTTAGCAATTCATATGCAAAACATACAATAACACAGAGTAACAATTAAACAGTAAGAATCCCTTCCCCAACCCCCGCATCCTCCTGCAACAGTATAACTTAGTTACTAAGCTCCCCCCCACCCGGAATAGCTAACAGTGACCAGCTCTTTAAAGTACATTATAAACGGTCACCATCGACAGTAAAATCCTTTCACTGATCCTCTCACGGTAAACTTAACCTTCTTGAGGTGCAAAGGCTCCATCAAGTCACGCAGCTACACCGATGCGCTTGGTAGTGTAGTTGCCTTCCAGTTCAATAGGATCTGCCTCCTTGTTACCAGTGAGGCAAAGATTTGGACATCTGTCCCCTTCCCCATCTGGAGCTCCGTCACAACCGAAAATCGCCACTAATGGACAAGGTTCCAGGACATAGTCTCAAAAAAGGACCTCTCGAAGCCCACTAGCTTTAAGCATTACCAGAACATGTGCGCGTAGTGTCTAGGGCACCCTGAACACCCAACACACCTATCATCCAGCCCTTCAAAAAACCAACTCATTCTAGCCTTGTTGAGGTGAGCCCGGAACACCACGTTTAGCTAGATGAGACTCAGCCTCCCACAGGACAAGGTAGAGTTCACCCACCTCATTGCCTCAGTCCAAACCTCCTCCTCCAAGATCGGCCCCAGTTCCTCTGCTCACTTTGCCTTCATACCCTCAACCGAACACGTCTCCTCCCCCAACTATCTGCTGGAGATACGCGATGTGTTGACTACCTCTGAGCCCCAGCAGGATAAGATCCTCTGGAGCAAGGTTGAAGGCTGCTTCACCGGATAGGTAGAGAAGTACTTTTTGACCGTGCTACGCACTTGGAAATACCTGAACCCATCAGCATCTGTAAGCTCATATTTTTCCTTCAGTTCCCCCAGGCTAGCAAACCGACCCTCCAAAAATAAGTTTGCCACCTACTCGAAACCCCTTTCCTTCCACGCCCGAAACCTCACATCCGACCTAGCATGGTCAAATAGCTGGTTTCCATAGATGGGAATTTTAAAATTCATTTACGGGATGTGGGTGTTGCTGTTTAGGCCAGCACTTATTGCCCATCCCTAGTTGCCCTTGAGAAGGTAGTGTGAGTTGCCTTCTTGAACCGCTGCAGTCCTTGAGGTGTAGGTACACCCACTGTGCTGCTAGGTAGGGAGTTCCAGGATGTTGCCCCAGCAACAGTGAAGGAACGGCAATATATTTCCAAGTCAGGGTGCTGAGTGACTTGGAGGGGAACCTCCAGGTGGTGGGGTTCCCAGGCATCTGCTGCTCTTGTCCTTCTAGATGGTAATGGTTGTGGGTTTGGAAGGTGCTGTCTGAGGAACCTTGGTGAGTTACTGCAGTGCATCTTGTAGGTAGTACACATGGCTGCTACTGTTCGTCGGTGGTGGAGGGTTTGAATGTTTGTGGAAGGTGGAGCAATCAAATGGGCTGCTTTGTCCTGGATGGTGTTGAGCTTCTTGAGTATTGTTGGAGCTGCACTCATCCAGGCAAGTGGAGAGTATTCCATTACACTCCTGACTTGTGCCTTGTAGATGGTGGTCAGGCTTTGGAAAGTCAGGAGGTGAGTTACTTGCCATAGGAAAATCGCCACTAATAGACAAGGTTCCAACTCAATGTTCAGGATTGCCAAAAAAGTCTCAAAAAAGGACCTCTAGAAGCCCACTAGCTTAAACACAACTAGAACAAGAAGCTCAACACCATCCAGAACAAAGTAGTCTATGTCCTGCCCTGGTAGCCACAGTATTAATATGGCTAGTCCAGTTCAGTTTCTGCTCAATGGTAATCCCCAGGATATTGATTATGGGGGATTCCACAATGGTAATGCCATTGAATGTCATGAGGCGATGGTTAGATCCTCTCTTGTAGGAGATGGCCATTGCCTGGCACTTTTGCGACATGAATATAACTTTCCACTTGTCAGCCCAAGCCTGTATATTGTCCAGGTCTTGCTGCATTTGGGCATGGACTCCTTCATTATCTGAGGAGTCGCGAATGGTGCTGAACATTGTGCAATCATCCGTAAACATCCCCACTTCTGACATTATGACGGAGGGGAGGTCATTAATGAAGCAGCTGAAGATGGTTGGGCTGAGGACACTACCCTGAGAAACTCCTGCAGTGATGTCCTGGAACTGAGATGATTGACCTCCAGCCACCACAACCATCTTCTTTTATGCCAGGTATGACTCCAACCAGTGGAGAGTTTCCCCTCTGATTTCCATTGACTTCAGTTTAGCTAGGGCTCCTTGATGCCATATTCGGTCAAATGCTTCTTTGATGTCAAGGGCAGTCACTCTAACCTCACCTTTGGCATTCAGCTCTTTTTCTATATTTGAGCCAAGGCTGTAATGAGGTCAGGAGCTGAATGACCCTGGCAGAACCCAAACTGAGCATCTGTGAGCAGGTCATTGCTAAGTAAGTGCTGCTTGATAGCACTGTGGATGACTACTTCCATCACTTTGCTGATGATGGAGAGTAGACTGATAGGGCAGTAATTGGCTGGGTTGGATTTGTCCTGTTTCTTGTGTACAGGACACACCTGGGCAATTTTCCATATTGCTGGGTAGATGCCAGTGTTGTAGCTGTACTGGAACAGCTTGGCTAGGGGTGCAGGAAGTTCTGGAGCATAAGTCTTCAGTACTATTGCCAGGATATTGTCAGGGCCATAGCCTTTGCAGTATCCAGTGCCTTCAACTGTTTCTTGATATCACGCGGAGTGAATCGTATTGGCTGAAGACAGACATCTGTGATGCTGGGGACCTCCAGAGGAGACCGAGATGGATCATCCACTCGGCACTTCTGGCTGAAGATTGTTGCGAATGCCTCAGCCTTGCCTTTTGCACATATGGGCTGGGATCCTCCATCATTGAGGATGGGAATATTTGTGGAGTCTCCCCCTCCAGTGAGTTGTTTAATTGTCCACCACCATTCATGGCTGCATGTGGTAGGACTACAGAACTTAGATCTGATGCGTTCATTGTAGAATCACTTAGCTCTGTCTATAACTTGCTATTTATGCTGTTTGGCACACAAGTAGTCCTGTATTGTAGCTTCACCAGGCCGACACCTCATTTTTCGGTGTGCCTGATGTTGGTCCTGGCATGCTCTGCTGCTCTCCACTTTGAACCAGGGTTAATCCCTGGCTTGGTGGTAAAGGTAGAGTGGGGGATATGCCGAGCCATGAGGTTGCAGATTGTGGTTGAATACAATTCTGCTCACAGTGCCTCAAGAATGCCCATTTTTCAGTTGCTAGATCTGTTCGAAGTCTATCCCATTTAGCACGGTGGTCGTGCTACACAACATGATGGAGGGTGTCCTCAATGTGAAGTCGGGACTTTGTCTCCACAAGGACTATGCGGTGGTCACTTCTATCGATCCTGTCGAGGACAGATGCAGACTGGTGAGGATGAGCTGAAGTATGTTTTTCTCTCTTGTTGGTTTCCTCACCATCTGCTGTAGTTGCAGTCCAGCAGCTATGTCCTTTAGGACCCAGCCAGCTTGGTCTGTGGTGGTATTACTGAACCACTCTTGGTGATGGACATTGAAGTTCCCCACCCAGAGTATATTCTGAGCCCTTGCCATCCTCAGTGCTACCTCCAAGTGGTGTTCAACATGGAGGGGTACTGATTCATCAGCTGATGATGGCTGGTACGTAGTAATCAGCAGGAGGTTTTCTTGTCCATGATTAACCTGAAGTCTTCATGGAGTCCAGAGTCGATGTTGAGGACTCCCAGTGAAACTCCCTCACCACTGTACATCACTGTGCCACCCCCTCACCACTGTACATCACTGTGCCACCACCTCTGCTGGGTCTGTCCTGCCAGTGAGACAGGACACACTGAGGATTGGTGATAGTGGTGTCTGGGACATTGTCTATAAGGTATGATTCTGTGAGTATGACTATGTCAGGCTGTTGCTTAACTAGTCTGTGAGGCAGTTCTCCCAACTTTGGCCCAAGCCCCCAGATTTTAGGAAGGAGGACTTTGTAGGGTCAACTGGACTGGGTTTGCCATTGACGTTTCCGGTGCCTGGTTCGATGCCATCTGGTTTCACTCCATTTTTGTGTTTTCGTAGTGGATGAATACAACTGAGAGGCTTGCTAGTCCAATTCAGAGGGCATTTAAGAGTCAACCACATTGCTGTGAGTCTGTAGTCACATGTAGGCGAGACCAGGTGAGGATGACAGATTTCCTTTCCCTAAAAGACATTAGTGAACCAGATGGGCTTTTACGACATTTGCCAACGGTTTCATGGTCATCATTAGACTTTAATTCAAGATATTTTATTGAGTTTAAATTCCATCACCTGCTGTAGTGGGATTTGAACCCGGCTCCCCAGATCATTATCGGGGGTCTCTGGTTCGATTGTCCAACGACAATATCACTCTGCCACTGCTTCACTTAGTCTTGAGGTAACCCTCAAATTAAAATGTTGCCTTCAAATCTTTAACGTGGCCACCACCACTGGTTTAGTCGAGTATTTCTTCGGCACTACTGGTAACAGAGCCGTTACCAACGCTGCTCAGATTGCTCCCCTCATGGACTCTGCTTCCACCCGGACTCAAAGCTCTTCCGAATCCCCGCATTACTGTAGCACCTTTTCAGCATTAGCCGGCCAGTAGAAGTAGTGAAAGTTTGACAAGGCCAAGCCCCCTACTTGTCTCTCCCTCTGGAGCACCGTCCTCCTGATCCTCAGGCCATTTTCCACTCAAATAAACCCAGTAGACAGCCGATCAATCTCTCTGAAGAACACCTTGGGCAAGAATATCGGAAGCCACTGGAATAAAAATTAAAATCTGGGCAAGATATTATTCACCTTGCACTCGGCCCACCAGGGATAATGGGAGACCGTTCCATCTTTGCAGCTCCGCCTTGACCTTCTCCACCATACTTTTACAATTCAACCTCCGGAGTTCCTTCCTATTTGGACCCCCAAATACTGAAAATGACTTGCTGCTAGCCCGTATGGTACTCCCCTAAGCCCCCTCTCCGCTTCGGTACCCAAACCACAAAGTATTTGGTCTTTCCTATATTTGCTTATAGTCAGAAAAGGCCCCAAAACGCTGCAAGACCCCCATAATGTTACCCATTGACGGCTCCGGATCCCTCACATATATTAACAAAGCACGTATAATAAATTGTCAGTGTAGATTGAGACCTTGTGCTCCAGCCCTCCACTAATCATTCCTTCGCGTGCTTTCGAGTGATTCCCCTTCACTGATTGGGATGGCAGAATTGATGCAGCTGTGCCCCCTTCACTATAGCTTTCACTCTCCAAGGCTGCATTCCTGCCTTCCAATATATAGCTTTTGAAACTTTGACTGTTGAGTTGTTCCTATCCCTTTAAGTTGGACCAGTCAAAGACAGGGATGGGAAGTTGTGTGTAGAGTCTGAAGAGATAGGCGAGATACTAAATGAATATTTTTCGTCAGTATTCACTCAGGAAAAAGATAATGTTGTGGAGGAGAATGCTGAGACCCAGGCTATTAGAATAGATGGCATTGAGGTACGTAGGGAAGAGGTGTTGGCAATTCTGGACAGTCTGAAAATAGATAAGTCCCCGGGACCTGATGGGATTTATCCTAGGATTCTCTGGGAGGCCAGGGAAGAGATTGCTGGACCATTGGCTTTGATTTTTATGTCATCATTGGCTACAGGAATAGTGCCAGAGGACTGGAGGATAGCAAATGTGGTCCCATTGTTCAAAAAGGGGAGCAGAGACAACCCCGGCAACTATAGACCGGTGAGCCTCACGTCTGTAGTGGGTAAAGTCTTGGAGGGGATTATAAGAGACAAGATTTATAATCATCTAGATAGGAATAATATGATCAGGGATAGTCAGCATGGCTTTGTGAAGGGTAGGTCATGCCTCACAAACCTTATCGAGTTCTTTGAGAAGGTGACTGAACAGGTAGACGAGGGTAGAGCAGTTGATATGGTGTATATGGATTTCAGCAAAGCGTTTGATAAGGTTCCCCACGGTAGGCTATTGCAGAAAATACGGAGGCTGGGGATTGAGGGTGATTTAGAGATGTGGATCAGAAATTGGCTAGCTGAAAGAAGACAGAGGGTGGTGGTTGATGGGAAATGTTCAGAATGGAGTTCAGTCACAAGTGGAGTACCACAAGGATCTGTTCTGGGGCCGTTGCTGTTTGTCATTTTTATCAATGACCTAGAGGAAGGCGCAGAAGGGTGGGTGAGTAAATTTGCAGACGATACTAAAGTCGGTGGTGTTGTCGATAGTGTGGAAGGAAGTAGCAGGTTACAGAGGGATATAGATAAGCTGCAGTGCTGGGCTGAGAGGTGGCAAATGGAGTTTAATGTAGAGAAGTGTGAGGTGATTCACTTTGGAAGGAATAACAGGAATGTGGAATATTTGGCTAATGGAAAAGTTCTTGAAAGTGTGGATGAGCAGAGGGATCTAGGTGTCCATGTACATAGATCCCTGAAAGTTGCCACCCAGGTTGATAGGGTGGTGAAGAAGGCCTATGGAGTGTTGGCCTTTATTGGTAGAGGGATTGAGTTCCGGAGTCAGGAGGTCATGTTGCAGCTGTACAGAACTCTGGTACGGCCGCATTTGGAGTATTGCGTACAGTTCTGGTCACCGCATTATAGGAAGGACGTGGAGGCTTTGGAACGGGTGCAGAGGAGATTTACCAGGATGTTGCCTGGTATGGAGGGAAAATCTTATGAGGAAAGGCTGATGGACTTGAGGTTGTTTTCATTAGAGAGAAGAAGGTTAAGAGGAGACTTAATAGAGGCATACAAAATGATCAGAGGGTTAGATAGGGTGGACAGTGAGAGCCTTCTCCCGCGGATGGAAATGGCTAGCACGAGGGGACATAGCCTTAAACTGAGGGGTAATAGATATAGGACAGAGGTCAGAGGTAGGTTCTTTACGCAAAGAGTAGTGAGGCCGTGGAATGCCCTACCTGCTACAGTAGTGAACTCGCCAACATTGAGGGCATTTAAAAGTTTATTGGATAAACATATGGATGATAATGGTATAGTGTAGGTTAGATGGCTTTTGTTTCGGTGCAACATCGTGGGCCGAAGGGCCTGTACTGCGCTGTATTGTTTTTTTAAAAAGCGCAAAATTTGAATTCTGGCTTGTTGTTGCTTCCTGGGCAACGGGGTCGGTGTGCTGTGTAATTGACCTCGGCCCTGTCCACTGGGCAGCACGGTAGCACAGTGGTTAGCACAGTTGCTTCACAGCTCCAGGGTCCCAGGTTTGATTCCCGGCTTGGGTCACTGTCTGTGCGGAGTCTGCACGTTTTCCCCGTGTCTGCATGGGTTTCCTCTGGATGCTGCAGTTTCCTCCCACAGTCCAGATGTGCGGGTTAGGTTGATTGACTAAATAGCCACACGTGGACCTGTGCCCACCCCATCTAGAAATCGTGCGCACAGTAACTTACAGGGATCCCCCCCCCACCACCCTGCCAGCTTCACATATCCTTGCCCACCCCTTGAATTATATGTTCCCTCTGTCACCATACTCTCCCAGTACAGAATCTGCCACGCCAGGGGATATCGACTGCAGTACAGCCCTGCACACCAAGCTGTGCATTTTTCATTTGAAGTACACAGCCCTTGCCCCCACCCCCTGCAGCTGGGATACACCATACTTCCAATGATTGCTCCTGTTGCATACCCACCACTCTTCTGCGTTGTCTCCTTTCTCTGTCTTCAGACTGAGAAGTCCATGTAACCCCTGGACTGCCTATCGGTGGCTCCTTTCCACTACAGAAATGTCCGCACTCTGTGACTTTCACAAACCACTGCAACTCTGACCTGTTAAGTGTTCACATGAACCATCTCTAATCTGCCACACTAACAGGCACCCTCACCATAATTTGCAGTCTTTGTGCATCCTCTTCCAGTAATACATATGCTATCCCTTAGACCCCCATGGAGCCATGTCAGGGTCCAGCTTCCCTCTGACTTCCATTGTTCGTCTTCTTCATCCACATCCTTGTCCTTCTGCCAGCCATCGTGAGTCATTACCCTTCCCACCGCCCTTGCACAACCCTCGTTCCACATTGTCCCCTTGTCTTTGTTAGGCCCTCACCTCGCACCCCACCCCCGGTCAAACGTTGGACCTTTGTTGTGGTGATCGCATGAGTCCCGCAGCACAGTGCTGTTTAAGTAGACATCAGTGTGTAGCGCTGGGAGGAAAGACGAACCCTACACTCCCCAACCCCAGGGATAGTACTGATCCGAGTCAGTGACACAGGAGGGTTCATGAAGATCAGTTTGGCTATGGAGTGTAGGACCAGTCTGCCCAGCAGAGTGGTATACAGCACGTCAGGAACAGCGCAGCACTAAAGCAAGTAGCCTTGTTGTACTCCCCTCAAAATCTTGTGCGGACTGAGGACTGCCATGTGCACACCAATCTTTACCAATCGGGTTTAAGACCAATGTGATTTCACGCTGGCGTGACACAAGATTGGAAGGCTTGAACGAATTCCGGCAGCCAGCTGTTTTGATTAGCGTTCATGAGATGTTAATGAATGCAAATTGCGTTCACACCTCAGCAGAAAGATCAACCACCATTAACTCACCAATGGGAGAATTGCAACGTATTTTTACGGTGGCGGATTTTCGCTCCCGTGATAATCTCTGCTTCTGCCCGTCACCAAACCCACTATCTGCTGGGATGTAGCTGTATAGGTGACAGTAACTCTCCAGTATCTCACCCAATCCCACTTCAAAATGTGGGAACCTTGACACCTAGGGGAGAATTTCAACCTAACCCGCAAGGCAGGAAATGAGTGGGTACAGGTTGGATGCCCATTTTGCATCCCACCCAATTTTACCCTCCAAATGAGAAGGCAAAAGGCTTCTCTGATGCCTCTGCAGATGTGACTCTGGAAGGCACAAAGCAGCAGATTTGGGTTACCGTCCTCCTCTCTCAGCTGCAAGGTGAGGCTGGCCTCTGTATAATTTATCCTCACAGCAACATGGCAGAAATCAGTAACACAGGGAATGGGCATCATGAGTGCAAATCTTCCATCATATAATGTCAGGGGTTATTGATCCAATTAGATGTATTACCGAAGAAATAAAATTCATATATTTTAAAAATCTTAACCACAATATTAACATGCACGTAATGTGCTATTCCCTGCTTAAAACTCAGAACAATTTCTAATTAGGTGGATCCCGAAGGGATATTGAGTGCTCAAATGTTTTAGTACATTTCTGATTGAATATAAAGCACCTCAAACTTGTAATTAATAGGAAATCAAGTGACTTTGAATTGAAGGGTCCTAATTAATAACTATGCCGAGTTTGGCTTCCATCCCCAGGGTGGATGGGGATAGAAGTAACTGAAAAAATAATTATTTGGGAAGTATTAGAAAGAGAATGATGAAATGCGCTCTGTATGGTGATGTTTATGGGGATTCAGAACATGGGAAGTAAACACATGGGAAATGGCTAAAGGGGTGGTGTGGGAAAGAGGAGTTCCTTTTCATGAGGCATTGGCACCAGTATTGGAACAGGAAGGATCTGTACCGTTGGGACAGTCTTCACCTGAACTGATCTGGGACCAGTGTTCTAGCGGAAAGGATAAATAGGGTGGCCACAAGGACTTTAAACTATTAAGTGGGGCAGGGATGGGATAGGTGAAACTACAGGAAGAATAATGGTTAATGAGAAGCAAAGCAGCAGGTTAGCATGTGGGGAGGAGAGTTCAACTACAGGGAAAATTATGAAAAAACTTAAAGGGAATAAGAATTCAGGAGATGTTAGGATTCAAAAAGACTGGCATAAGAGCACTTTACTTGAATGCTCGTAGAATTCGCAGCAAGGTATGAGTTGTTCAGTGATGAGAAAAGATCGCCGATAGGTATATTCTATAGGCCACCAAATAATAACATCACGGTCGGGCGGGCAATAAACAAAGAAATAACCGATGCATGTAAAAATGGTGCGGTAGTTGTCATGGGGTTTTTAATCTACATGTCAAACCAGGTTGGTCAAGGCAGCCTTGAGGAGGGGTTTTTAGAATGTATCCACGACAGTTCCCTTGAACAGTATGTAATGGAGCTGACAAGGGAGCAAGCTATCCTAGATCTGGCGCTATGTAATGAGACAGGAATAATTAATGATCTCGGAGTTAGGGATCCTCTCGGAAGGAGCGATCACAGTATGGTTGAATTTAAAATACAGATGGGGGTGAGATGTCTTGATGTTAAACAAAGGAGACTACAACGGGATGAGGGAGGAGTTGGCAAAGGTAGACTGGGAGCAAAGACTTTATGGTGGGCTAATTGAGGAACAGTGGAGGACTTTTAAAGCGATTTTTCACAGTGCTCAGCAAAAGTATATGCCAGTGAAGAGTAAAGACTGTAGTAAAAGGACTAATCACCCATGGATATCTATGGAAATAAAGGAGGCTATCAAATTGAAAGAAAATGCATACAAAATGGCAAAGCTTAGTGGGAAATCTTTAAGTGTCAACAGAAAACCACGAAAAAAGCTATAAAGAAAAGTAAGGTAGATTGAGAGTAAACTAGCTCCGAATATAAAAACAGATAGCAAAGGTTTCTACAAATATTTAAAATGAAAAAGAGTGGCTAAGGTAAACACCGGTCCTTTAGAGGATCAGAAGGGGATTTAATAATGGGAAATGGCCGAGACGTTGAATAGGTATTTTGTGTCAGTTTTCACAGTGGAAGACACAAATAACATGCCAATAATTGATGACAAGGAGGCTACAGCAGGTGAGGATCTAAAAATGATCATTATCACTAAGGAGGTAGTGTTGGGAAAGCTTATGGGCCTAAAGGTAAACAAGTCTCCTGGCCCTGATGGAATACATCCCAGGGTACTAAAAGCAATGGCGGAGGAAATAGCAAATGCATTAGTGATAATTTATCAAAATTCGCTGGACGCTGGGGCGGTTTCGGCAGATTGGAAAACACTAAATGTGATGCCACTGTTTCAAAAAGGAGGTAGATAAAAGGTGGTCACTATAGGCTGGTTAGCTTAACATCTGTAGTGGGGAAAATGTTTGAATGTAACATCAAGGAAGAAATAGTGAAACATCTGGATAGAAATTGTCTCATTGGGCAGACGCAGCATGGGTTCATTAAAGGCAGGTCATATTTAACTAATTTATTGGAATTCTTTGAGGACATTACGAATGTGGTGGGCAACAGGGAGTTGTGTATCTGGATTTCCAGAAGGCATTTGACAAGGTGCCGCACAAAAGGCAATCTATTAGAATAGATAGAGGACTGGTTAACTAACAGAAAGCAAAGAGTGGGGATAAATGGGTGTTTTTCTGGTTGGCTAGTGGTGTGCCTTAGGGATCAGTTTTGGGACCGCAATTGTTTACAATTTACATGGATGATTTGGAGTTGGGGACTAAGTGTAATGTGTCAAAGTTTGCAGATGACACTAAGATGAATGGTACAGTAAAATGTGCAGAGGACACTGAAAGTCGACAGATGGATATAGATAGTTTAAGTGAGTGGGCATGTTAAGTAATGGGTTAAGAGACTTTGCAATTAGTTGTCTCATTTATGTTAAGTATCCATTAATTGACACTGATATGTAAAGGGGCTTCAGGTGGCCTCTGTCAGGTGATGTATAGTGGGAATTTTGTGCAAAGGCTGTTGGAAGGAAATAAATGTGTGTTTGTGAAAAAGGAACAGAACTTTAGACTCTTCATATCACAGCAACTAAAACGTCTAACAATTGGTAGCAGAGGATGGTTGCTGTGTAAATGTGAAGGGTTGAAAGATACAACTTTTCCAGATCAAACCAAGGAGTGAGTGAGAAAATAAAAAAAAGGGATATATGGCTGAACCGAGGATAAAAATGGCTGGATATGACTATCCTCCCTTATTTTCTGGAAGGGAATCGTACAACCAATGGAGAAGTGCAGTAGTTATGTGGACTAAGGTAACTGCTTTGGGAAAGAGAAAACAAGGTATGGCATTGGCTCTTTCTCTACCATATGGCAGTAAAATCCGAAACAAAGTGCTTTCTGAGCTGGAATTGGAAGAGTTAGACTCAGAAGAAGGTCTGGAGACTTTATTACATTATATGGATAAGATTTATAAGAAAGATGACTTGTTAAGTGCGTATGAACATTGGTCGGATTTTGATAAGTTCCGGAAAATGGAGGATATCTCCATGGAAGACTATATAATGGAAATTGGCAGACTATATAAAAGACTGCAGAAACACAACCTGGAATTTCCACAGTCTGTGTTGGCCTTTAAATTACTTGACTGTGCTAGAGTGAGCAACATGGATAGGCTCCTGGTTTTGACAGGAGTTCAGTTTACTGATAAGGATACCTTATTCGAACAGATGACAAAAGGGGAAGGGACTACAATTAGCTCTGGTTTTGCTGAACATTTAAATGCATTACATCGCAGTAGAAAAGCTTTTTGGGAAGCAGAAGTCTCTGAAAGAATTCGCAGAGCTTTAAGACATAACGTATGGCCATCAGATGCCGTTTTTCAGCAAGGAGACATGGTATACTATAAGAGAGACAATTCTAATGAATGGAAAGGCCCAGGGAAGATCATAGCCATAGACGGTAAAACAATTATTTTGCAATATGGTAATCAAACTGTTAGGGTACATTCATCAAGGATAATGGGTACAGATTACAAATTTTCAAACTTAAACAGAGCAGACAGACATGACGAGGAACCAGAGTCATCTGGTACGCATGTGTTACAGAACTATGAGGACCAATTAACTGATATAGACAGGGGTTCTGTGGAGGAACACAACACTTCTGATGAATTAGAACAGGCCATTTTCCCGAAAGGGCAACTGCCAAAAGTTGGTACAAAAGTGACATACTTGCCTGAAGGGTCTAGTCAATGGAAGGATGCAACTGTTATTAGTAGAGCAGGGAAGGCCACTGGAAAGTATAAACATTGGTTGAATGTACAGCATTCAGGGGAAGGAGTTAAGACAATGGATTGGGAAAACAAAGTTCAAAAATGGAGGGCACAGAAACGCAGTGCCAGTTCAGATAGTACATCGGATAGTGAACAGGTCCACAGGAAAAGGTCGAGAACTATTGAAAGGACATCCCACAGCAGAAGGGAAAGATCAAGCAGCAGCAGTACAGAACGAGATACCAGGCGGGAGAGGGGACGTAGTTTATCAAGATCTCGGAACATGAGTAAGACTACGAATACTAATAGGAGTAGAAGCCCACATGCACGTGAGATTTTGGTGGCTTCAAATAAATTAGATGAAAAAGTTATCAAAGAAGCTAAACAGCAAGAATTGCATAGTTGGAGTGAATTTGGGGTATACACGGAAGTACCGGATAGGGGACAAAGAGCTCTATCCCACAGGTGGATTTGCACGGAAAAGGTTCTTCCGGATGGAACTTATAAGGCAAAGGCCAGGCTTGTGGCAAGGGGATTTGAAGAAAACTTAGAAGATCAGGATTTGAGGGTAGATTCACCTACAGCAGGAAAGGTTATTTTAAAGGTCTTCTTGGCTCTATTAGCCACAAAGGCATGGGAATGCAAATCTATAGATATAAAAGCTGCCTTTTTGCAGTGGCATCAGCTCCAGAGAGACATTTTTCTCCATCCTCCTAAAGAAGCAGCTAACACAGAAGAGGTATCCTGGAAGTTGAACAAATGTGTATATGGATTAAATGATGCATCTAGAGTCTGGTATTTTTGGGTAAGGTCAGTTTTGTTAAAGTTAGGCTGTTGCCAGTTGAAAGCAGATCCTGCAATGTTTTACTGGCACTATAAAGGAAATCTTTCTGGCATTTTTATGATGCATGTCGATGATTTTTTTGTGGGGTGGGACTAGTGATTTTGAAGCTATTGTCATCTCTGGTTTGAGGAAAGAATTCAGGGTTGGAAGCCAGGCTTCCGGTACATTTAAATATATTGGACTGGAAATGGGACAGACTAAGTTAGGGGCAACTTTCCGTCAGCAATCTTATTTAGAAAGCATCAGCCCAATAGCAATTAGTTGTGGCCGAGTTTCACAAAAAGACACAATGGTTTCAAAGATAGAAAAAGAGCAACTGCGAAGTTTAATTGGGCAACTGAACTGGTTAGGTAGACAGACTAGACCGGACGTGAGTTTTGATGTCTTAGAGTTGAGAACAAAAATGAATGATCCCAAAGTAGAAGATATAATAAGAGCAAATAAAGCGTTGGCCAAACTAAAAATGCAGGAGTGTGTTTTGACGTTCCCGGTTTTAGGTGGCCTTAGGCACTTGAAACTCAATAGTTTATAGTAATGCGTCCTACGCAAATTTATGTGATGGGGTTTCAAGCGCGGGAGGTTTTATAATCTTTCTTTTGGGGAACAATGATAAATATTGCCCGCTTGTGTGGGAAACAAAGAAAATAAGGAGAGTGGTAAAAAGCACTTTGGCTGCTGAGACGTTAAGCCTTGTAGAGGCGGTGGATATGGCCTTTTATATAAGTATGATATTGACAGAAATTTGGGGATTAGGGGATTTGGGTAATATACATATTGACTGTCACATTGACAATAAATCACTGTGGGAAAATGTGCACTCTACAAAAAGTGTCAAAGAAAAAGGTTACGGATAGACATCGCAAGTTTGAAGTAGATGTTGGACAGAGAGGAAATAACAAAAATTAAATGGGTCGACAGGAGCTATCAACTGTCAGACTGTTTTATGAAAAGAGGGGCGAGTTCACAGAAATTTTTGGATATTGTTAATGAAGGGCGCTTGTTTCTGTGACTTTTTTTTTCCTTTCTCGTCCAAACAAAAAAAGGGGGGAAACCATGTGTGTTTTTGAGTTTCTTGAAATTTTGTTTTCACCTAATTCTTTTTTTCTCCAAGGAAGGGGAGACTGTTAAGTCATGGCTGAAGAGACTTTGCAATTAGTTGTCTCATTTATGTTAAGTATCCATTAATTGACACTGATATGTAAAGGGGCTTCAGGTGGCCTCTGTCAGTCAGGTGATGTATAGTGAGAGTTTTGTGCAAAGGCTGTTGGAAGGAAATAAGTGTGTGTTTGTGAAAAAGGAACAGAACTTTAGACTCTTCATATCACAGCAACAAAAATGTCTAACAGGGCAAGGGTTTAGCAGATGGAGTACAGTGTTGGTAAATATTAATTTATCCATTTTGGTAGGAATAACAGCAAAATGGACTATTATTTAAATGGTAAAAAATTGCAGCATGCTGCTGTGCAGAGGGACCTGGGTGTCCTTGTGCATGAATCGCAAAAAGTTGGTTTGCAGGTGCAGCAGGTAATTAAGAAGGCAAGTCGAATTTTGTCCTTCATTGCAAGAGAGATGGAGTTTAAAAACAGGGATGTTACGTTGCAGTTGTATAGGGTACTGATCCTTTTGTGAGCTCAGCTCAAAAAGAGCCCACTCATCATAACCCTTAATTTCTTTACTGTGACCTGGAGTACTGTGTACAGTTTTGGTCTCCTTATTTGAGAAAGGATGTACTGGCCCCGGAGGAGATTGACTAGGTTGATTCCGGAGTTGAGAGAATTTGCTTATGAGGAGAGACTGAGTAGACTGGGACTATACACATTGGAATTTAGAAGAATGAGGGGGATATGATAAAAACATATAAAATTATGAAGGGAATAGTTAAGATAGAAGAAGGGAGGTTCTTTCTGCTGGCGGGTGAAACTATAACGAGGGGGCATTGCCTCAAAATAAGGGGGAGCAGATTTAGGACTGAGTTGAGGAGGAACTTCTTCACCCAGAGGGTTGTAAATCTGGAATTCGCTGCCCAGTGAAGCAGATGATGCTACCACGTTGGATGTTTTTAAGGCAAAGATAGATAGATTTTTGAACAGTAAAGAAATGAAGGGTTATGGTGAGTGGGCGGGTATGTGGAGCTGAGTCCACAAAAAAATCAGCCATAATCTTATTGAATGGTGGAGCAGGCTCGAGGGGCCAGATGGCCTATCCTGCTCCTAGTTCTAATGTTCTTATGTAAGGTGGATAGGGAAAAGAGACCCAGATCACCAGATACCTGCGTCACCAAAACTAACACAAGAGAAAAACATCACCAACCTGCCTGTTGTAGGTTTACGGTTTGGGAATCACAGAATACCCAAAATAGGCAGTTGAGAACTCTTAACGTAATTTATTCAGAAGCAACAGTTTGGATATGGTGCATGAACTAAATAGACAGAAGAAGCATATGACACGTGAGAGCTGATTGTAGTTTACTGATTCCAGGGAATTGACTGATGACACAGCGAGAATGTTGATCTCTGTAGCTTATAGTGGCAGCCTTCTGCTCTCTAGCTGAAGTGTTAGGAACTTGTCCCCCAGTCTTCTTCCATCTTCCTCGATCCAAAGATCTGACAGCTGCCTGATGAGGACTGACCCTGCTCCTGAACACCCATTAATATACTTTGTTTCTATATACTTGGTGTTGGCCGGGTTAACAGTGAGGTTGTATTGTGGGTTACAGGAAGATATATACGGGATGGTCAAATGGGCAGAAAAGTAACGGATGCAATTTAACCCTGAAAAGTGTGAGGTGATACACTTTGGAGGAGTAATTTGATGAGGAAGTGTTCAATGAATGACCTGACACTGGGAGTTCCAAGGAACAAAGGGACCTTGGTGTGTTTGTCCACAGATTTCTGAAGGCAGAAGGGCAGGTTAAGAGGGTGCTGAAAAAGACATATGGGACACTTGCCTTGATCAATCGAGACATAGATTACAAAGGCAGGGAGGTTATGTTGGAGTTGTGTAGAACTTTGGTGAGGCTACAGCTGGAGGAAGTACTCTGTGCAATTCTGGTCACCAATTATAGGAAAGATGTGATTGGACTTGTGGGAGTGCAGAAGCGATTCACCAGGATGTTGCCTTGGATGGAACATTTAAGTTAAGGAGGAGAGGCTGGATAGGCTTGGGTTGTTTTCTCTGGAGCAGAGAAGATTGAGGGGCGGCCTGATCGAGGTGCACAAGATTATGAGGGGCATGGATAGGGAGCAGCTGTTCCCCTTAATTGAAGGTCAGTCACGAGGGAACACAAGTTCAAGGTGAGGGGCAGGCGGTTTTGGGCGATTTGAGGAAAAACCTTTTCACCCAGAGAGTGATCTAGAATGCACTGCCTGGGAGGGTGGTAGAGGTGGGCTGCCTCACATTCTTTAAAAATTACCTGGATGGACACTTGGAACGTCATAGCATTCAAGGCTATGGGCCAAGTACTGGAAAATGGGATAGGCCGGCCAGGTGGGAAGCCGCATCCATGATGCACTCGAAAATATCGTTCATGAACGAGTTCATGATGTTCTTGGCCTTGGAGGAGATGCTGGTGTAGGGGTGAACCTGCTTCATCATTTTGTAGATGTAGATGGAATTACTCTCCTTCCTTTGCCGCTTCTTCCCGCCTTTTGCTGCCGGCTTCTGAATGACTTACTTGGCTCCATTCTTGGAAGCTGGTTTCTATGTTGGTTTCTTCTCATTAGCGTCGCTGCAGACTCGATGGGCCGAAGGGCCTCTTCTGCGCTGGGTTTTCTGTGATTCTAGGAGCTGGTTGTTTATGCTATGTCAATCACTTATCCAATTGGTTCTGGTCAGTGACAGAAGGACAGGTAACCAAGATGTCAAGGTTAGGGAGATGGGATGGGGAGAGGGGGCCCTCCCCCTTTTCCACTGCTTTAGCCCAAAGCCTCGTTTTGTTTATCTCATGCTGGAACATATTTGTTAACATTTACCAGAAACATGGGCAGATAGGAGGGTACAAGATGCAGTCCTATCCAATTAGGAAATGTCAACATGGGAGCCCGAACACGGAGACTTTGACATTTCCAGGGACTGTTTGTGTTTTCCCAGAGAGACAAGGGCAACAGCCTTCTGCCAGATGACCTCTGCTCTGCCTGCTAATTTAATAAGAATTTGATAATATTCTAAAATACACCATTTCTTACACAGTTCCAGATACAGCTGTCTGGTATTGATAGGATATCCACTGCACAGTACTTGTGGAGACAAAATCTGACGTCGCACTGAGGACACTTTCCATTATATTGTGTAGCATTACCAATGGCTAAATAAGATAGATTCGAAACGGCTCAAAACATGGCATCATGAGGCACAAGAGGTCATCAGCAACAGCAGAATTATACCCCACTGTTATTGGTAACCTCATGGTTCGGCATATCCCGCAATCTACCATTCCAAGCAAATAAAAAGGCCAATCCTGATTCAATGGTAAGTACTGGAGAGCATGCAAGCAGCAGCAATACTCATTGTCATGATATGCAGACATGCACATAATGAGATACAGACAGGCAGCTAATGAACACAGAGAACAGGACATAACCAATCAGCAGGCAGAACACTTGGGGGTGGTTTCCCACTATAAAAGGCACGAGGCACTCACACTCCGCCTCTTTCCACTAGGGACACCTACAGAGTGAGTCCAGTGTATATATCACGTAACGCATATAGCACGTGGCTAAGAGCTAGTCTGGTTCAGTCAGACAGAGAAATCACACTTAGGTTAGCAGAGAGTCGAACTCACAGAGAACTGTGCTAACTGTGTGACAGGTTCAATAAATCAAATTGAACTACCTTCAAGGTCTGGAGTCTATTTCAGTTATAGCTGCATCCAGTTGCAGCCTGTGTTATCTCAGTGTGCTTAACACGACGTACCCCACTCCTGGTACCATGTCGTGTGTTTTTTAAAAAAATATGTTTATTCAAATTCTTACATATTTTCAACAACCCCCCCCACCCCACACACACAGAAAAAAGAAAAACAAAGAACATATAAATAAACACCTTACAACTAAATCACAAATTCCCCCAATATGCAAACCCCCCATGAAGCAATAATAAACACAGTAGAAAACACAAAGTACTCCCCCCCACTCTCTTCCCCCCCCCCACCCCCACCCTCTGGGTTGCTGCTGCTGCTGACCACCTCCTAACGCCCCGCTAGAAAGTCTAGGAACGGATGCCACCGCCTGAAGAACCCTTGCACAGACCCTCTCAAGGCAAATTTTACCCTCTCCAATTTAATGAACCCTGCCATGTCGGTGATCCAGGATTCCACGCTCGGGCACCTCGCATCCTTCCACTGTAGCAGAATCCTCCGCCGGGCTACCAGGGACACAAAGGCCAGAATACCGGCCTCTTTCACCTCCTGCACTCCCGGCTCGTCCGATACCCCAAATAGTGCTGACCCCCAGCTCGACTTAACCCGGATGTTCACCACCTTAGACGCCGTCCTCGCAATACCCCTCCAGAACCCACCCAGCGCCGGGCACGCCCAGAACATATGGGTATGATTTGCTTGGCTCCCCGAGCACCTCCCACAACTGTCTTCCACCTCAGCCTCGCCCCTGTCATATGCGCTCTGTGAAGAACCTTAAATTGTATCAGGCTAAGCCTGGCGCAAGAGGAGGAAGAATTAACCCTACCCAGGGCGTCCGCCCACGTACCCTCGTCTATCTCCTCCCCAAGCTTCTCCTCCCATTTACCCTTTAGCTCCTCCACCTAGGCCTCCTCCTCCTTCTGCATCTCCTGGTAGATCGCCGAGATTCTGCCCTCTCCAACCCACACCCCGAGAGCACCCTATCCTGGATCCTGAGTGCTGGAAGCAGCGGGAACTCCCTCACCTGCCGTCTTACAAACGCCCTTACCTGCATGTACCTGAAGGCAGTTCCGGGGGGAAGCCCGAATTTTCCCTCCAGCGCCCCAAGGCTCGCAAACGTCCCATCTAAAAACAGGTCCCACATCCTTCTAATTCCTGCCCTGTGCCAGCTCCGGAACCCTCCATCCATTCTCCCTGGGATGAACCGATGGTTCTCCCAGATCGGGGACCAAACCAAAGCCTCTACCTCACCCCTGTGGCGCCTCCACTGCCCCCAAATTTTCAAAGGCGCCGCCACCACCGGACTCGTGGTGTACCTAGTCGGCGGGAGCGGTGCTGTCACCAGCGCTCCCAGACTCGTGCCCACACAGGACGCCATCTCCAGCCTCTTCCACGCCGCCCCCTCCCCCTCCATTACCCACTTGCGTATCATCGCCACATTGGCAGCCCAGTAATACCCACACAGATTCGGTAATGCTAACCCTCCTCTGGCCCTACTCCACTCCAGAATCACCCTTCTCACCCTCGGGGTCTTTTTCGCCCACACAAATCCCATGATGCTCCTACTGACCTGCTTAAAAAAGGCCTTAGGGATTAGGATGGGGAGGCACTGGAATATAAAAGGCAACCTCCGGAGCACCGTCATCTTCACTGACTGTACCCTACCCGTCAAGGAGAGTGGCAGCATATCCCACCTTTTAAACTCCTCCTCCATCTGCTCCACCAGCCTCCTCAAGTTGAGCTTGTGTAGGGCCCCCCCAGCTCCTGGCCACCTGGATCCCCAGGTACCGAAAATTCCTTTCCGCCCTCTTCAGTGGAAGCTCGTCTATCCCCCTTCCCTGGTCCCCTGGGTGTACCACGAAGAGCTCACTCTTCCCCACGTTGAGCTTATACCCGGAAAAGTCCCCAAACTCCCTGAGGATCCGCATCACCTCCGGCATCCCCCCCACTGGGTCCGCCACATACAGTAACAGGTCATTGGCATACAATGAAACCCCCACTCCACCCTATCGAAGGCCTTCTCCGCGTCCATCGCCGCCACTATCTCCGCCTCCCCCTCCACTGTAGGCATCATGATTGCGTTAAGGAGCCTCCGCACATTGGTATTCAGCTGCCTTCCCTTAACAAAACCCGCCTGGTCCTCGTGAATCACCGCCGGGACACAGTCCTCAATTCTGGTAGCCAACACCTTCGCGAACAGCTTCGCGTCCACGTTGAGGAGCGAGATTGGCCTATACTGCCCACACTGTAATGGGTCCTTGTCCCGGTTCAAGATCAGCGCCCTGGACATCGTCGGGGGTAGGGCCCCCCCTCCCTCGCCTCATTGAAAGTCCTCACCAATAGAGGGCCCAGCAGGTCCATGTACTTCCGGTAAAATTCCACCGGGAACCCATCTGGCCCCGGTGCTTTCCCCGTCTGCATACTCCCCAGCCCCTTAGTCAGTTCCTCCAGCCCTACCGGTGCCCCAAGCCCAGCCACCTGCTCCTCCTCCACCCTCTGGAACCTCAGTCTATCCAAAAATCAACGCATCCCCCCCTCCTCCGTCGGGGGCTCAGACCTATACAGCCCCTCATAAAAGTCTCTAAATACCCCATTTATTCCCACCGCACTCCGCACCGTGTTCCCCCCTTTATACTAACTCCCCCAATCTCCCTCGCTGCCTCCCGCTTCTGAAGCTGGCGTGCCTACATCCGGCTAGCCTTCTCCCCGTACTCATACACCGCCCCTTGTGCTTTCCTCCACTGCACCTCTGCCTTCTTGGTGGTCAGCAGGTCGAACTCGGCCTGGAGGCTTCGTCGCTCCTTGAGTAGTCCCTCCTCGGGGACTTCTGCATACCTCCTATCCACCCTTAAAATCTCCCCCACCAATCTCTCCCTCTCTCTCCTCTCCTTCTTCTCCTTGTGGGTCCTAGTGGGGATTAGCTCTCCCCTAATCACCGCCTTCAGCGCCTCCCAGACCACCCCCACCTGCACCTCCCCATTATCGTTAGCCTCTAGATAGCTTTCAATGCACTCCCGGATCTGCCCACTCACCTCCTCATCCGCCAGCAAGCCCACATCCAGGCGCCACACGAGCGCTGGTCTCTCTCCTCCCCTAGCTCCAGCTCCACCCAATGCGGGGCATGGTCTGAGATGGCTATTGCCGAATACTCCGTGCCCTCCACCCTCGGAATTAGTGCCCTGCTCATAACGAAGGAGTCTATCCTGGAGTAGGCTTTATGGACATGGGAAAAAAAAGAAAATTCCCTGGCCCCTGGCCTGACAAACCTCCGAGGGTCCATAAACCCCCTCAGCACCTTGGCCGCCGCCGGCCTCTTACCCATCCTGGACCTGGAGCGGTCCAATGCTGGATCCAGTACCGTGTTGAAGTCCACCCCCATTATCAAGCTCCCTGCCTCCAGGTCCGGAATCCGGCCCAACATGTGCCGCATAAATCCGGCATCGTCCCAATTCGGGGCGTATACATTCATTAATACCACCCGCACCCCCTGCAGCTTACCACTCACCATCACATACCTACCTCCATTGTCTGCCACGATGTTCAGTGCCTCAAACGACACCCACTTCCCCACCAAAATCGCCACCCCTCGATTCTTTGCGTCCAACCCCCAGTGGAAAACCCGCCCTACCCACCCCTTTCTCAGCCTAACCTGGTCTGCCACCCTCAAATGCGTCTCCTGGAGCATAACCACATCTGCCTTCAGTCCCTTCAGGTGCGCAAACACACGGGCCCTCTTGACCGGCCCGTTCTGGCCTCTCACATTCCAAGTTATCAGCCGGATCAGGGGGCTTCCCCCCCCACCCTGCCGATTAGCCATCGCCTTTTCTAGGCCAGCCGCGTGCCCGCGCCTCCCGCACTCTCCATTCCCCCCAGTAGCAGACCCGTGCCCCGGCTCTCTCTCCGAGCTCCAGTTCACCTTTGGCCAATGCAGCAGCAACCCAGTCCCCCCCCCCCCCCCACCCCCCCCCCCGCGGCTCCCCCCAGCTAGGTGCCCCACCTAGCTGCGTTGCTCCCCCCATAGCACACCCGTAAGTCAGCTGACCCCGGCCACGCCCGCCACTCCATCGACTCCCCAGTGTGGTAGTCTTTCCCCCCCTCCTGTCCATCAGCGGGCGCTCCTCTCCAACACCGCCCTTCCCCCCTGGCCCTGCCCCCTTCCTTCCCTAGCGCGGGAAAAAGCCCGCGCTTTCCATCAAACCGGCCCCGCCCTGTCTGGCGCAGCTCCCTTTTGTGGCCTAATCCCAGCTCCCCCACCTCAGGCCTCCCTCACCCCAACACAGCCCCGTCCTTCCAACCACCAACGCTCACATTCTCACAAAACCCCCACTTCGAACCATTTCACCCTCCCCCACCCAGCACCCAAGGAAACAATACAGAACAGAATAGGACATCCCCAACATCCCCCAAAGCACAGTAACCACAGTAGCCCCCCCGCGACCTCCCTTCACAACCGACCCTCAGTCCGTGTCCAACTTTTCGGCCTGAATAAAGGTCCACGCCTCCTCCGGCGTCTCAAAGTAATGGTGCCGGTCCTTAAACATGACCCACAGTCACGCCGGCTGCAGCATCCTGAATTTCACCCCCTTCCGATGCAGAACCGCCTTAGCCCGATTGTACCCGGTCCTCTTCGTGGCCACCTCCACGCTCCAGTCCTGGTATATACGGACCTCTGCATTCTCCCACCTGCTGCTCCGCTCCTTTTTTGCCCATCTTAGGACACACTCCCTGTCAACCAAGCGGTGGAACCGCACCAATACCGCCCGCGGCGGCACGTTAGACTTGGGCCTCCTCGCCAGGACTCCATCCAGCTCCAAGGGCCTCGGGAAGGCACCCGCGCCCATCAATGTGTTGAGCATCGTGACCACATATGCTCCAGCATCCGACCCCTCCACTCCCTCCGGGAGACATAGAATCCGCAGATTCTTCCTCCTCAACCAATTCTCCATGTCCTCAAACTTCTCCTGCCATTTCTTATGCAGCGCCTCGTGCGCCTCCACCTTCACCGCCAGGCCCAATATCTCGTCCTCATTCTCCGAGGCCTTCTGCCCCACCTCCCAGATTGCCGCCCCTTGGGCCTTCTGGGTCTCGACCAGCTTGTCAATCGAAGCCTTCATCGGCTCCAGCAGCTCTGCTTTCAATTCCGTGAAGCAGCCCTTGGGAAACTCCTGCTGCTCTTGCGCCCACTGTGCCCACGCTGCCTGGTCTCCACCCGCCGCCATCTTGGCTTTCCTCCCTCGCTCTTTTCGCTGCACCAGAATTACTTTTTTGACGTAGCGAGTGTTGAAGTAAGACTTACAGTTTTTGAGCGGCTGTTGAAGAGTTAAGCGACCTGGAAGAGAGAGCGCCTTGAACTTGGGACTCAATTCTTATAGTCCCCAGGGGCTTCCCGCCTTTCGGGGCGGACGCTGTACCTGGTCCCAAGTGATTGGACTTTGTCCCAATCACTTGGTTCGATTTTCTCCAATGCTGGAGCGGTTCCCTGATCGATGGGCGGTCTTGAGGTGGTCATTCACCTCCTTTTGTGTAGGCTTCTGCTGGCGCTGAAGTGTCGTGTTTTGCTTTATGTGTCTAAATGTTCCTCATTGTTCCCGGGGATTGCTCATTCGTATGCAGATGGCTGGTGTTTTGTTATGCTGATGGTTGCTGGTATCGATCTTGTCTGGCCTTTCCAGAGGTAAATACACAGTCAACCTGCAGCTGCTCGTTTTTGTCCTGTTGGCTGACTTTCCCATCAGCCTTTGCCGTTCGCCATTTTAAATCGGGAGTTAGCCATTTTAAGTGGCTACATCGTGTTAAGCACGTTGCCAGGTCAGACAGTTGAGGACCATATTTGAGATGTCCTGACTAATCCCAGGCCTGCAGACAGCTTGCCTGGCTCTGCGCCTGCACTTCTCGACACCCCGATGCCCCTCGTGGATTTGCCGGAGCACCAAGCTCTGGAGACTGAGTGAAATGACAATGCGATCCAGCTTGAGGAGGATACCATCAACCACCGTCAGGTCGTCCTTCACATTGAAGAATTGAGGGCACTGCCCTTTTTGCCAGCCATTGATGACCTGTGCAAGACCCGCTGCAGACATGGGTCTTTGGCCGTTTCGTCACGAATGCGGATCATCATTTCATCCGACGCCGGGAGGTTGCTGGCCCACAGCTGCACCTGTGATTCAATCTGTTGGACGAATGCCGGCAGGTCGGCAGGCAAGGTTATGGAACGGGACAAGGCATCCGCAATAATGAGCTCCTGAACAAGTTTTTGGGTCGGTCTTCACAGTGGAAGACACAAATAACATGCCAGTGACTGATAGAAATGAGACTATGACAGGTGAGGACCTTGAGAGGATTGTAATCACTAAGGAGGCAGTATTGGGCAAGCTAATGGGGCTAAAGGTAGACAAGTCTCCTGGCCCTGATGGAATGCATCCCAGAGTGCTAAAAGAGATGGCTAGGGAAATTGCAAATGCACTAGTGATAATTTACCAAAATTCACTAGACTCTGGGGTGGTCCCGGCGGATTGGAAATTAGCAAACGTGACACCACTGTTTAAAAAAGGAGGTAGGCAGAAAGTGGGTAATTATAGGCCAGTGAGCTTAACTTCGGTAGTAGGGAAGATGCTGGAATCTATCATCAAGGAAGAAATAGTGAGGCATCTGGATGGAAATTGTCCCATTGAGCAGACGCAGCATGGGTTCATAAAGGGCAGGTCGTGCCTAACTAATTTAGTGGAATTTTTTGAGGACATTACCAGTGCGTTAGATAACAGGGAGCCAATGGATGTGGTATATCTGGATTTCCAGAAAGCCTTTGACAAGGTGCCACACAAAAGGTTGCTACATAAGATAAAGATGCATGGCATTAAGGGTAAAGTAGTAGCATGGATAGAGGATTGGTTAATTAATAGAAAGCAAAGAGTGGGGATTAATGGGTGTTTCTCTGGTTGACAATTCAGTAGTAGTGGTGTCCCTCAGGGATCAGTGTTGGGCCACAATTGTTCACAATTTACATAGATGATTTGGAGTTGGGGACCAAGGGCAATGTGTCCAAGTTTGCAGACGACACTAAGATGAGTGGTAAAGCAAAAATGCAGAGGATACTGGAAGTCTGCAGAGGGATTTGGGTAGGCTAAATGAATGGGCTAGGGTCTGGCAGATGGAATACATTGTTGACAAATGTGAGGTTATCCATTTTGGTAGGAAAAACAGCAAAAGGGATTATTATTTAAATGATAAAATATTAAAACATGCTGCTGTGCAGGGTGTGCTAGTGCATGAGTTGCAAAAAGTTGGTTTACAGGTGCAACAGGTGATTAAGAAGGCGAATGGAATTTTGACCTTCATTGCTAGAGGAATCGAGTTTAAGACTAGGGAGGTTATGCTGCAATTGTATAAGGTGTTAGTGAGGCCACGCCTGGAGTATTGTGTTCAGTTTTGGTCTCCTTACTTGAGAAAGGATGTACTGGCACTGGAGGGTGTGCAGAGGAGATTCACTAGGTTAATCCCAGACCTGAAGGGGTTGGATTACGAGGAGAGGTTGAGTAGACTGGGACTGTACTCGTTGGAATTTAGAAGGATGAGGGGGGATCATATAGAAACATATAAAATTATGAAGGGAATAGGTAGGATAGAACATAGAACATAGAACATTACAGAGCAGTACAGGCCATTCGGCCCTCGATGTTGCGCCGACCTGTGAAACCACTCTAAAGCTCTTCTGCACTATTCCCTTATCATCCATATGTCTATCCAATGCCCATTTGAATGCCCTTAGTGTTGACGAGTCCACTACTGTTGCAGGCATGCCCTTACTACTCTCTGAGTAAAGAACCTACCTCTGACATCTGTCCTATATCTATCTCCCCTCAATTTAAAACTATGTCCCCTCGTGCTAGACATTACCATCCGAGGAAAAAGGCTCTCACTGTCCACACTATCCAATCCTCTGATCATCTTGTATGCCTTAATTAAGTCACCTCTTAACCTTCTTCTCTCTAATGAAAACAGCCTCAAGTCCCTCAGCCTTTCCTCATAAGATCTTCCCTCCATACCAGGCAACATTCTGGTAAATCTCCTCTGCACCCTTTCCAATGCTTCCACATCCTTCCTATAATGCGGCGACCAGAATTGCACGCAATACTCCAAATGCGGCCGCACCAGAGTTTTGTACAGCTGCAACATGACCTCATGGCTCCGAAACTCAATCCCTCTACCAATAAAAGCTAACACACCATACGCCTTCTTAACAACCCTCTCAACCTGGGTGGCAACTTTCAGGGATCTATGTACATGGACACCGAGATCTCTCTGCTCATCCACACTGCCAAGAATCTTACCATTAGCCCAGTACTCTGTCTTCCTGTTATTCCTTCCAAAATGAATCACCTCACACTTTTCTGCATTCATCTCCATTTGCCACCTCTCAGCCCAGCGCTGCAGCTTATCTATGTCCCTCTGTAACTTGTAACAGCCTTCCACACTGTCCACAACTCCACCGACTTTAGTGTCATCTGCAAATTTACTCACCCATCCTTCTACACCCTCCTCCAGGTCATTTATAAAAATGACAAACAGCAGTGGCCCCAAAACAGATCCTTGTGGTACACCACTAGTAACTGGACTCCAGTCTGAACATTTCCCATCAACCACCACCCTTTGTCTTCTTCCAGCTAGCCAATTTCTGATCCAAACTGTTAAGTCACCCTGAATCCCATGCCTCCATATTTTCTGCAGTAGCCTACCGTGGGGAATCTTATCAAACCCTTTACTGAAATCCATAAACACCACATCAACTGCTTTACCCTCATCCACCTGTTTGATCATCTTCTCAAAGAACTCAATAAGGTTTGTGAGGCATGACCTACCCTTCACAAAACCGTGTTGACTAAGTCTAATCAAATTAATCCTTTCCAGATGATTTTACATCCTATCTCTTATAAACCTTTCCAAGATTTTGCCCACAACAGAAGTAAGGCTCACTGGTTATAGTTACCGGAGTTGTCTCTACTCCCCTTCTTGAACAAAGGGACAACATTTGCTATCCTCCAGTCTTCTGGCACTATTCCTGTAGACAAAGATGACTTAAAGATCAAAGCCAAAGGCTCAGCAATCTCCTCCCTAGCTTCCCAGAGAATCCTAGGATAAATCCCATCCGGCCCAGGGGACTTATCTATTTTCACGCTTTCCAGAATTGCTAACACCTCCTCCTTATGAACCTCAAGCCCTTCTAGTCTAGTAGCCTGAATCTCAGTATTCTCCTCGACAACACTATCTTATTCCTGTGTGAATACTGACGAAAAATATTCATTTAGCACCTCTCCTATCTCCTCGGACTCCACGCACAACGTCCCGCTACTGTCCTTGACTGGCCCTACTCTTACCCTAGTCATTCTTTTATTCCTGATATATCTCTAGAAAGCTTTAGGGTTATCCTTGATCCTACCTGCCAAAGATTTCTCATGTCCCCTCCTGGCTCTTCTTAACTCTCTCTTTAGGTCCTTCCATGCTAACGTGTAACTCTCGAGCGCCCTAACTGAACCTTCATGTCTCATCTTTGCATAAGCCCTGGCACGTACGGGTGAGGGCCAATGTACAAAGCTGTGTAAATATATCATTTTGCCATGTATAAATCTTGCTCTGCGCGATTTCTCATTTATTTATTTTTGTTACGAGGGGGGGGGGGGTTATTGTTTGTAAGGGAGAAAAATTGTGTTAAAAAACTTTAATAAATATATTTTTTTTAAAAAAGAATCTTTACATAAGCCTCCTTCTTCCTCTTGACAAGTGTTTCGACTGCTTTAGTAAACCACGGTTCCCTTGCTCGAGCACTTCCTCCCTGCCTAACAGGTACATACTTATCAAGGACACGCAGTAGCTGTTCCTTGAACAAGCTCCACATTTCCATTGTGCCCATCCCCTGCAGTTTTCCTCTCCATCCGATGCATCCTCATCGCATCATAATTGCCTTTCCCCCAGATATAACTCTTGCCCTGCGGTATATACCTATCCCTTTCCATCACTAAAGTAAACGTAATCGAATTGTGGTCACTATCACCAAAGTGCTCACCTACCTCCAAATCTAACACCTGTCCTGGTTCATTACCCAGTACCAAATCCAAAATGGCCTCGCCTCTCGTTGGCCTATCTACATATTGTGTCAGGAAACCCTCATTGGACAAAAACGGACCCATCTAAAGTACTCGAGCTATAGCGTTTCCAGTCAATATTTGGAAAGTTAAAGTCCCCCATAACAACTACCCTGTTGCTTTCACTCCTATCCAGAAGCATCTTTGCAATCCTTTCCTCTACATTTCTGGAACTTTTTGGAGGCCTATAGAAAACCCCTAACAGGGTGACCTCTCCTTTCCTGTTTCTAACCTCAGCCCATGCTACCTCAGTAGACGACTCCTCATCAAACGTCCTTTCTGCCACCGTAATACTGTCCTTGACTAACAATGCCACCCCTCCCCCTCTTTTACCACCTTCCCTGAGCTTACTGAAATATCTAAACCCCGGCACCTGCAACAACCATTCCTGTCCCTGCTCTATCCATGTCTCCGAAATGGCCACAACATCGAAGTCCCATGTACCAACCCATGCCGCATGTTCACCCACCTTATTCCGGATGCTCCTGGCATTGAAGAAGACACACTTTAAACCACCTTCTTGCCTGCCGGTACACTCCTGCAACTTTGAAACCTTACTCATGACCTCACTACTCTCAACCTCCTGTATAATGGAGCTACAATTCAGGTTCCCAAACCCCTGCTGAACTAGTTTAAACCCTCCCAAAGAACATTAGCAAATTTCCCCCCCAGAATATTGATACCCCTCTGGTCCAGGTGTAGACCATCCCGTTTGTAGAGGTCCCACCGACCCCAGAATGAATCCCAATTATCCAGAAATCTGAAACCCTCCCTCCTGCACCATCCCTGTAGCCACGTGTTCAACTCCTCTCTCTCCCTATTCCTCGTCTCGCTATCACGTGGCACAGATAACAACCCAGAGATAATAACTCTGTTTGTCCTAGATCTACGTTTCCACCCTAACTCCCTGAATTCCTGCCTTACATCCCTATCCCTTTTCCTACCTATGTCGTTGGTACCTATGCGGACCACGACTTGGGGCTGTTCCCCCTCCCCCTTAAGGATCCCGAAAACACGATCCGAGACATCACGGACCCTGGCACCTGGGAGGCAACACACCAACTGCGAGTCTCTCTCGTTCCCACAGAATCTCCTATCTATCCCCCTAACTATGGAGTCTCCAATGACTAATGCTCTGCGCCTCTCCCCCCTGCCCCTCTGAGCAACAGGGACAGACTCTGTGCCAGAGACCTGTACCCCATGGCTTACCCCTGGTAAGTCCCCCTCCCAACAGTATCCAAAGCGGTATACATGTTACTAAGGGGAACGACCACAGGGGATCCCTGTACTGACTGCTTCCTCCCAGCCCCTCTCACCGTCACCCATCTATCTTTATTCTTCGGAGTAACTACATCCCTGAAGCTTCTATCTATGACCACCTCCCCCTCCTAAATGATCCGAAGTTCATCCAGCTCCAGCTCCAGTTCCCTAATGCGGTTTCTGAGGAGCTGGAGATGGATGCACTTCCCACAGATGAAATCAGCAGGGACACTGGCGGCGTCCCTCACCTCAAACATTCTGCAGGAGGAACATTGCACTACCTTCCCTGCCATCCCCTCTAGATAAAAAAAGAAAAAGAAAGAAAGAGCTTACCTGTTATTCACTCCCCTTCTCAGCAAGCACACACTCAGAAACCTCTGCACCCCGCACGATAACACCTGAGGGAAAATAAAAGAGGGAAAATAAAAGAAAAACTACTTACCAGTCACCAGCCAATCCCTTACCTGCAGGCTGTGGCATCACAGTTCACAGGATAGATGCGGGCAGGTTGTTTCCACTGGCGGGTGAAAGCAGAACTAGGGGGCATAGCCTCAAAATAAGGGGAAGTAGATTTAGGATTGAGTTTAGGAGGAACTTCTTCACCCAAAGGGTTGTGAATCTATGGAATTCCTTGCCCAGGGAAGCAATAGAGGCTCCTTCATTAAATGTTTTCAAGATAAAGATAGATAGTTTTTTGAAGAATAAAGGGATTAAGGGTTATGGTGTTCGGGCCGGAAAGTGAAACTGAGTCCACAAAAGATCAGCCATGATCTCATTGAATGGTGGAGTAGGCTCGAGGGGCCAGATGGCCTACTCATGCTCCTAGTGCTTTTGTTCTTATGTATCTGAGGGCCGTGGTGTGTGAGGCCAGGTTTGGGATAAACTTGCCCAAGAATTTAACCATTCCTAGGAAGCGCAGCACCTCCTTTTTGTCTTCAGGGGTCTTCATGGCTTCGATGGCCTTGACCTTGTCTGCGTCCAGGCGCACACCCTGCTGAGATATCTGGTCACCCAAGAACTTCAGTGTCGACATGCCAAAGGAACACATTGCCCTGTTCAGCTTGAGGCCATTGGCATGGACACAGCGAAATACCTGCAGGAGACGAGAGATGTGTTCTTCGGGGGTTGTGGACCATATGATAACGTCGTCCAGCTACACACGAACCCCTTCAATGCCCTCCATCAACTGCTCCATGATTCTATGTAAGATCTCCGAGGCCGAGACAATGCTGAATTGCATACGATTATAGCAGTACCTGCCAAACGGTGTGTTGAAGGTGCAGAGCCTTCTGCTGGACTCATCCAGCTGGATTTGCCAGAACCCGTGTGATGCATCTAACTTTGTGAAAAAACGAGCGTGTGCCACCTCACTTGTTAGTTCCTCCCACGACGGGATGGGCTAGTGTTCCCGCATTATATTCTGGTTGAGATCCTTGGGATCAATACAGATGCGCAGCTCCCCCGAAGGCTTTTTTGCACAGACGATCGAGCTGACCCAGTCAGTCAGTCATGTGACTTCGGAGATGATGCCCTGGTCCTGAAGATCCTTCAACTGCGCCTTCAGGCGCTCCTTCAGTGGAGCCGGGACCCGGCGTGGAGCGTGGACCACAGGCATGGCATCAGGATCTTGTACCGATATGGCAGACTGCCCATCCCGTCAAACACATCCGGATACTGAGCGAGGATGTCGTCAATGCTGGCTTGAAGATCCAAGTTTTGGGGGGAGGTCATTGTGTAGACCCGCTGCACAAGGTTTAGCTGCTTGTATGCCTGTGCGCTGAGCAGGGAGGCTCTGTCTGGCTTGACGATTTCAAACCTTACCCTTGAGTGAATGCTCCTGTTGGAGACAAGCAGATGGCAGGATCCCAGTGCTGTGATGGCATTGCCGTTATATTCCAGGAGCTGGCAGGCTGCTGGGAGGTGCTGAGTGGCTTCTTGATACGGTTGAAATATGGTCATCTCAAATATGGTCCTCAACTGTCCGACCTGTCAACATGCTTAACACGACATGGTACCAGGTGTGGGGTATGTCGTGTTAAGTACACTGAGATAACACGGGCTGCAACTGGATGCAGCTATAACTGAAATAGATTCCAGACCTTGAAGTTAGTTCAATTTGATTTATTAACCTGTCACACAGTTTCCACAGTTCTCTGTGAGTTCGACTCTCTGGTAACCTAAGTGTGATCTCTCTGTTTGACTGAACCAGACTACTTCTTAGTCATATGCTGTATGCGTTACGTGATACATACACCGGACTCAGTCTGTAGATGTTCCTAATGAAAAGAGGCGGAGTGTGAGTGCCTCATGCCTTTTATAGTGGGAAACCACCCCCAAGTGTTCTGCCTGCTGATTGGTTATGTCCTGTTCTCTGTGTTCATTAGCTGCCTGTCTGTATCTCATTGTGTGCATATATGCATATCATGACACTCATAGCTAAAAGCAAGAGAACAACTTAGTGAAGCTGCAACATAAGATTACCAAAATGCTAATCACTGGAAGCAGGATATGGTAGATAGAGCTAAATATTCTTACAATCAACAGTCCTCCCTCATCCAGTCATGAATGGCGGTGAATAATTAGGGGAGATGGAGGCTCCTCCGACTTTCCAATCCTTAATGATGTCAGGGCACAGCAGTGCAAAAGACAAGATTGGAACATTTGCAATCATCTTCAGTCAGAAGCGCTGAGTGGATGATCCATCCAGGACTCCTCTTGAAGACCCTGCACTACAAATGCTAGGCTTCAGCCAATGTGATTCACACCACATCAGGAAACATCTGCAGCCATTGGGTAGTGCAAGGCTGTGGACCCTGACAACATCCTGGCAATAGTACTAAAGACTTGTGTTACAGCATTGGTATCTTCCCAAACAATGGAAAATCACCCCAGAAGTATGTCCTGTCCAAAGAAAATCAAGACAAATCCAATCCGGCCAATTACCCCTCATCAATTTACTCTCAATTATCAGCAAAGTGATGAAAGGTGTCTGTAATAATTCCAGGAGGCGGAGAGTGAAAGGGCATACTGTCTTTTTTAAACTGAAAATAAAGCTGCTACTGCGGCACACAAAACATGTCCCAGCCCAGGACTATCGGGAGTTGCCAGTCTCGGTCTGGGAGCTCCATTTTAAGGTCCCGCTAACGAGCCCCAGTTGGGCGGGCCTCCGCCCGCTCACGACAGGAACTCGTATTGTACGAAGCCCGTAGGGAGATCAATCAGCAATTTCCCGCATGGTCCTTGTCAGGATTATCACATCCCTCCCTCCTCAAGTCAGAATCATCGCCCTCACTCCTGCGCCGATGAGGCGTCTTTCATCGCTTGGCATAAGGCCTCAAGCCGGCGGCAGGTGGAACCAGATTGGAGGCCGTGAAGCAGATTGGGGATCATCGCTTCTTTGAGCACTGAAGGGCCAAGGTGGAGGCTTGTCTTCGATGTTGACCTCCAGTAAAGGATCAATCTCCTCAGTCTCCATTTGAGACTCTGAATCTTCATCGTCGGGAGGAACGACTCTCTGGTCTCCCATCGGCGAGTCCTCTTGCCAGTGGTAGTCACAACGGCATCAAGAACATCATCTCTGCTGAAATTGTCTCCACTGGAGTGGGTTCCCTGCTTCTCAGGTGGCCCAGGTGTTTTTTCAAGGCCTTCCCTTGCACTTCGACTTCATAAGCAAACTGGACCAGTCTTTTACAGCACGGTTCCTGGGATCCATTGGGAGCCACCACTAAAGTTCCTCACATAGAAGGTATTCCCTGTTCTGAAGGTCCTTTCGGGACTTCTGATGTTGTAGTTACTTTCCTCAGCTCATCAGCTGAGGCGTGATAATTCAGGTTAGGGACTCGAATGATGGCTTGGTTTCTGCCCCAAATAAGGTTAACGCTGTGTTTGAGGCTATTTGTAAGAATTTCTGTAAGTCGGAGCCCTCAGTGGAGGTTTGGGCATATCAACATTTTTAGATGAGTTGGAGTTTCCGGTGGTGGTAGATGAGAGATGGGAATAAGTGTAGGCCGTGATAGACCATGAGAAGATTTTGATCGGTATTGACGGATGCAAACTGGTAAAGCTCCTGGGTCGAATGCGTTTCCGGTGGAATTCTGTCAGATGTTTGCTAATCATTTATGGGTCCCGTTGCTGGTAGATATGTTTAATAACTCTTTGTCCTGGGTGTCCTTGCCTGCTACACTTTCACGGGCCTATATTTCTCTTCTGTTGAAGAAGGATAAGGACCCAATGGACTATGGGTCATACCGGCCGATCTCGCTGTTAAATGTGGGTGCCAAGGTACTGACTGAGGTGTTGGCTGTAGGGCTGGAATCCTGTCTGCCTGAGGTTATTGCAGAGGATCATGCAGGATTTGTTAAGGATCGGCAATTATCAGCTAATATCCGGAGGCTGTTGAATGTTGTTCTCTCCCCCGTCCGAGGGGCCCGAGTCAGAGGTTAATGTGTCTTTAGATGCCGAGAAGGCATTTGACAGGGTGGAGTGGAGGTACCTTTTCTAAGTTCTGGAGAGGTTCGGTCTAGGGACAAAATTGATTTCATCCCCCCTATTTGAGTTAGTGGTTGAGCCCTTAGCCATAGCTTTGAGGGCTTTGGGTAAGTGGAAGGGGATAAAAAGGGGAGGGGTGGAGCATAGGATGTCTCCTTATGGGGACGATCTGCTGTTTTATGTTACGGACCCAGCCCCCACTTTCGATGATATAATGGAGATACTGAGGAATTTTGGTTCATTCTCGGGTTCCAAGCTGAATCTGGAAAACAGTGTTTTCCAGTTAACCCCACAGAGAAGGGAGCCAACTCGGAAATGTTGCCTTTTCATGTGGCCAGTTCTAGCTTCAGGTATCTGGGTGTCCGGATGGCCCATGATTGGGCCCGGCTTCATAAGTTGAGCTTCGCAAGTCTGGTGGACAAGGTGTTAAGTCCGATCTGCAGAAGTGAGACATCCTTCCCCTGTCCATGGCGGGCAGAGTCCAGTCTATTAAAATTAATATTCTTCCAAGGTTTTTGTTTCAATGTCTTCCTGTCTTCCTCCCTAAATCTTTCATTGTGAGGGTTAATAGGTTGATTTTATCCTTTTTTATGGGTGGGCAAGACCCTGAGGAACCATGGGTTAATTCTTCAAAGAGATAGGCAATCGCCGAATTTGCTTTATTATTTATTATTGGGCAGCCAATGCTGAGAAGGTGCTGGGGTGGTGCAATGACCCAGATTCTCTTTGGGGACAGATAGAGGCGGAGTCGTGTAGGGGATCTAGTTTGGGTGCACTGGTGACAGCATATTGCTCCACTTTCTCCGGCAAGGTACTCCTCCCGGTGGTCGTGTCCACTTTATGGAGACAATTCAGGCAGCATTTTAAGCTTGGGTCCGTGTCGAGGATGGTCTCTATCTGTGCTTATCATTTCTCTGAGCCATCGGGATTGGATGCCACGTTCGGGGTGTGGGAAGGGAAGGAAGGGGCTTGAGAGATTCGGCATTTTTGTGTAGAGGGATGGTTTGGCAGTTTGGAGGAGTTGTCGGTGAAGTTGCACTTGTGGGGTTGAACTCATTCAGTTACCTCCAGATAAGGAATTTTGTACAGGTGACCTTCCCAACTTTTCTTGTGGCACCACGGACGTCTCTGTTGGAACGGATCCTACGCTGGTGGGGTTGGAGAAGAGTAACACGCCTGATATTTATGGGTGAATTCTGCTTGAGGATTCAGACTCGACGGATGGGGTAATGGTGAAGTGGGAGAGAGAGTTGGGACCAATAGTGGATGCTGAGGTGTGGAGTGAGGCCCTATACAGGGTGAACTCCAAGTCTTCATGTGCGCGACTTGGTCTAATCCAATTTAAGGTGGTGCATAGGGCGCACCTGACCAAAACTAGGATGAATGGTTTCTTTCCAGAAAGAACGGTGTTCTGCCGGGAAGGAGGGCTTGCCCAAACTGGTAAGCTTTTGGGAATTCTATGATGATCCGATCATCAAACGTTGCCTTAATTGTGGCGATGCGGGGCGGGTGGGGGGGGGGGGACAAGAATTTTTAATTGCATAAGTTTGCCTGCAGCCTTTCATAATAGAAGAGAGTTTAAAAGCCTTTATCAAACAGCATGCTCACGGAATGGTTTGCAGCTGTGAGCTGTTATTGATTGTACAATAATGAATCTTAACAGTGCAGTTTCATGCTGGCATTTTCCTGAATTTATTGTGGCAAATGGACTAAGATAATCGACAATTAGAGAAAGCTAAGTAACTATAGGAGCTGTTGGAATAGTTTGGTGATTTTTCTTGGGTGTTATGTATATTTTCCCCTTGCCATCTCCTCTCATTTCGTAAAAAGCGCAGGTCCTTGCTGTGATACAGATCCAATGCAGTTCCCAGGGCTCACCAATATAACACACCAAGTCGCCATTCTTCATTGTGAACCTAGACAACGACAGGCTGTTTGATCCTGACTTCACCTGCTCCACATGCCATGCTCTCCACCAGAGGTCACTGGGTGGCAAGATTTCCTGGTTAATTTCTCCTACGATCCACGGGACTCCGATTTAACTGATCCAGTTCTGTCTACGCACCTAATCCCTGCCCAGTTGGTTCCTTGCATTTCACATCCCAGTATCTATTATACCACCTGTCATTTTCTCTTTTGGTGCTGCTGCTGTGAACATGAACTCTGATACTAATTTATTCGGGCACGACATGATTTCTGACAGCAGATTGCAATGTTACAGAGATGGGGCAGGGTCAGAGGACGGGTAATAGCTTCAGGCAGACGTGATGCATTTATTCAACAGACAGTTATCTCACCAGCTGCCGTCAGTAGTTCCGCTTCTCTGCCACCGTGCACACGGTGGGAGAGCTGCCAGTCTGAGTGCCAGCTGCTGACACATGTTTATAATAGACAACCTGAACAAATCTGGGAAGAATTATTTGTTTCCAGGATTCCGAAAGGGAAGCAAGATGTCTAAACACTCTGGAGAGGGAAGCACGTCAAATTTAACCTTTTAAATCCCCCGAGAAGATGGCAACTTCCTCATAAACCAGCCTCTCCACGGGACTTTGGGCCAACATGCAGAAGGGTCATGATCCTTTACCACTATTAACCTTCTCTCCCTCATATTTCCTTAACATTTTTTAAAGTCAAGCTTGATACCTAGGGCGTCATTCTCCGACCCCCCGCCGGGTCGGAGAATGGCCGTTGGCCGCCGTGAATCCCGCCCCCGCCCCCGCCGAAGTCTCCGCTCCCGGAGATTGGGCGGGGGCGGGAATCCAGCCGCGCCGGTTGGCGGGACCCCCCGCTGGATTCTCCGGCCCGGATGGGCCGAAGTCCCGCCCAGGAATTGCCTGTCCCGCCGACGTAAATCAAACCTGGTATTTACCGGCGGGACCAGGCGGCGTGGGCGGGCTCCGGGGTCCTGGGGGGGGGCGCGGGGCGATCTGACCCCGGGGGGTGCCCCCACGGTGGCCTGGCCCGCGATCGGGGCCCACCGATCCGCGGGCGGGCCTGTGCCGTGGGGGCACTCTTTCCCTTCCGCCTCCGCTACGGCCTCCACCATGGCGGAGGCGGAAGAGACTCTCCCCACTGCGCATGCGCGGGAAACTTTCGGCGGCCGCTGACGCTCCCGCGCATGCGCGGGGAAACTGACAGCGGCCGCTGACGCTCCCGCGCATGCGCCGCATTTCCGCGCCAGCTGGCGGGGCAACAAACGCCATTTCCGCCAGCTGGCGGGGCGGAAATCCCTCCGGCGTCGGCCTAGCCCCTCAATGTTGGGGCTAGGCCGCCAAAGATGCGGAGACTTCCGCACCTTTTTGCCGGCGCGATGCCCGTCTGATTTGCGCCGGCTTTGGCGCCAGTCGGCGGGCATCCCGCCGTTGGGGGAGAATTTCGCCCCAGATTATTAATTCTTGATTTATCTCATTGTCTGCCCAACACCGTCCCCATGAGGGACCTTGGCATTTTATCCCAGTATCGCAATTTTCAAAATTGCCAATGCTCCAGAATGATTATTCCTTTGATTTTTCCTCCATTCCTGTGGTGATGTGCTTGGATATCTCACCATGCTCACTCAGCTAAGCCGTGGGGATTCATTAGGGTGAATCCGTGATCTGTATGGACTGGCACGTACTTTTAATCACCTCTATATCAAATTCCTCCCTCTTGAACAAAGGTCAACTTCCTCACACGCGGCCCTGTTTATGATGCCTGCCCAGCCTTCTTTTTTTTAAAAAAATATTTTTATTGAAGCGATGCGCAATCAATTACTCTCAAGACGAAGTGATTCATAACTGAAGGCTTTAATCTGCTAGAACTCTTCCCCAGCAGCTTCGATACAGAAAGTGAAGGCTGCTGGGATGGCACCGGTTCTTATACTCCGCTTCTCAGGGCGGAGCTATGTACAACAGCCAATGGTAGACTCCTGGGTCTAACCAATGGTCATCCACCTCTTAGGTACCGCAATACCTGGTACTACCACATTCACCCCTTGTTGAAAAAGAGCCCGGCGGGGGTGGTGGCCCGAGTTAATAGTCGCCTTTCGCTTGGTATGACCATGTATGGAGGTACCGTGATGTTGAGGGAATTTACAAAATGTTCATAGTGCAGCAATCAGTCGATCGGGTGGCCTGGTCGTCCTTCTGGAGCATCAGGCCTCGACGGTGATTCTGATGAGGGTCCGGCGGTTGCGACTCCAGGAGCGTGATGTCGTCCTCCCTGGCAACTTCGTCACCCCTAGGCGGCGCTGTTGGGGCAAAAGGTGGACGGGGGGGGAAAGCGCCTGTAGGGGGCTTCGGTGTGTGGTCGGGCCTAGGCAGGAGCGGCGGGAGTACTGACGCTCCAGTTAGGTGCTGCGGGGAAGGTGGGGGTGGGGGGCAATGGTTCGGGACCAGAATGGTTCCAGACCGTTCTGTTCTCCCTCTCTACATTCCCGTTTCCCCGGGGGTTGTAACTTGTCGTCCTGCTCGAGGCAATGCCCTTGCTGAGCAGGAATTTACGCAGTTTGTCGCTCATAAAGGAGGACCCCCTATCACTGTGAATGTATGTGGGGAAACCGAACAGTGTAAAGATACCCTGGAGGGCCTTGATGACGGTGGCTGTGGTCATGTCTGGGCAGGGGATGGCGAATGGGAACCGGGAGTACTTGTCAATTACGTTAAGGAAGTACGTGTTGCGGTCGGTGGAGGGGAGGGGACCTTTGAAATTCATACTGAGGCGTTCAAAGGGATGGGAAGCCTTTATCAGGTGCGCCCTCTCTGGCCGGTAGAAGTGTGGTTTGCACTTCGCGCAGATTTGGCAGTCCCTGATGACTGTCCTGACGTCCTCGATGGAGTAGGGCAGGTTGCGGGTCTTGATAAAATGAAAAAAAACGAGTGACCCCTGGGTGGCTGAGGTCCTCGTGGAGGGATCGGAGGCGGTCCATTTGTGCGGTGGCACAAGTGCCGCGGGACAGGGCATCAGGAGGCTCATTCAGCTTCCCCGGAAGGTACAAGATCTCGTAATTGGATGTGGAGAGTTCTATCCTCCACCGCAAGATCTTGTCGTTCTTAATCTTGCCCCGCTGTGCATTATCGAACATGAAGGCAATTGGCCGTTGGTCCGTGAGGAGAGTGAATCTCCTGCCGGCCAGGTAATGCCTCCAGTGTCGCACAGCTTCTACTATGGCCTGGGCCTCCTTTTCGACCGAGGAATGGCGAATTTCGGAAGCATGGAGAGTACGGGAGAAGAAAGCCACGGGCCTGCCCGCTTGGTTGAGGGTGGCCGCCAGGGCTACGTCGGACGTATCGCTCTCGATCTGGAAGGGGAGGGACTCGTCGATGGCGCGCATCGTGGCTTTTGCAATGTCTGCTTTGATGCGGCTGAAGGCCTGGCGGGCCTCCGTCGACAGGGGGAAGGTTGTGGACTGGATCAGGGGTCAGGCTTTGTCGGCGTAATTGGGGACCCACTGTCCATAATAGCTGAAGAAGCCGAGGCAGCGCTTTAGGGCCTTGGGGCAGTGAGAGAGGGGGAACTCCATGAGGGGGCGCATGCGCTCAGGGTCGGGGCCTATGACTCCACTTCGCACTACGTAGCCTAGAATGGCTCGACGGTCGGTGCTAAACACGCATTTATCCTTATTGTATGTCAAATTAAGGATTTTCGCGGTCTGGAGAAATTTGCGGAGGTTGGTGTCGTGGTCCTGCTGGTCATGGCCGCAGATGGTGACGTTATCCAGATACGGCAACGTTGCGTGTAAGCCGTACCGGTCAACCATTCGGTCCATCTCTCGCTGGAAGACCGAGACCCCGTTTGTGACACCGAAGGGAACTCTTAAAAAGTGATAGTGTCGCCCATCTGCTTCGAAGGCAGTGTACTTGCGGTCACCATTACGGAGGGGTAGCTGGTGATAGGCAGACTTGAGATCCACCGTGGAGAAAACCTTGTATTGCGCGATCCTGTTCACCAGGTCGGCTAAGCGGGGGAGAGGGTACGCATCCAGCTGCGTAAACCTGTTGATGGTCTGGCTGTAGTCAATGACCATCCTATGTTTCTCCCCGGTCTTTACCACCACTACCTGAGCTCTCCAGAGGCTGTTGCTCGCTTCGATGACCCCTTCCCTCAGCAGCCTTTGGACCTCGGACCTGATGAAGGTCCGGTCCTGGGCACTGTACCGTTTACTCCTGGTGGCGATGGGTTTGCAATCCGGGGTGAGGTTCGCAAACAGGGAAGGCGGGTCGACCTTAAGGGTCGCGAGGCCGCAGACAGTAAGGGGGGTATAGGGCCGCCGAAGTTAAAGGTCAGGCTTTGCAGATGGCACTGGAAATCCAGCCCAAGGAGGGTGGCTGCGCAGAGGTGCGGCAGGACGTACAGGCGGAAATTGTTGAATTCCCTGCCTTTGACAGTGAGGTTCGCTAGGCAGAACCCCTTTATCTCCACTGCGTGTGGCCCGGAGGCCAGAGAGATCCTTTGATTTACGGGATGGGTGACAAGAGAACAGCTCCTTACCGTGTCGGGGTGAACAAAGCTTTCCGTGCTCCCAGAGTCAATCAAGCAAGACATCTCGTGGCCGTTGATGGAGATCGTCGTTGTAGCTGTTGCACGCGTCCGAGGCCGACGCTGGTCTAGAGTCACTGAGGCCAGCTGAAGTAATTGAGGGTTCTGGTCGGGCAGCGTGTAGTCGGCTCTGCTAGGGGCCTGGGGCCCCATCCAAGATGGCGTCACCCATGGGTCGCACATGGAGTCCGGGGATGAAGAAGATGGCGGCGGCGAGGGACAAAATGGCGGCGCCCACCCGTCCAGCGTGGTGTCCGGGGGGCAAAATGGCCGCGCCCGCAGGTTGCATGTGGCCTTAGGATATGGGGGTGGCGGTGAGCGCTGGGCGGTCGGGGCCTGAAGGGGGGTTTGCCGATAGTCGCTGGAGACCGCGGCCACTGCGCAGGCCTGGCATACCCCCACATAGTGAGCCTTCTTGCCGCACCCTTTGCAGGTGGCGGTGCGGGCCGGGCAGCGCGTGCGGGGATGATTCGCCAGCCCGCAGAAGAAACAGCGGGGTCCGGAGGCGTTAGCGGGCCGTCTCGCCGCGCAGGCTTGCGGGGTCAGGGGGAAGGTCTGAGGGGCTGCCGCTGCGGGGCGCCACGCAGCCCAGGGGGCCGCCGTGCGATCGGGTGCAAAGGACAGCGCGTGTTTATAGGCAACGCCCATGGACCCTGCCAGGGCCCGTGCCTCTGTAAGTCCCAGCGTGTCCCGTTCTAGGAGCCTTCGGCGGATATCGGGGGAGGTCATACCTGCCACGAAAACATCCCTGATCAAAGGTTCCATGTGCTCGCTCCCCGAAACTGGCGGGCAGCCAGAGTTTCGGCCCAGCACCAGCAGCGCCCGGTAGAAGTCTTCCAATGTTTCCTCGGGGCTTTGCCGCCTAGTCGCCAGCAGGTGACGAGCGTAGACCTGGTTCACAGGGCGGATATAATGTCCTTCTAGCAGCTCGATCGCGGCAGCATAATTCGCCGCCTCCTCGATAAGAGGGTAGATCCCAGGGCTGACCCGTGAGCGTAGGAAATGCATCTTTTATCCTTCCGTGGGGGTTTCGGCGGCCGTGTCGAGGTAGCCCTTAAAGCACGCCAGCCAATGTTTAAAAATAGCAGCAGAGTTGTCCGCGTGGGGGCTGAACTGAAGGCACTCCTGTTTGATACGGAGATCCATCCTTCCAACTGAAGTTGTAGCAGATTAAATTGATGCGCAATCAATTACTCTCAAGACGAAGTGATTCATAACTGAAGGCTTTAATCTGCTAGAACTCTTCCCCAGCAGCTTCGATACAGAAAGTGAAGGCTGCTGGGACGGCACCGGTTCTTATACTCCGCCTCTCAGGGCGGAGCTATGTACAACAGCCAATTGTAGACTCCTGGGTCTAACCAATGGTCATCCACCTCTTAGGTACCGCAATACCTGGTACTACCACATGAAGTATTTGTAAAATTTTATAACAATAACAACAACAAAAAAGGAACAGTAAACGTTGAACATTAACAGGGTGAAAAAATAGACATTTCCCCAATCGGCTCTATCTTCACACACCACATGGAATAACATAAAATAACACTTACCCTCCCCCACCCCCCCTCTCGGAATGCTGCTATTGCCGACATTTTGAATTTCTCCAAGAAAGTCGACGAACAGACTGCCACCTCTGGGAGAACCCTAGCATTGATCCTCTTAAGGCAAACGTTATTTTCTCGAGGCTGAGAAACCCAGCCATGTTGCTAACCCAGGTCTCTACACTCGGGGGTTTCGAGTCCCTCCACATCAAAAGGATCCGTCTCCGGGCCACCAGGGAGGCAAAGGCCAGATCGTCGGCCTTTCACTCCCTGAACACCCGGGTCTTCTGACACTCCAAAGATCGCCACCTCTGGACTCGTCACCACCCGCGTACCTAGCACCTTGGACATTGCCTTGGCAAACCCCTGCCAGAACTCTCCAAGCTTCAGGCATGCCCAAAACATATGGACATGGTTTGCTGGGCTTCCCGCACACCTCGCACATCTGTCTTCTACCCCAAAAAACTTGCTCATCCTCGCTGCCGTCATGTGTGCCCGGTGAACCACCTTAAACTGTATGAGACTGAGCCTGGCACATGATGAGGAGGAATTGACCCTACTTAGTGCTTCTGCCCACAGACCCGGCTCTAACTCTCCTCCTCCTAACTCCTCCTCCCATTTGCCCTTAAGTTCCTCCACCGGGGTTTCCTCCGCCTCCAACAGCTCCTGGTAGATACTCGACACCTACCCCTCCCCCACCCAGGTACCGTAAAATACTCATTCCTGTGTCCCCCGTGGCGGCAGGAGCGGGAAGGCCACCACCTGTTTCCTCAGGAAGGCCCGCACTTGCAAATATCAAAAGCCGTTCCCTGGCGGCAGTTTAAATTTGTCCTCCAGCGTCTGCAGGCTGGGAAAGCTCCCATCGATAAACAGGTCACCCATCCTTTCGATACCTGCCTTCAGCCAGCTCTGGAACCCGCCATCCATCCTACCCGGTAGAAACCTGTGGCTATTACATATCGGGGTCCAGACCGACGCGGCTTCCACCCTCTTGTGTCTCCTCCACTGCCCCCAGATCTTCAGTGCCACCACCACCACCGGGCTTGTGGAGTAACGGGCCGACGAGAACGGCAGAGGTGCCGTTACCAGCGCTGCCAAACTGGTGCCTTTACATGATGCCGCCTCCAACCGCTCCCATGCTGACCCCTCCCACAATACCCACTTTCTAATCATAGCTATATTGGCCGCCCAGTAGTAGTTGCAAAAGTTCGGCAACGCCAGCCCGCCCCCCCCCCCCCCCCCCCCCCCCCCCCCCCCGACTGTGTTCCAGCAGTACTCTCTTTACTCACGGGGTCTTATTCGCCCACACAAATCCCGAGATGACCTCATTCACCCGTTTGAAAAAGGCCTTAGGGATGAAGATGGGGAGGCACTGAAATACAAATATAAATCTGGGGAGGAACATCATTATCATTTTCACGGTCTGTACCCTCCCCGCCAGTGACAGCGGGAGCACGTCCCATCTTTTAAAGTCCCCTTCCATTTGTTCCACCAGCCGGGTCAAATTCAGCTTATGCAACAAATCCCACTTCCGAGCCACCTGTATTCCCAGGTAGCGAAAGCTCTTCTCTACCCTCTGTCATAATATACACCAGTATATCATGGTGCAGACACACACACTGATGGACACACAGCAAGACTATTCAACACGCACAACACCGCAGCCAATCACCAGTTAGAGCACACTCACTATAAAGACAGGGGGCATCAGAGTTCCCGCTCATTCGGGATGCAGCCTCCTAGAAGGACAGAGCTTACAGCTTACAGCACAGATCTTCACCATGTGCTGAGTGCATAGACTAGTTAGGACAGGCATAGGTCTTTAGTTTAATCTAACATCGTGTTAACCCACAGTGAAAGTATGTTCAACAGTTTCTAACTATTAACAACAACTTTCAAGTGTTGGTGGCCTGTATGTGTTCCACGGATCCAGAGCACCCAACACATCATGATACCAGGAGTTGAGGGATATTAGAACTTCTTAGACCTACCTGTAAGTGATCTGCCTTCCGCCTGCATGCAGTCATCCTGCAAAATGGACAGCGTCCGCCCGCCGCCGCCACTCCGCATCACCGGTAACCTAGGGGCCAACTGGAAGATATTCAAACAACGCTTCCAGCTCTATCTTGAAGCCACAGACCGGGAAGCTGCCTCAGACACCAGGAAGATCGCTCTCTTCCTATCCACGGCCGGGGACCATGCCATCCACATTTTCAATTCTCTCACCTTTGCTGATGATGAAGATAAATCAAAATTCAAGACGGTTCCCCTCAAGTTTGACACTCACTGCAACATCGAGGTGAATGAAAGGTTTGAGCGCTATGTATTCCAACAGCGTTTGCAGGGTAAGGATGAACCTTTCCCGTCTTTCTCACCCACCTCCGCATCCTTGCGCAGTTCTGTAATTACGGGTCCACCTCCGACTCCATGATATGCGACCAGATCGTTTTTGGTGTTCAGTCGGATCCCCTACGCCAGCAGCTCCTCAAGGTAAAGCAGCTCACCCTAGCGACCGCCATTGAGACCTGCGTGCTACACGAACACGCCACTAGTCAGTATTCCCACATCCAAGCGGCTGAAACGGCGCGGCAAGGTCCCCACGAGGCAGAACGGGTCTAAGCAATCGAGCAACTCCAAGGCCTCAGCCTGGATGAGGGCGGCCATTTTGCGCGCTTTTCGCGGACTCCCGCGCTTGTGTGCACCGAACGAGGGGACGGCGACATCGACGAATGTACTGTGCAGGCGTGCACAACGTACGACCGCACCGCGCATGCGCGGTGGTGCAGCGAACGTACTGACGCTACAACGTGCGCCAACTGTGGCTCCGCCCACTTAAAGCGGCAATGCCCTGCCAAATCCCGATGATGCCTGAGATGTGGCAAACTTGGCCACTATGCTGCTTTATGCAGATCAGCTCAGCCTGCCAACTCTCGTCGCTCCAGCCAGCCTCGCAGGAATTTCCGGGCCATTCAACCCACGGTCACCGAGCCCGATTCGGACCTGCTACCCGAAATTGACACCGAGGACCCGAAGGCGCCTTTTCGAGTCGGTATCATTACAAAAAACAGGGTATCTCCGAAGCAAAGAATCCAGCCTCTATCGGTATACAGCATTGATCCAGACGATGAATGGTGTGCCACCCTGACGGTCAACCGGCCCCAAATACGATTCCGCCTGGACACTGGTGCCTCCGCCAATCTCATTGCGCGGTTGACCTCCAAAGCCTTCGTGTCAAACCAGCCATCCTCCCATCAGCCTGCCAGCTATTAGATTATAATGGCAATGCCATTGCTGCCAGCGGCTCGTGCCAACTTGAAGTGACGCACAGGTCATGCAAAACTATCCTTCCCTTTGAAATCATGGGCTCCTCGAAAGCCTCCCTGCTTGGCGCGCAAGCATGCAAGGTGTTGAACCTAGTTCAGAGAGTTCACTCTCTCTCTCCTGCTGACGCGTCTGCCTTTCAGGACACCGACTTCAGGGCGCAGCTCAACGCTATTATCAACCAGTACCACGACGTCTTCGAGGGCATGGGCACGCTCCCGTAGACCTACAAGATTTTATTAAAACCGAATGCCACGCCTGTGGTGCATGCACCTCGCAGGGTCACAGCACCCCTTAAGGACCGCCTCAAGCAGCAGCTGCAGGACCTCCAGAACCAAGGAGTGATTTCCAAAGTCACGGAACCGACCGACTGGGTCAGTTCCATGGTATGTGTAAAAAAAGCCTTCCGGCAAATTGAGAATTTGCATTGATCCCAAGGATCTAAATCGCAATATCATGAGGGAGCATTATCCAATTCCCAAGCGCGAAGAGCTCACATGTGAGATGGCTCACGCCAAGGTCTTTACCAAACTCGACACCTCAAAAGGATTCTGGCAAATCCAGCTCGATAAATGCAGCAGGAAACTTTGCACATTTAATACCCCCTTTGGCAGATGTTGTTACAACAGGATGCCATTTGGGATCACCTCTGCATCAGAAGTGTTCCATAGGATTATGGAACAAATGATGGAAGGCATTGAAGGTATTCGGGTCTATGTCACTGACATAATCATTTGGTCCACCAGCATGACGAAGCCTCATCATGGGCCCCCGTTGCATATACATCACGTGCGATGACCCCACACGGAGCAACGCTAGGTGCAGATAGAAAAGGAGTGCCTGGGCCTTCTGACCGATGTGGTTAAGTTTCACGATTATCTCTACGGCCTTCCTCAATTCACCGTTAGTCACCTCCAGCGCATATTCAGATGTATACATGAGCATGGCCTCCGCCTCAACAGGGCCAAATGCTCTTTTGGTCAGACGGAACTCAAGTTCCTCGGGGACCACATCTCCCAATTGGGTGTGCAGCCGGATGCGGACAAGGTTGCTGCCATCACAGCTATGAAAACACCAGAGGACAAGAAGGCGGTCCTCCGATTTCTGGGCATGGTCAATTCTTTCAGGAAATTTATCCCTAACCTCGCCTCTCATGCCACGGCTCTCAGGAACCTGGTCAGGAAGACGACAGACTTCCAATGGCTCCCTGCCCACGAGCGCAAATGGAGAGAACTCAAAACCAAACTCACCATGGCCCCGGTCTTAGCTTCCTCTGATCCAGCAAAGGAGACCAAAATTTTGACCGATGCCAGTCAATCCGGCATTGGGGCAGTGCTCCTTCAGCGTGATGAAGCCTCATCATGGGCCCCCGTTGCATATACGTCACGTGCGATGACCCCCACGGAGCAATGCTACGTGCAGATAGAAAAGGAGTGCCTGGGCCTTCTGACCGGTGTGGTTAAGTTTCAAGATTATCTCTACGGCCTTCCTCAATTCACCGTCGAGTCCGACCATCGCCCGCTGGTCAATATAATACAGAAAGACTTGAACGACATGACGCCTGGCCTCCAGCGTATTCTTCTCAAGCTCCGGTGATATGACTTCCAGCTGGTATACACCCCAGGCCCATGTGCTATTCGCGGCCTCCAATCTACCTGTCACGGATGAACGCCTCGTCCAAATTCGCCGCGAGACGGCAGCTGACCCCTTGCTACAGCGTGTCATGTGCCACCTAACGGACGGGTGGCTCAAGGGCTAATGCCCTCAGTTCTATAATGTCAGAGATGATCTGGCATAGTAGACGGGGTTCTTCTAAAACTGGACTGCATTGTTATCCTGCATAAAATGCGCCAGCTTGTCCTGGAACAACTACACGAGGGCCACCTTGGCATGGAAAAGTGCCGCCGACGGGCCCGAGAGGCAGTGTACTGGCCCGACATTAATGAGGACATAGCCAACACAGTGCTCAACTGCCCCACTTGTCAGCGCTTCCAGCCGGCCCAACCACGTGAGACCCTGCAGCCCCATGAGTTGGTCACGTCACCATGGACCAAGGTGAGCATCGACCTGTTCCACGCGCTGGGTAGAGACTATGTCCTGATCGTGGACTACTTTTCGAATTACCCTGAGGTGATACGGTTGCACGACATCACCTCGTCTGTAGTCATTCGTGCATGTAAAGAAACCTTTGCTCGACACCGCATCCCGCTCATGGTTATGTCGGACAATGGCCCCTGCTTCGCCAGCCAGGAATGGTCCAACTTTGCCAGGCGGTACAATTTTGCCCATGTGACATCCAGTCCCCTGTACCCCCAGTCCAACGGCAAAGCGGAGAAGGGAGTACATATAGTCAAATGGTTCCTATGCAAGGCTGCCGATGCTGGGTACGATTTCTACCTTGCCTTGCTGGCCTATCGCTCCGCCCCACTGTCCACTGGCCTGTCGCCAGCCCAGTTACTCATGGGTCGTACCCTGAAGATGACAGTGCCGTCTGTCCATGTCCCAGATCTCGACCACATTCCGGCCCTTCGCCGGATGCAGCTGTCTCGTGCACAGCACAAGGCGTCTCATGATTCCCGTGCAGCTGATCTCCCTGCTCTGGCTCCAGATGACAACGTCCGCGTCCATCTTCCGGATGGTGGCTGGTCTGCAACCGCTGTTGTCCTTCGGCAGGTGGCCCCCCGCTCGTTCCTGGTTCATCTACCGGATGGCTCTATTCTGTGCCGCAATCTTCGTCTCATTCCACGCTCGCCATGTGATCCTCCACTGTCGCCTCGCCCTCCTGCTGACCCTGCCACGGACTATGCAGACCTCCCTGTCACTCTGCATCCCCCTGACTCTGACGCAGTCCAGCCCGCTACTGAACTGGCAGCTCTCGACCCACCCTTGAGGCGGTCAACCAGAATTCGTCGCCCACCTCAGAGACTTAATGTATGAACTTTGCGGACTTATAGACTCTCTGAATTGTTTTGTTGCTTTGTTTGATCGTTTCCCTGGTTTGTATATAGTGTTGATCTCGTTATTCTTGTTGCATACTGCTTCTCTGCACCAGGCACCTTCCCATGTAAATAGCTTAGTTCTCATGTACGTAGTCCTGTAAATATGTCTTTGCACCCCACACGTAGTTAGGAACATTCTCACCATACAATATTTAATGCCACACACATACATTCTTTTATAAAAGGGGGGATGTCATAATATACACCAGTATATCATGGTGCAGATACACACACACTGATGGACACACAGCAAGACCAATCAGCACACACAATACCGCAGCCAATCACCAGTTAGAGCACACTCACTATAAAGACAGGGGGCATCAGAGTTCCCGCTCATTCGGGATGCAGCCTCCTAGAAGGACAGAGCTTACAGCTTACAGCACAGATCTTCACCATGTGCTGAGTGCATAGACTGGTTAGGACAGGCATAGGTCTTTAGTTTAATCTAACATCGTGTTAACCCACAGTGAAAGTATGTTCAACAGTTTCTAACTTAATAAAATAGTGTTGCACTATTTTAAGTGTTGGTGGCCTGTATGTGTTCCACGGATCCAGAGCACCCAACACATCACCCTCTTAAGTGGCAGCTCACTCAGTCTCTTCTCCTGCCGTTTAGCCTGGATCACAAACAACTCGCTCTTCCCCACGTTCAGTTTGTACCCCGAAAAACTGCCAAATTCCCTGCCCAGCCTGCTAAAGTAATTGTCTCTTAACTGATTCCCCTGCCAGTGCCACTGATCAGCTAACTTCTTGGGACATGTATAAATGGTCCTCAAATCAGTTACCTCTTATTTTGGCTTTCTAGGTGTGAGGAGAAGCCATCAGGCATTTCCTAAACTGCAGTTTTCTCGAAATGAAAGCCTGACACTGCTGAATAAACCAGAAATGCACATAGTTATTCTTCTCAACTTTGCCCCTCGTCCGTGGCGTGGTGTTCCTCCGGTTAAATCACCACCAGTAAGCTCTCTCCCTCAAAGAGGAAAGCATCCGATGGTCATCTGGGACTATGGTGACTTTACCTTTTGCCTTACAGCCAGCGCAGGAAATATAGTGACTGACATTCTTAAGAGTTCATTAAAAACATTCATTGTTGCTTTCCTTCTTAAATGGCGCTGGACTCTTCTAAAGTTGAACTATAATTATCTGCACAATGCAAAGGCTCCCGCCTACATGCCCTTTAGCAGTCTTTGCACACAGTCTCCTGTATTATGCCAAGGGAAAAATGAAATGAAAATCGCTTATTGTCACAAGTAGGCTTCAAATGAAGTTACTGTGAAAAGCCCCTAGTCGCCACATTCCGGCGCCTGTTCGGGGAGGCTGGTACGGGAATTCAACCGTGCTGCTGGCGTGCCATGGTCTGCTTTAAAAGCCAGCACTTTAGCCCTGTGCTAAACCACCCTTGCTAAACCAGCCCTTAGCTTTATGTACAATTTGCAATGAAAAACTGGTGTTAACATGATACGATGTCTTGCCATTTTACTCGTTAGCTGTTATGACCAATGCCTTATTTATAATAAGGAATGAATGTTGGAATCAGAAATCTGGCCTCCGTCTACTGCTTGTAAACTGGATAAATATAAGTTGTGGTTATGGGAGATTAGCACCAAGACTCACCGCAGAGCTGCCGTTCTGAGGCTAGAGTGCAGGATTCTATTCGCGGCTCGCAAATCCACAAACACTGGACCCCATGCAGGGAGACCAGGAAAGGAATCTTGCCATTTGTCTTACCATGCTACAATCAAAAAGGAACTGACTGCATTTCTTTTTGAGCAGGTTTTCACTTTAATGAGAATTTTGCAAAGTTGAATGAAAATCTAGCTGCATTGTTTTCATCAAGTTTCATAAGCCTGTTAACCTGAATGTCTGTCCTGATAAAATGGAAGCTGGGGGAGCAGTTAGCTGAATCGTGAACTTTATAATTGATAATCTTTATTGTAGGCTTACATTAACACTGCAATGAAGTTACTGTGAAAAGCCCCGAGTCGCCACATTCCGGTGCCTGTTCTGGTACGCAGAGGGAGAATTCAGAGTGTCCAAATTACCTAACAGCACGTCTTTCGGGACTTGTGGGAGGAAACCGGAGCAGCCGGAGGAAACCCACGCAGACACGGGGAGAACGTACAGACTCCACACAGACAGTGACCCAAGCCGGGAATCGAACCTGGGACCCTGGGGCTGTGAAGCAACAGTGCTATCCATTGTGCTACCGTGCTGCTCTTTAGGGATGTGTGTTCCAGCTTATATTGAAGATACTGATTGGAAGATGCAAAAAATCATCTGCCCCACTTGTTCTAGTTTTTCATATTAATACTGGGAGTTCCAGGCAATGGCAACTTTACCTTGGACACACTGCTCCTAAGGAGCACATTGAGAAGAGGTAAAGAAATATTTGGTCTTGATTTGCAGCAGCAATAGAAATGTTTAAATGTAGAAGAAACCTGCTTGTGTAAGACATGTGTCTAAACCAGTGGGCAGAAAATGTTTTCCGAGCACTGAATGCATTCTTTTTGAGTCGGGCTGTTAGAACAACATAGAACATAGAAAATACAGCACAGAACAGGCCCTTCGGCCCACGATGTTGTGCCGAACCTTTGTCCTAGATTAATCATAGATTATCATTGAATTTACAGTGCAGAAGGAGGCCATTCGGCCCTTTGAGACTGCACCGGCTCTTGGAAAGAGCACCCTACACAAACTCAACACCTTCACCCAACACCAAGGGCAATTTGGACATTAAGGGCAATTTATCATTGGCCAATTCACCTAACCCGCACATCTTTGGATTGTGGGAGGAGCACCCGGAGGAAACCCACGCAGACACGGGGAGGACGTGCAGACTCCGCACAGTCAGTGACCCAAGCCGGAATCGAACCTGGGACCCTGGAGCTGTGAAGCAATTGTGCTATCCACAACTTTATCTTAAACTCTAGAAACAGTTGGTATGCCCAGATCTGGAGTATGCATCCACAGTTTGGAATCTACACTTTCAGAGAGACATACAGCTTCCACAGGGAGTGCAAAGTTGTGTTGCCAGGATAATGGAAGGCATGAGGGAAATATATGAGGAGCATTTAAGAATTCTTGGGTTACAATCTTTAGAGGAGAGAATATTGATTTTTGATTTAGTTGAAGTCTCTGAAAAGTTATTTACTTGCAATTACAGTATTGTGGTCTTCAATATAAATTACAGAAATTTGTTCACGTCTCTTTTTTTTATTCGTTCATGGGACATGAGCATCGCAGGCTGTGCCAGCATTTATTGCCCAACCCTAATTGCCCTTGAGGGGGCAGATAAGAGTCAACCACACGGCTGTGAATCTGGAGTTGCATATAGGCCAGACTAGGTAAGGATGGCAGATTTCCTTCCCTGAACGACATTAGTGAACCAGATAGGTCTTACAACAATCGACAATGGTTTCATGGTCATCACTAGATTTTTAATGAATTCAAATTTCACCATCTAAATTGGTGGGATTTGAACCTGGGACCCCAGAGTACTATGGGTCACTGGATTACTAGTCCAGTAACAATTCCACTACACCACTGCCTCCCCTATATTTGTTTTAAAACAAAATTCACATAGAATTGTTGATACTTGGAATGTTTTGCCTGATTTTGTTTGGAATGCTGACAATGTAGTGACTTTTGGAAGACTTGTTAGAAACATGGTGTGATTTCTATGTATGTATTTTCTGATGTTCTTGCTTTTCACACTGTGTGCGTTAAGGGCGGCACATGGCGCAGTGGTTAGCACAGGGACTACGGTGCTGAGGACCCAGGTTCGTCCTGGGCCACTGTCGGTGTGGAGTTTTCACATTCTTCCTGAGTCTGCGTGGGTTTCACCCCCAAATCCCCCACAAAGCTGTGCAGGTTAGGTGGATTGACCACGCTAAAATTGCCCCTTAATTGGGAAAAAAAATAATTGGGTACTCTAAATGTTTTTTTTTAAATACTGTGTGCTTTGCACTGTATGGCTATAAAGATTAATTAATTAACTAATGATCAGCTACTAGGGCATGAAATGGAGGCTCATCTTTTGGCTCATGATCCAGTCTGGATTTGTGGCAAATAGGAATCTTAGGACACGATTCTCTGGCCTTATTACACTCTTTCTCAAGCGAAACGAGGCCGGTGAATAGAGGCCAAAACAATAACCGCTCCAGGTATCAAACAGTTTGCGATGCAACCAGCCTGCTCCCGTAGGTGAAACCTTGCTGTACCGTGGCGAGAAAGCAATTTTTAAAAAAAGATTTGTTCATGAAATGTAGGTGTTGCTGGCTGGGCCAGCGTTTATTGTCCATCCCCAAAGGCATTTAAGAGTCAACCACGTTGCTTTGGGTCTGGAGTCATTTGTAGGCCAGACCAGGTAAGGACAACAGGTTTCCTTCCCTAAAAGACATTAGTGAACCAGGTGGGGTTTTACGACAATCGACAATGGTTTCATGGTCACCTTTTTAAATCCAGATTTTTATTGAATTAAAATTCCACCAACTGCCCTGGTGGGATTCAATCCCGGGTACCCAGGGCCATACCTTCAGTCCCTGGATTACTAGCCCAGCAACAGTACCACTATGCCACTGCATCCCCCACAAATTATCACCACTTAAGCCACATTTCTGTACAATTAACAAGAGCCACCCCATAGCCAATGGCCTCCCGTCATTCAGCGGCCTCCCCAGCAAATTTTGAAAAATGTGAACATGGCGGAAGGGCTTCTGTGGGGAGCCAAGGAGGGGAGTAGCCATCTCAGGCAAAGAGCCAGGGTGCTGGTCTTGCCACCCCAGTGCTCGGTGGGGGGGTGGGGCCCCTTGGCTGGGGTTGGGGGACCCTCCGTAGGGGTGGGCCGGCAGAGGAGGGTGGGGTGGTGCGCCGGGGGGGCAACCGCTCATGGCACTACCATGCCAACCCCTGGATTGTGTGTACTCATTCTTGGGGCAACCCCTTGTCCTTTCCTGTCCACCCCACTGACCACCCATAATCCCCACCGACAGCCGAGGCCTCTGGCCACGCGGCTGAAGGCTATCGCTAATAGGGAATTGGTAATCTTGGTTAAGTGAGCACTTCACACAACCCACGTTGATTCCCGGGTGGGTGTAGCATGCCTAACATCCCAATCACACCTTGATGCCTGGACACGGTGCTTGAACACTGCAGGAGGCAACACCACACATGCAACAGCCAACATCGGAACACCCAGGGGATGGGACATAGCTCCGGGGATATGTCCACGGCCGGAGGGTGGTGGGTGCCACGGGGAGGGGGAGATGCCTGGAGAGATGAGCCAAGGGTTTGGAGGTCAGCCCACATTGCGGAAGGTGACAGAGGCATCATATTGGTTGTGCACAAAGGTGTTTATTGTGTTTGACAATTCCCCCACACTCACAATGGTGCTTCCCCCTCACCCCCCTACCTATCCCCCCACCCCCTCCCCAGGTGCCCCCAGTGATCCTCGATGTGCTTTGCCCTCCTAGCTCGACTGCTAAATCTAGGTCTCTCCCCAGGATGCACATCTGAGGTGACGGCAGGCAGCGGCTTACCTCCCCCCATGGCCCTCAAAGTCCCTGCCGGGCATCCTTGGGGGGCTCTGAGGCCCGATGACCCGGCTCACTTGTCAGCAGCGCATGCACAGCCATGCCCCGTGTGCTGGCTGTGAGACCCGGCCTCACCAGAGGGGTGGAACTCAGGGGAGCTGATGGCCACCATTCCCACTACATGTGACGGGTCTGGGTTGGCACTCAGCTCCCCCTCTCCCCGGTCGGTGCCCATTGGGCCCTGGGGTTCACCTTGGGATGGAGGGACAGCTGGTTCGAGTTCCGGCTGCCCCTGCATCATCTGGCTCTGCCAGCCTTGGCAGTTCCCCATGGTCTGCACCATCATGCCGACGCCCTCGGCAATGCTCCTCAGTGACTGGAACATGCTCTGCAGCACCTCGGCAATGCCCACCTGCAACTGGGTCAAGCTCTGCAGCACCTCGGCCATTCCCATCTGAGAGCCGGACATGTCCCGCAGAGCCTCATCAAGGTCAACCTGGTACTGGGTCACATTCCCCAGCGAGGTGGACATTTTGTCGAGACCCTCAGCCATGGCCATCTCCGACTGCGCAATGCCTTGGTCACCTTTACTAATGATGCTGATGTCATGCACCATTGCAGCCGCCACCCTAGCAGTGTTAGCCTTGGTGCCACGCACTGCTGGTGACATCTCCTGTGCCTGTAGCCTCTGGGGCTCCATCAATCGGCTATGGATCTGCTGGAGCGTTGTTGACATCTCCCTCTGAATGTCCCGGCCACTCCTTACCTTCTTCATCAGCTCCCGGCAACCCTGTTCCACAGGCTCTGCATCAGGCTGGGATCTCGCAACCCTCCAACTGCTGTCTCGCCTGGGGGTTTCTGCCTCCACTTGATGTACATCAGCAGCAATGTGATGCTCACCAGATCGTGCCCCAGAAGCCTGACCACTAATATTTTCCACCGAGGTGTGTGTATCTGTGCTGGTGGAGGGCGGGGAAGACAGCTGTGCTGCGACAATATGAATGAGTTATTCTTTGCTCTTTTACCTATCCTATTGCATTAATAGTGTCTTTTATCTTATTGTGATAATATCTTACATATTCTTTCGATTTATCAAAAGGGCCGACTGTAGAAGCCCGCTGTTTTCTAATACATCTAATAGGTAAAAGTGGTAGTTAAAAGATAGCTATTTAGCATTAAGCCGCTGGTCTATTAACCATTTTAAAAACTCACTCATAACCTCAGGTCATTTCAAGACACACATTCAGCATTTCAAAACATAGCTTCAACAGAACACAGCATTATAGATTAAAAACGACATTCCTATGCAGCTAACAAGATAAAGTAACCCAAGGACAAGGCAAGCTCCAAGGCAACAGCATAGAGACCATTGTACTAACAAGCAAGTCAGCAAGAAACTGGTTCAAGCTGTATGCGATAAGGAAGCCGAATCGCATTCCAGAGCTCATACAAGAATACATTTAAGTTAATGGTGCATATTAAATGACAGACAGCTAAAACATCGAATCAAACTTATTTGATGTTAACCCAAACCAATTAGGATTACATCGGTGTATAGCTAGATGGTTAAAGTCATAGCAATTTTAAACAGTAGAATGGATAAGCATTGCATTACAAGTATTTCAGCAATAATTATTATAATTCTTAAAAGAATCATTATTATAAAATAACAATTAATAAATTAATCAAATTTGATACTACTGATTCAGTATTAATAAATTATACAATATGTTAATAATACAGTCAAATAATTGATTGATCAGTAACATTTTAACAATAATATCTCATTTCAACTTCATCCAATGGGGGTGCAGTTGGGTTAGTTTGAACTTTTCTGATATTTGGTGCCCTGCGTTTAGCGATTAGTTCTTTGATGCACTTAGCATGTCGGTATGTTATGTAAACGATGAATCCAGCTACACAGGAGAATAAGATTATTCTGACTGTGGACATTCCAGTGTGTCCCAACCACCCGCAAAGTTTATCCCAGAGAGAGAAAACCCGGGGTGGATCAAGTTTCTTGATTTCTTTTTGGATATATGATGCCAAATCTTTAATTTCTTTTGAGTTATCTGGAATGAAGGTGCAACACTCCGCTCCAATCAGGGCGCAGATGCCACATTTTCCGGCTAACACATAGTCAAGTGGCATTCGATTTTGTAATGCCACGGTTCGAATTGCTCGCATTTCGTCAGAAATGTTATCCAGGGCATTGGCGGTGTAATCGGCTACATTTTGTATGATGGTCGTTAGTTTACTCAATTCACTGCCCATCCTCATTTCCCAATAGAAAGGAATAATTCCAGCACAAATTGCATCTCTTAAGGTAATGCAACGTTTATTTCTTCGAGCAGCTGGTTCTGAAACATAATGGAGATGAGGAAGATGACGGATGGCAGGTACTAAGTATCCTAAATAGCAAGATCCTGGCCAGTATTTTGAGAGCCAGGGATGTGCTCTATTATCACAAATAAAATAAGTCCCATTATAAACAGAGTATAAGTAAATATCTTCTAAGTACCACTGATCTGAGAATGTTTTATTATTTGTGAGGTTACGTATGCCTGTTATTTTAGAGGACCGTTTAGTTCTTTGTAATGCATTTTGTTTGCATTTATAAGCTGTGTTAACATCTAAATAATTAGTACAAACACTATTGCCTACTTTCATTCCTTCAGAGTGATTACTAATGAGGCATATTGATCCTTTTTGTTTAATATTAGTTGGGAGGCTAATATATTGAGGATTTTTGTTAGGATTATATATAAGTTGGTGCCATCCTGAAAAGCTTTTTAGTGGATAGCCTGCAGATTTCCATAAGTTGATGAATTTCTGTAAATACATTTTGTACCTTCCTTTTTCACATGAATATGCTCCAGAACAGACCACTACAGAGCGAGGGATGCTTTGTTAGATGTACCACTCTGCTGTTTCTGAAGCATTAAAGGGAATAGTTAGAAAGGGAATGCCCTCTCCTGAGTTAGTAGGGGTTGCAATGCATACCCAACAATTGCAAATGTTGAAATTTTTAGCATATATCTTAGATGTGTAAAGGAATGTGTTCATATTCAGTTCTGGTACAACATTTACAAGGCCAATCAAATAACTGAAAATGATTATTACAGTAAACATTTTACAGATCTTAATATTTGTATGCGCGCTTCACATGTGATGCGTGGATCCAACTTCTCTTTCCTTAGTATTGCTTAAAACACTGATGTACTGATTAAAAATTGATGTCATGATTACATAATTCAGTATTAAACAATTAATAATAATATTTTCAAGTATACAAATAAAATGATTATACAGTAAAATAACTGAAGTTGAGTATATGATTTAGTAATAAATGGTAAAATGATTATCAAAGCTGATTATGTAATTTAGTAATAAATTATTAATAATAATTCACTAATAAATGAATAATAATGCAGTAAATAATAGTTCAACAGAAACTTTCCATTTTAATGTTATTGGCTAGTGGTGCATATGAATTAATATGAACCATGTGGATTGGTGGCACACTATGAGCAGGCATACATTAGCCAAAGTATCTGATCAACAACATTGGTACGTAAATGATAAGTCCAAATATGCAAAATAGGAAAAGTCCCTTAATGATGTGCCACCCAACCAATTGGAAAGCCAACCCCAAAGAGTGTAATCAAAGGGTTGGTCACGTTTTTTTTTAAACTTTGTATTGGATGTGAATTGCCAAGTCTTTGACATCTTCTGGATTATACACAAAAGCCTGTTGAAAGGGTTAATTTTCTTGCAGAGACAAAAAGGGCATATAGTGGGTGGATAACTTGGAATGATGCCATTTGCATCTCTCAACTTTTTCATATATGTCACTCAAATGGACTGGGAGTAAAAGTTGGATTGCTGCCAAATTCCCGTTATCAAGTGTCTTAGAACGATGTGTTTTCTTGGAATATAGATTTGCTTTTAATCAGAGTTGGGTGTTTTTTTTTAACAACCAGCTTCCACATTGTCTGCAGTTTTAATTTCCAGGCTAATTTTAAACATTTATTTTAAAATCTCAAACACAATAACTTATTGAATATATGACTGAACCAATCTTGTTCTGAATCTTGGTTTTCTGTCGATAAATTCGCCGTCTGTTAAAGGAAGCACAGCTTACAAGATATGTTAATTTATTAAAATTCATAAAGCAACATTCAAAATAATGACAGTTTTCTCAAGTTAACAGTTCTTGGCAACTTTTTAGCGATACGTGACTTAGGGCTTCTCCCTGTAACCAGGAGGTTGGCCTTCATCGTAGACCAGTCTGCAACCATGAAATCTGAAACTCGCAAAATAGCCATCCTCAGCACGAGAAAGGAACCTCATATCTCTTCTGGACAGATTTGTCATTAATGGAGGAGGAGAGGCAACGATTGACATGCCTTTTTTAGCAGTTGAGGTTTCGGACTGAGGTCTGGCTTAAGATCAAGTTTAAAGCTGCAGACAGTGACAAAATGGGTTTTTGATGATAAATCTTTTAAATGGTTAAAAACCCAGGCTGTTGTCTTTATCACTTCAACTCCAAGCTGTTTGGTGCTTAATGCGTTAAGTTGTATTACACTTTGTTTGCCATTAGGCTCGTCGCTTAACCGAACAGGCTTTTCTTGTTTAAAAATCTCACAGTCTATTAAAGCTGCCATGAGAGGCTTTTGGATCGGGGCCAGCAGCATTTTATGGTCAGTCTCAGAATAAGATAACGGTTTGTTCTAGGGTAGAAGTGTCCTTGACAGATAGTTCATTTGGCCATACTCCCCCTGTAGAACCTCGATCAGTGTATTCATTGTTTTCATGTCAGTAGCAGCTTGCAATAATGTAGGATTTGTTTTGGATATAGCTGGTATGTCTTGCGCCTTAGTTAAAATCATTTCAACTTTTGCTTTGGAGAATTCAACTGATTTTTTTAAAGACAGATTTGAAGGCTTTTGTGCTGTTAATTTGGCTGTCAGTAATTTGTTATGACATTTCATGGTGTCCATGTCACTTTCCAAAATATATCTTTCCTCAAGTAACTGGCAATTTTGACTTTTAAGACCATCATTTTCTGATATTAACTGTTGAAGTTTGGATTCTGAGTCAGTATTTTTCTTTTGGAGTTCATCAATTTGAAATGATTGCTGTTGAACTTTAAAGGTTTCATTTTCCGATAATGTTTTAATCTGATCACATTGTTCAAGTTTAGATTTTGCGTCTCGTAATTCTTCAACAACTGCTGCTAGTTGATCTTTAGTGGACTTAAGGTCATGATCGAATTTAGTTTTTGCAATTGTCTCTTGATGTTTTTGGAGTTGTGCCATTACTGCAAAAGACCATTTCATATGTTTTCCACCATTTAACGGTGTGGTTTTCCCCCATGCCTTCTTGATATTATCAAGGGACCACTGTCCTTTGGGGATATCATATTTTGACTCAATTTTTATGGCAACTTCAAATAGTCCAAATTGTCGACAAATCAAAGATCTAAGATCATCTAATATGTCGTCAATGGAGACATCTTGGTACAGCGTGACCTCCCTTGGACGTTGTGGGAAGTAGTTCTCTACCATTTGAAGGTCCTGAATCTATTTTAGGAGTCATGCCCGCCATAAACTCAGCCTTACACCCAATTTTTGGGTCGTCAACTACGTTTGTGTATCTGTGTACACTACCGTGACTATTTTTTCAGTCCCGTTTTATTTTAGTTTCAACGACCGGCACCCGATTGAATTAACACAGTCTATAAAAAGGTCCTTTCTAAGGGGTCGAAGCACTGCTTGATGTGGCTTTAAGACTTGTAATGGGTGAAAAATATATTTCTTACCCTAGTCTAGCCGTTTTTCTTTGGGTCTTCCTTCCTTCTGGTCTTTCTTTGGTCTTCTGATTTCTTCCTGGCTGGCTCCTCCCCTTTTTGCCGAACTACGCCAGTTGTAGAGATCTACCGTGTGGATTTAGTGGCCCTTGCGAACACTAAAACGCAGTAGAAATTTGAGTAACACTTCTTAGGTGCAAATAAGAATCGTTTTATTTCTCTCTAATGATTACAATTGAAAATCATTTAAGTCTTAAAAATTCTCTAATACGTCCATCTAGCATAAGGACTCAAGAGAAGCAATTTTGTCAACAATTCAACTTTCAAATAATATAGAAATGGTTTTCTTGCTTACGGCAAACAGCTTGCAAAACTTCAAGAGTCAGAGTTGGAAAGTGAAAGTATGAAAGATAGAGATACAGCGAGTAAGTTAGATCAAAGTATAGATGATTCATGAAGTAAAAAATGGCCGTACGATCTATCACGGTTATACTAAATAATATTAGACTTTAGCCATCTAGCTATACACCGATGTAATCCTAATTGGTTTGGGTTAACATCAAATAAGTTTGATTCGATGTTTTAGCTGTCATTTAATATGCACCATTAACTTAAATATATTCTTGTATGAGCTTTGGAATGCGATTCGGCTTCCTTATCGCATACAGCTTGAACCAGTTTCTTGTTGACTTGCTTGTTAGGACAATGGTCTCTATGCTGTTGCCATGGAGCTTGCCTTGTCCTTGGGTTACTTTATCTTGTTCGCTGCATAGGAATGTCATTTATAATATATAATGCTGTGTTCTGTTGAAGCTATGTTTTGAAATGCTGAATGTGTGTTTTGAAATGATATGAGGTTATGAGTGAGTTTTTAAAATGGTCAATAGACCAGGGGCTTAATGCTAAATCGCTATCTTTTAACTATCACTTTTACCTATTAGAAAGGTATTAGAAAACAGCGGGCTTCTACAAGCCACCACCCTAGCAGTGTTGGCCTCAGTGCCACGCACTGCCGGTGACATCTCCTGCGCCCGTAGCCTCTGGAGCCTCTTAAATCGGCTATGGATCTGCCAGAGCGTTGCTGACATCTCCCTCTGAATGTCCCGGCCACTCCCTACCTTCTTCATCAGCTCCCGCAACCCTCCAACTGTTGTCTCGCCTGGGGGGTTCCGCCTCCACCTGATGTACATCAGCAGCAATGTGATGCTCACCAGATTGTGCCCCAGAAGTCTGACCACTAATATTTTCCACCGAGGTGTGTGTATCTGTGCTGATGGAGGGCGGGGAAGACAGCTGTGCTGCGACTATTACGGTGACATCATCGGAACTCTCCTGCGAGATGGTCTCCTGGAGGCTGGAGAGGGTGCAGCCTGGGGTGAGCCGGCACCGTCGGCTGGAGGACCTGTGGGAGAATGGACATGTGGTCAGTGGGAGGGATGGGTCAGTCAGTAAGGCGTTACCAACTCACATTTGACAGGTACTCCGGTGGAGACCGATGATTCTTCACCTCCCCGGTGTCCGCCAGCTTCCGCGTTGGTGACCGATTTGTCCTCGGCCACCCCAGTCACCTTGGAGCATGCTCCTCGAAGGTGGTGAGGATTCTTATGTCCGGCACACCACCACCAGTTTGGGCACGTTCCCAGCCATTGTGGGAAAGCTTTTCCTGAGGAGACACAGAGAGGGCACCGTTGGCCACACGCATGGTTCACAGTGGTGGGAGGTGGCGTGTGTCGGAGGGGTTGGGGAAATTGAAGGGGGAAGGGGTGGAGGAAGCATTGAGAGTTGAAGGAGAGGGGGGTGAAGGAAGGGTTGCGGAGGTTGAAGAGGGGTCGACACTCCTGAGGGGACGGAAAGGTCTCGGGGTGGGGGGACGTTGGTGTCTACTCACTCGTGCTGCCCAGTTTAAGTCATTGACCATCTTCCTGCACTGGAGTCTAGTCACACACCCGACCTCATCCCAAGCAACACTGGCTGCCCTATGGCTAACCCTCCTGGACCCTCGGGGGAACGGGACATCCCTCCTGACCTCCACTGCGTCCAGCAACCTCCCCAGGTCAGTGTCCCCGAATCTTGGGGCTGGCACGGCGTGATTAACTGCAGTTTAATTGCTGCTCGACCTTGTTAGCTTGGGGCTGGCGTGCCCGGTGCTGGCGAATCAGCTGGCAAGCCTTCATTTGCGGCGAGTAGGCCATGAGGCCTCGTTAAGTGGAGCAATTAACATTGAATAGCATTGCCGAGCTCGCTGAGCCAAGCGCCGGGAAATCCGCGGCAATTCCCACTCACTACAACACTTGGAAATCTTTCCAGAGAATCGTGCCCATTGTTACACAGAAGGAGGAGGGCCGTGGTCCACACCAAACTATTCTTCAGCAGTCTCAAGGAGAGAGATCTACATAACAAACATCACTTTGCCAAACTTCATAATGGTAGAAGCAGGATTTACCAGGGGGTGATGAATAACGTCAACATTCTATCTCCTGCTGCATTTACAGGAAAAGCCAGGCACTTTTGTCTCGCTCCATCTGTAACATTTCACAAATCGCTTCCAGATGTCAAAGTGTCAAAAGTATAAGAGCACCTTTTCCTGTAGCTTTTGTTAGCTATTCTATAGTTTTACGCACAGCCTTGTATTTATAAAATTACTGTACATCTACAGCATAAACTCCCTCAGCAACTAGAATCTAATTGAGTTCAGCGTGTGCCTATTTAGACGATCTCTTCCTGCAAAGTTCCTCAGTGCAGGAAATTATGCTAAGTGCAGAATCGGGCGGGGGGGCTGGCGGCAAAATAGATAGCAAGTGACATTATATAGCGGGGCTGTTACCGGTGCTTTAAGCACCAGGAATGACCCTGCCAATCCCATCCTGAACAGACTCTGATTTTAATTTTATTAAATCGGGCCTTTAGAATTTTTTCTGGAGTGAGGAACGAAAGACACCTGCAAGACAGGCTCCTCATAGATCAGGGTGCCTTTTTTGAAGGGTGCCTAGATCTCAAGTTGAAGGTACCCCACATCCCCCCACCCACAGACAGCACGACCATTCCAGACATGGGCAACACCCCCAATCCTTGACCCCCAGAGGTGAACCTCCCCCATCATTAAATGTCCACGTCACCGCCTGCCCCACCACAACCACACAGACATAAGGATGACCCAGTCCCACCCCCATCCATCCTTGTTGGCATTGGGGCATCGCCCCCAACCCAAGTGACCATACTTTGCTATGGGGTCGCTGCGAGTCTTCCACCATTAAGGACAGCCCCCCACCTTTTAAGCACCCCCTTTTCTTTTTTAAAGGTATTTTATTCCAAACACATGTTAAATCAGCAGAATACAAAATACACACTCCAAATAATCACTGTACAGTTTGTACAATTTTTCCCTTTTTATCCCCTCCCCTATCTGCCCAAACCCTCCCCGCCCACGACAAACTATTCATCAATTAGAATCATGAACAATCCCTTCAACTCAAACTTAATCTTCTCCAACCGGAGAAAGTTGTACAAATCCCCCAGCCAAGCAGCCACCCCCGGCAGTGTATCCGACCTCCAATTTAACAGTCTCCTTCACCGGGCAATTAGAGAGGCGAAGACCACAGCATTGGCCCCCTTCCCCTCCAGAAGCTCCGGCACTTCTCCCATTTATTCTTGATCCTCACCACTTGTCCTGCTTCCCCAACCACCCGTATATATCCTCAATCCTACCCTCCCCCAACTCATCCGGGAGCAGCACTTGCTCCGACAGTGTATATTCCGGCAGCCCTCACATGTTTCCGCATCAGGACGGGTCCGGGTGTCGCTAGCCAAGTTGGGAGCGAGGTCCCGGAGGAGGACTTCCTGGGGAAGACAAGGAGACGTTCGTGAGGTGTCTGGTTTGTGGTAGTACAGAGCAGCGACCAAATGGAGTGAAGGGCCACTGGGAGGACTTCTTGCCAGCGGGAGACTGGGAGGTTCCTGGACCCTTTCTACCTGCCCGTTTCCCCGGGGGTTGTAACTGGTCGTCCTGCTGGAGGCGATGCCTTTGCTGAGCAGGAATTGATGCAGTTCGCCGTTCATGAAGGAGGACCCCCTATCACTGTGTATGTACGCGGGGAAACCGAACAGTGTAAAGATACCCTGGAGGGCCTTGATGACGGTGGTTGTGGTCATGACTGGGCAGGGGATGTCGAATGGGAACCGGGAGTATTCGTCAATCACGTTAAGGAAGTACGTGTTGCGGTCGGTGGAGGGGAGGGGGCCTTTGAAATCCATGCTGAGGCGTTCAAAGGGACGGGAAGCCTTTATCAGGTGCACCCTCTCTGGCCGGTAGAAGTGCGGTTTGCACTCCGCGCAGATTTAGCAGTCCCTGGTGACTGTCCTGACCTCCTCGATGGAGTAGGGCAGGTTGCGGGTCTTAACGAAATGAAAGAAACGAGTGACCCCCCGGGTGGCAGAGGTCCTCGTGGAGGGATCGGAGGCGGTCCACTTGTGCTGTGGCACAAGTGCCGCGGGACAGGGCATCAGGAGGCTCATTTAGCTTCCCCGGACGGTACAAGATCTCGTAACTGAAGGTGGAGAGTTCTATCCTCCACCGCAAGATCTTGTCGTTCTTAATCTTGCCCCGCTGTGCATTGTCGAACATGAACGCCACCGACCGTTGGTCCGTGAGGAGAGTGAATCTCCTGCCGGCCAGGTAATGCCTCCAGTGTCCCACAGATTCTACTATGGCCTGGGCCTCCTTTTCGACCGAAGAGTGGCGAATTTCGGAAGCATGGAGAGAAATGCTGTGGGAGAAGAAAGCCACGGGCCTGCCCGCTTGGTTGAGGGTGGCCGCCAGAGCTACGTCGGACGTGTCGCTCTTGACCTGGAAGGGGAGGGACTCGTCGATGGCGCGCATCGTGGCTTTTGCGATGTCTGCTTTGATGCAGCAGAAGGTCTGGCGGGCCTCCGTCGACAGGGGGAAGGTTGCGGTCTGGATCAGGGGTCGAGCCTTGTCTGCGTAATTACGGACCCATTGTGCATAATAGCTAAAAAGCCGAGGCAGCACTTTAGGGCCTTGGAGCAGTGAGGGAGGGGGAACTCCATGAGGGGCCGCATGCGTTCAGGGTCGGGGCCTATGACTCCATTTCTCACTACGTAGCCTAGGATGGCTAGACGGTCGGTGCTAAACACGCATTTCTCCTTATTGTAGGTCAGATTAAGGAGGTGCGTGGTCTGGAGAAATTTTTGGAGGTTTGTGTCGTGGTCCTGCTGGTCATGGCCGCAGATGGTGACGTTATCAAGATACGGGAACGTTGTGCATAAGCCGTACCGGTCAACCTGTCGGTCCATCTCACGCTGGAAGACCGAGACCCCATTCGTGACACCGAAGGGAACCCTTAAAAAGTGATAGAGTCGCCCATCTGCTTCGAAGGCAGTGTACTGGTGGTCACCATTACGGAGGGGCAGCTGGTGGTAGGCAGACTTGACATCCACCGTGGAGAATACCTTGTATTGCACAATCCTGTTTACCAGGTCGGCTATACGGGGGAGAGGGTACGCGTCCAGCTGCATAAACCGGTTGATGGTCTGGCTGTAGTCGATGACCATCCTATGTTTCTCCCCGGTCTTTACCACCACTATTTGAGCCCTCCAGGGGCTATTGCTTGCTTTGATGACCCCTTTCTTCAGCAGCCTTTGGACCTCGGACCTGATGAAGGGCACTGTACCGTCTGCTCCTGGTGGCGACGGGTTTGCAATACGGGGTGAGGTTCGCAAACAGGGAAGGCGGTTCGACCTTAAGGGTTGCGAGGCCGCAGACAGTAAGGGGGGTGAATAGGGCCGTCGAATTTAAAAGTCAGGCTTTTCAGTTGGCAATGGAAATCCAGCCCAAGGAGAGTGGCTGCGCAGAGGTGCGGCAGGACGTACAGGCGGAAATTGCGGAATTCCCTGCCTTGGATAGTGAGGTTCGCTAGGCAGAACCCCTTTATCTCCACTGTGTGTGACCCAGAGGCCAGGGAGATTCGTTGGTTTACGGGATGGGTGACAAGGGAACAGCGCCTTACCGTGTCGGGGTGGACAAAGCTTTCCGTGCTCCTGGAGTCGATCAGGCACGACGTCATGTGGCCGTTGATAGTGATCATTGTGGTGGCTTTCGCTAGCGTCCGGGGCCGACTCTGGTCCAGGGTCACGGAGGCCAGCTGCAGCAAGGAGGAGTTCTGGTTAGGCAGCGTGGAGTCGGCGGTGCTGGGGGCTTGAGGCCGGTTCAGGGTAACAGAGGCCAGCTGTAGCAAGGGGGCGTTCTGGTCAGACAGCGTGGAGTCGGCCGCGCTGGGGGCTTGAGGCCCCATCCAAGATGGCGTCAGCCACGGGTCGCACATGGAGTCCAGGGATACAGAAGATTGCGTCGGCAAGGAACAAAATGGCGGCGCCCATCCACCCAGCGTGGTGGCCGGGGGGCGAAATGGCCGCGCCCGTGGGTCGCACGTTGCCTGTGGGTAGGAGGGCGGCGGTGGGCCTTGGACGGCCGGGACCTGGAACAAAGGCTGATGATAGTCGCTGGCGATCGCTGCCACGGCGCGGGCCTGGCAGACCACGACGTAGTGGCCTTTCTTGCCGCACCCTTTGCAGGTGACGGTACGGGCCGGGCAGCGCGAGCGCGGATGATTCGCCTCGCCACAGAAGAAGCAGCGTTGGCCGGCGGTGAAAACGGGCCGTCTAGCGGCGCAGGCCTGCGGGGTTAGCGGGAAAGTCTGGGGGGCTGCCGCGACAGGGTGCCATGCAGCCCAGGGGGGTGCCATGCGCCCGGGAGCAAAAGCCGGTGCGTTTTTGTACGCAACGTCCATTGACCCTGCCAGGGCCCGTGCCTCAGTGAGGCCCAGCGTGTCCATTTCAAGGAGCCTTCTGCAGATGTCGGGAGAAGACATACCTGCCATGAAAGCGTCCCGAATTAAAAGTTCCATGTGCTCATTCCCCGTGACTGGCGGGCAGCCGCAGTTCCGGCCCAGCACTAGTAGAGCCCGATAGAAGTCCAACAGGTTACGGGCGTAGACCTGGTTCAGAGGACGGATGTAATGTCCTTCTAGCAGCATGATAGCTGCAGCATAATTCTCCGCCTCCTCGATTAGAGGGTAGATTGCAGGGCTGACTCGGGAGCGTAGAAGGTGCATCTTCTGCCTTTCCGTGGGGGTATCGGCGGCTGTGTTGATGAAGCTCTCAACACACCAGCCAGTGCTTAAAAATACCAGTGGAGTTGTCTGCGTGGGGACTGAGCTGAAGGCACTCCGGCTTGATGCGGAGGTCCATCCATTCAGAAGTAATAGCTGATTAAATTGATGCACAATCAATTACTCGTGAGAAGAGGGGAGTCATACTAATCGGCTTTAATCAGCTAGAACTGTACCCAGCAGCTCCGATACGGAAAGTGAAGGCTGCTGGGACGGCATGGGTTCTTATACTCCGCCTCTCAGGGCGGAGCTACGTACGTTGGCCACTGGTAGACTTCTCGGTCTGGCCAATGGGTATCCACCTCTCAGGTACTGCAATACCTGGTATTACCACAGTCAGCAGAGACGTCATCATGGCCTTCAGACTGGATCCTCGACAGGACTCCTCTTCCATTCTTTAATTTTATTTGTTCATGGGACCTGGGCGTCGCAGGCTGGGCCAGCATTTATTGCTCATCCCTAATTGCCCTGAGGGGGCACAGTTAAGAGTCAACCACATTACTGTGGGTCTGGAGTCACATGTGGCCAGACCAGGTAAGGATGGCAGATTTCTTTCCCCAAAGGACGTCAGTGAACCAGATGGGTTTTTACAACAATCGGCAATGGTTTCACGGTCATCATTAGACTTTTAATTCCATCACCTGCAGTGGGGGGATTTGAACCTGGGTCCCCAGAGCACTACTCTGGGTCTCTGGTTTACTAATCCAGTGACAATACCACTACTCCCCTCTTTCCACCCGCCTGCCGCCACACCATCGCCTCACCTTCTCCATATTCGCCGCCCAATATTAACATAATAGTGCAGCAGGTTCGGGAGCACCAACCCCCCTTTCTGCCTCTGCAACAGAGCCCTCTTTACCCTTGACACCGTCCCTGCCCATATGAACTCTGAGATCAATGTCTCCACCCTCCGGAGGAAGGCCTTGGGGAGAAAGAGCTCAGGGTCTGTAAAACAAACACGAATCTTGGTAGCACATTCACCTTTACCACCTCCACCCTCCCTGCTAGTGTCAAGTGCAAAGTGTCCAACCTCTTAAAATCCCCCTTAACCTCCTCCACTCACACTGGCAAATTCCACCTGTGCATTGTAGTCCACTCTCGCATCACCTGAATCCCCAAATACCTAAACCTTTCTCCAGCCACTTTTAACGGCAATGCCCCCAAGTTGGCCTCCCGCCTACCACATTCACCGGAAACACCTCGCCGTTCCCAACATTCAACTTATATCCGGAGAAGGCCCCAGACCTCTCCAACAGTCCCATGATCCTGCCCATATTCCCCAGCGGGTCCGACACAAACAACAGGTCATCCACGTTATACACCACCTGGTGCTCCCTGCTCCCCCTCACAATCCCTCGCCACTCCGCAGACCCCCAAAGGCTATCGGCAAGGGTTCAATCGCCAGCGCGTTTATCAGCGGCAACACCAGACACCCCTGCCTCATTTCCCTCTGCAATCCAAAACCTGATGAACTCATCTCGTTCAGACCACCAGTACACATACAGCAGACGCACCCACGCCAAACCCAAACCTTCCCAGAATTTCAAATAAGTACCTCCACTCTACCCGATCAAAGGCCTTTTCTGCATCCATAGAAACAATAATCTCCGGCCCACTGACAACGTCAGAACCACATTTAACAGCCTCCTGGTATTGCTGGAGAGCTACTGGCCCTTTACAAAACCCGTTTGATCCTCAGAAACCACCCCTGGCACACACCCCTCCATCATCCCTGTCAACACCTTAGCCAACACTTTCACGTCCATATTCAACAACAAGATGGGCCTGTATGACCCACACTCCTTTCCCTTCTTCGGAATCAGTGTAATCGACGCCTGTGTCAGCGTTTCTGGCAACTTACCCTCATCCACCGCCTCGCTAAACATCCCCAACAAGTGAGGTGCCAACTCTCCCACAAACACCTTATAAAACTCCGTCAGAAAGCTGTCCGGCCCCAGGGCCTTCCCTGACTGCATTCTCCGGATATTTCCATCACCTCCCTCAACCCTAGTGGCTTCTTCAATGCCTGCCTCTTCTCTTCCTCCAGATCTGGGAACTCCAACTCCCAAAAAACATCCCACATCCCCCTCCTCTCCGCCCAGCTCGACCCTATACAACTTCTCATAATACCCCCTGAACACCTTGTTTATCTTCCCCAGCTCTGACACCACCTCCCTATTCTCTGCCCGCATCCTTAGAATTTCCCGAGATGCCGCCTGCCACCGCAGCTAGGCCAACATGTGCCTCGCCTTCTCTTCATACTCATGCTGCACTCCTTCATCCTCCATAGCTGCCACACCGCCTTGCCCATCATCATCCTATCAAACTGCCCCTGCAACCTCTTCCGCTCCGCCATCAACTACTTAATGGGAGCCCCCGAGTATCTCCTATCCTTCTCAACTATCTCGTCCAGCAGCCGTTCATGCTCCTCCCTCCTCCTCCTGTCCCTGTGAGCCTTGAACAAGATAATCTCCACTTGAACCACCACCTTCAACGCCTCCCAGAACGTGGCCGCCGACGCCTCCCCATTCTGATTATGCTCCACATAATCCCCAATCGCCAGTCGCACCTTTTCACAAAACCCCTTATCTGCCAAGAGACCCAGGTCTAGCCTCCATCCCGGCCTCTACACCCACCCCGAACCAAGCCTCGCCTCCAGCCAATGTGGCGAATGTCTCAAAATCACAAATCCCCCATCAACACCACCCGACTCACCACAAAGAAATCAATTCTAGAGTAGACCTTCGACACGTGTGAGAAGAAGCAGTACTGCCTCCCCACCGGGTTCCTGAACCTCCACGGATCAACCATTCCCTTACGTTCCATAAACCCTCCCAACTCCTTCGCCATCCTCGACCTTCGCATTGACTTGGGGCTCGACCTGTCCACCTTCAGCTCCATTACATCATTAAAATTTCCGCCTATAATCAGTTGGTGCGTATCCAAGTCCGGGATCGCTCCCAATAACTGCTTTACAAGCACAGCTTCGTCCCAATTAGGTGCATTTTCATTGACTAGCACCACCAGCGTCCCCTCCACCCCACTCACTATCACACACCTTCCTACCCCCCCGCCTCCTCTCACTTCCCTGGCCCTCAAAAGCCCTGTCCTCTTGTTCAACAAAATGGCGAACCCCCTCAACTTCGAATCAAACCCCAAGTGAAACACTTGCCCACCCAGCCCTTCCGCAACCTAACCTGATCTTCACCCTGTGGAAAAATCACCTCCGCTCTCAAACCCCTCAGGTGTGCAAAAACCCAGGACCTCTTGACCGACTCATTTAGCCTCGGGACAATGCACGTCACGATGGCAGGGAAGGCAGTGCAATGTTCCTCCTGCAGAATGTTTGAGGCGAGGGACGCCGTCAGTGTCCCTGCTAATTTCACCTGTGGGAAGTACACCCATCTCCAGCTCCTCAGAAACCGCGTTAGGGAACTGGAGCTGGAGCTGGATGAACTTCGGATCATTCGGGAGGCAGACGTGGTCATAGATAGTAGCTTCAGGGATGTAGTTACTCCGAAGAATCAAGATAGGTGGGTGATGGTGAGAGGGGCTGGGAAGAAGCAGTCAGTGCAGGGATCCTCTGTGGTTGTTCTCCTCAGTAACAAGTATACCGCTTTGGATACTGTTGAGGGGGACGACCTACCAGGGGTAAGCCACGGTGAACGGATCTCCAGCACTGAGTCCGTCCCTGTGGTTCAGAAGGGAAGGAGGGAGAGCAGGAGAGCAATAGTTATTGGGGACTCGATAGTTAGAGGGACAGATAGCCGGTTCTGTGGCAGCGAAAGAGACTCACGGATGGTATGGTGCCTCCCGGGTGCCAGGGTCCGTGATGTCTCGGACCGTGTTTTCAGAATCCTTAAGGGGGAGGGGGAACAGTCACAAGTCGTGGTACACATCGGTACCAACGACATAGGTAAGAGAAGGGACGGGATTTAAAATAGGAATTTAGGGAGCTAGGGTGGAAGCTGAAAGCCAGGACAACCCATGTTGTCATCTCTGGTTTGTTGCCGGTGCCACGTGCTAGCGAGGTGAGCAACAGGGAGAGAGTGCAGATAAACATGTGGCTGCTGGGATGGTGTAGGAGGGAGGGTTTCAGTTACGTGGATAATTGGAGCACATTCTGGGGAAGGTGGGACCTGTACAGACAGGACAGTTTGCACCTGAACCAGAGGAGCACCAATATCCTGGGAGGGAAATTTGCTATGGCTCTTCGGGAGGGGGTTTAAACTAATTTGTCAGGGGGATGGGAAAACGAGATGTAGTCCAGAAGCCAGTGTTGAGAGTAATGAGGTACTGAGGAGGGTATCAAGGTCGCAGGAGTGTACCGGCAGACAGAAAGGTGGTTTGAAGTGTGTCTACTTCAATGCAAGGAGCATCCGGAATAAGGTAGGTGAACTTGGAGCGTGGATTGGTACTTGGGACTACGATGTTGTGGCCATTACGGATCCATGGTTAGAACAGTGACAGGAATGGTTGTTGGAAGTTCCGGGGTATAGATGTTTCAGTAAGAGTAGGAAAGGTGGTAAAAGAGGTGGAGGAGTAGCATTGTTAATCAAGGATAGTTTAGCTGCTGCAGAAAGGCAGTTTGAAGGGGATCTGCCTACTGAGGTAATATGGGCTGAAGTTAGAAATAGGAAAGGAGCGGTCCCGTTGTTAGGAATTTTCTATAGGCCCCCAAATAGTAATAGAGATGTGGAGGAAGAAATTGCAAAACAGATTATGGATAGTTGTGGAGGTCTCAGGGTAGTTGTCATGGGTGACTTTAACTTTCCAAATATTGATTGGAACCTCTATAGGTCGAACAGTTCGGATGGGGCAGTTTTTATCCAGTGTGTGCAGGAGGGTTTCCTGACACAATATGTGGATAGGCCGACAAGAGGTGGGACCACATTGGATTTGGTACTGGGTAATGAACCGGGCCAAGTGTTAGATTTGTTTGTGGGAGAACACTTTGGAGATAGTGACCACAATTTGGTGTCTTTCACTATTGCAATGGAGAGGGATAGGGCCATATGGCAGGGCAAGGTTTATAATTGGGGGAGAGGTAATTATGATGTGATTAGGCAAGAATTAGGGAGCATAAGATGGGAACAGAAACTGTCAGGGAAAGGCACAAATGAAAAGTGGAGCGTGTTCAAGGAACAAATACTGCAGGTCCTTGACAGGTATGTCCCTGTCAGGCAGGGAGGAAATGGCCGTGTGAGGGAACCATGGTTCACAAAAGAGTTGAATGTCTTGTCAAGAGGAAAAAGGAAGCGTATGTAAGGATGAAAAAAACAAGGTTCAGTTGGGTCGCTTGAGGGTTACAAGGTAGCAAGGAATGAGCTAAAAAAAAGGGCTTAGGAGAGCTAGGAGGGGGCATGAGAAGCCCTTGGTGGGTCGGATCAAGGAAAACCCCAAGGCTTTTTACTCTTATGTGAGAAATAAAAGAATTACCAGGGTGAGGTTCGGGCCGGTCAAGGACAGTAGTGGGAACTTGTGCATGGAGTCAGAAGAAATAGGAGAGGCGTTGAATAAATACTTCTCTTCAGTGTTCACCAAGGAGAGGGGCCATGTTTTTGAGGATGAGAGTGTAATACAGGCGGGTAGGATGGAGGAGGTAGATATTATGAGGAAGGATGTATCAGCAATTTTGAAAAACCTTAGGGTCGACAAGTCCCCTGGGCCAGATGGGATATATCCAAGGACTCTTTGGGAGGCAAAGGATGAGATTGCAGAGCCTTTGGCTTTGATCTTTGGGTCCTCACTGTCTACGGGGATAGTGCCAGAGGACTGGAGAGTGGTGAATGTTGTTCCTCTGTTCAAGAAAGGGAATAGGAATGACCCTGGTAATTATAGGCCAGTTAGTCTTACTTCAGTGGTCGGTAAGTTAATGGAAAAGGTCCTGAAGGATAGGATTTATGACCATTTGGAAAGATGCAGCTTAATCCAGGATAGTCAACACGGATTCATGAAGGGCAAGTCTTGCCTCACAAATTTGATTGAATTCTTTGAGGAGGTAACTAAGTGTGTAGATGAAGGTAGAGCAGTTGATGTCGTACAAATTGATTTTTGTAAGGCGTTTGATAAGGGTCCCCATGGTCAGCTCATGAAGAAAGTAAGGAGGTGTGGGATAGAGGGAAATTTGGCCAATTGGATAAGTAACTGGCTATCACAGAGAAGACAGAGGGTGGTGGTGGATGGAAAATTTTCAGACTGGAGACCAGTTACCAGCGGTGTACCACAGGGCTCAGTGCTGGGTCCTCTGCTATTTGTGATTTTTATCAATGACTTGGAGGAGCGGGCTGAAGGGTGGGTCAGTAAATTTGCTGATGACACCAAGATTGGTGGATGAGGTGGAGGGCTGTTGTAGGCTGCAAAGAGACATTAATAGGATGCAGAGCTGGGCCGAAAAATGGCAGATGGAGTTTAACCCTGATAAGTGCGAGGTGATTCATTTTGGTAGAAAAAATTTGAATGCGGATTACAGGGTCAACGGCAGGGTTCTGAGGAATGTGGAGGAACAGAGAGATCTTGGGGTTCATGTCCACATATCTCTGAAGGCTGCCACTCAAGTGGATAGAGCCGTGAAGAAGGCCTATAGTGTGTTAGCGTTTATTAACAGGAGGCTTGAGTTTAAGAGCCACAGGGTTATGCTGCAACTGTACATGACCCTGGTGAGACCACATTTGGAGTATTGTGTGCAGTTCTGGTCACCTCACTATAGGAAGGATGTGGAAGCATTGGAAAGGGTGCAAAGGAGATTTACCAGGATGCTGCCTGGTTTGCAGGATAGGTCTTATGAGGAAAGGTTGAGGGAGCTAGGGCTTTTCTCTTTGGAGCGGAGGAGGATGAGAGGCGACTTAATAGAGGTTTATAAGATGATGAGGGGGATAGATAGAGTGGACGTTCAGAGACTATTTCCTCGGGTGGCTGTAGCTGTTACAAGGGGGCAAAACTATAAGGTTCAGGTTGGGAGATATAGGAGGGATGTCCGAGGTAGATTCTTTACTCAGAGAGTGGTGAGGGTGTGGAATGGACTGCCTACTGTGATAGTGGAGTCGGACACTTTAGGAACTTTCAAGCGGTTATTGGATAGGCACATGGAGCACACCAGAATGACAGGGAGTGGGATAGCTTGATCTTGGTTTCGGACAATGCTCGGCATAACATGGAGGGCCGAAGGGCCTGTTCTGTTCTGTTCTATGTTCTCTGACTCTTACCGGAGGCTTAAGCCTCCATTACCCTCTACCATCCACCATCAACCCCCACCAATTCTGCCTTACCTAATCCTGCCCTGAGCAGGGCTATCTCTGCCCATGACCACACTCAGCCTCCAACTCTGCCAAGTCATAATCCCTCCCTCATCCTTCCCCACCTCAACTCCGTTCACTCGCAATGTTTGCTAGCGTGGCAACTCCTGCCTGAAGGCACCCCTCCCCCACCAGTCCCTCCTTAGCCTGTGCAACCAGACCCTTACCCCCCTGAATACCGACCTAGCCAACAATTCCACTCAAAGGGCCCCATCATACACACCCCTTACAACAGCCATAACATCCAACTTTTGCATCTCACACCAATTCGAAGTTCTCCCCAGTTTATGGTCCCTTATCAAGTTGTTCGCCTCTTCTGACATCTCAAAGTAGTGCTCCTGGACATCGAATGTGACCCAAAGGCTCGCTGGGTACAGCACACCAAAACAAATCGTTTGTTGATACAACACAGCCTTGGCCCTGTTGAATCCCACGTGCCACTTTGCCAGCCCCACGCCAATGACCTGATATATCCGAATACGATCCTCTCCCATTCGCAGTCTCACTTCACCCTGGCCCACCTCAGAATCTTCTCCTTCTCCACAAACCTGTGTAACCACACAATCATCGACCGCGGAGGCTCCCTCACTCTCGGCTTCTGTCTCAAGGACCTGTGGGCCCGATCCATCTCTGGGGCCTTTTCCAACACCTTCTCCTCCACCAGTCTGGCCAGCATCCTCGACGCATACTTTGTGGCGCTCGTTCCTTCCACACCCTCTGGCAGACCCACAATTCGCAGATTTTGCCGCTTGGACCTGTTCTCCTGCTCCTCCACCTTTATCCGCCTTGAAAAGCATAGATCCCCCAGGATGCTTACCTCCGCCTGCAAGGACACAATCCAATCACCCTGGTCGTGGACCACCTTCTCCACCTCACGTACCATCGCCTCAAGGCACTTCTCCACCCAGTCCAGTGAACCTCAGAGTGGCCTGTCCCCTCGATTGTTTTCAACCAGTCATCGTGCATTTCCTTCCTCTGCTGGCAAAATTTCTCCTTCATGAAGCTCATCTGAGACTTTCCCACAATGACAACCCTTCCCGTCCGCCATGCTCGAAATTGTTGCTGCACCACAGGTTCCTTCCAACTCCTTAGCCAGATCTTTAAACTGTCTTTTGCCGGGTCTGGTGGCCAGTAGACATTTCAATCTTAGGGAGAACCTCTCCCTCTACATCTTCTGTGCCACTTTTCTGCTGGAACTACCCTGCTAACGGGTATAAAGTACCCAAACCAACGCCTTCGAGCCAGAACTGCCCTGTGTGTGACCACTCACTCCATGGCCACCACCAGAAGTCCAGCATCCCCCTTTTCAGGACCCCCCTTTCAGGTCTCCCCCATGTCCCTTGCCTCAGGATCTCCCCTTCACTTCTCAACTCTTCACCCATCCTTTATACCCCCACCTTTCATGCCCCCACCCTTCAGACACCCCTTCAGCCCTCCCCCCTTTATTCACTCCCTTCATGCTCCCCTTCACTCCCCCTTTCATGGGCATGACCCTCCGCTCAGGCCCTACCGCTTCACCGTACCCTTTGGCTCCTGGACAGTGGCAAACTGGCACCCCTGCAGTGCCAACCTGGTAGTGCTAGACTGGTGTCGCCAAGTTGGCACTGCCCAGGTGCCAGGAGCTGTGCCAGGCCCCTGCCCTGTCGCCGAACACTCGGGGGCTCCAAGGGCCTCCAAGTCCCCCCCCCTCCCCCGCCCCTGCTACCAACACCGGCATGGCATCAAATCCGGTTTCCATTTTTGAAAACCTGTACTGGTTGTTGCCATGCTCCCACTGCGCCGATACGGCTGGTGAATCCCGGGAGTGGGGAGACTCCGATCACGAATGAGCTGCGCATATTTAAATGCGTTTTAAGACTTATTTAAATATGCTGATCGGGATCACACTCAGCAAGGGCATAAACGAGGTTCCGTCGAACGCCGCAGTTCAGGAGCATCACAATCGGTTCAGTACACAGCGCAATTTCTGTTCCTGGGCTCTCCCGCTATTGTCTTCCCTGTGTTATGGTACATGTTGTTGACTTTGCTTCGCTTTGAGTGAGTTTCACCTGAAAGTGCCCAGCTGTAAACTGTTAGATAGAGAAGTGGAAAAGATCAATTCAATCACTGCTGCCATTAATGGTTTGCACGCGGAACATTGCTGAACGTGGAGAAATAGCCCTGATAACCATTGTATCACAAAAGTGACTGGACTTCAAAAGAAACTAAGTGGTTGTGATGTGCTTTGCAACATCCTTAGGATGTGTAGAACACTAAAGTGTAATTTTTTCTACCGAGCAATTAGGAGATAAATCATTGAAATTGGCATTTTCCCTCAACTTTGATTAATAGTTACATTTCTCTCGTTAATTGTACAGAAGGATTCTGCTGTAGGTATGAAGGTGCAGGTTGCTTGATTGATGGCTAAATTCAACATTGAATAATATGAGCCATGTGCCTAATGCCACCAGAGAGAGGGTTGGGCTCATATTTCATTGCCTTATAGAATGAAAGTTACATTGGCAGATGTCTGCTCTGTGGATAGAATGTACAAATAGATGTGAAGCTGAGCTGTTCCACCTGTTAAGCCACATTTTATTCAGGTGGAGTCAAGTAGAAATGTAAACCAGTTTGTAAAAATACTTCTTAATAACTTGCAAAAGGCCAAGTTTCATCCTGCAGGGTACTACCACGGCTGAAAAGGAGTAAATTAGGTAAATGGATAACGAAAGATATTGATAGAGTTAACAAAATGTGAAATAAGGTTGACAGTGAAGTACTAGAGAGCTAAGACACTTGTATAAAAACAAGGAAATGTACAGCACAGGAATAGGTCCTTCAGCCTGCCAACCCTGCGCCGACCATGCTGCCCGTCTAACCTAAAACCTTCTACACTTCTGGGGTCTGTATCCCTCTATTCCAATCCTAATCATGTATTTGTGAAGACGCCCCTTAAACGTCACTATCATACCTGCTTCTACCACCTCCTCCGGCAGCGAGTTCCAGGCACCCACTACCCTCTGTGTAGAAATCCTGTCTCTAGATCTCAAGATTGTTTCAATGATATCCGTCAGTTGACTATATGCTGCCTTGCTTTTTCCCCTCCAGTTGAGGGGTACAACTGAAATGAAAACTCATTGGTATTGATCCATGTCAATAGTCTAATGAACTTTAAGCCCTTCTTGTGGTTTTTATGATTGGATGCCATCCTGTAACTCTCCAGGTGTCTATTATTGTCATCAGACATCTAGGGCTGAATTCTCAGTCCCCCAACTGCGTGTTTCTCAGCCGCGCACAATGCGCTGGCAGTGGGAATCTATCTTCCTGCCGATTTCCAATTGTAACCACCCAGCACCACTGTGAAACCCGCTAGCGGGCATGCGCTGCAAATGGGAAAAGTGAATCGTAAAGACTGGAGAATTCTGGCCCTGATCTCCTAAATGTAAGAGTTTTAAGACAAAGACTAGTGTTCTGGAATTAAACAAAGGAAATTACATAGACTTGAGGTCAGAATTGGCCCGTGTAGGCTGGACTAGAAGGTTAAGAGGTAGGACAGCTGATGAGCAGTGGCAGTTGTTTAAGGAGTTACTCAATTCCTCACAACTAAAATATATCCCAGTGAGAAAGAAAGATGGGAAGAGGGATAAAAAAACATCCATGGCTAACCAAGGAGATCAAGGACATTATAAAGACAAAAACTAAGTTATATCATATTGCAAAGGCCAGTGGCAGACTGGAAGATTGGGAAACTTTCAAACATAAACAAAGGGATACTAAAAAATTAATAAAGTAAGTCAAGATAAATTACGAAAAGAAACTAGCACAGAATATCAAAAAGGATACCAAAAGCTTCTACAGGTACTTAAAAGGGAAGAATCGCTATGGTTAATGTTGGCCCCTTGGAAGATGAAACTGGTGAGTTAATAGTGGGGAACACAGAAATGGCAGAGATGCTAAATCAGTACTTTGCCTCAGTTTTCACGGAGGAGGACACTAGTACCATTCCTTTAGGAATGGGCAATTCAGAGGTAGGAAAGGGTGGAACTTGGAACAATCAGCATCAATAGGGAAACTGTACTCAATAAACTCTTGGGATTGAGGGATGGCAAGTCCCCAGGGCCTGATGACCTACATCCTCAGGTGTTAAAGGAAGTGACAGCAGAGATAGTGGATCCATTGTTTATGATGTTCCAAAATTCCATGAAAGGTTCCAGTGGATTAGATAAAAAGGCCTTATTCAAAATGGAGGGAGGCAGAATGTGGGAAATTACAGACCAGTTAGTTTAACGTCTGTTGTTGGAAAATTGTTAGAATCAATTATCAAGGACATAATATCAGGACATTTGGAAAGTCAAAACGCAATTCATCAGAGTCAGCATGGTTTTATGAAGTGCAAATCATGTTTGACTAATTTGCTTGAGTTCTTTGAAGATGTAATGAGCAAAGTGGATAATGGGGATCTTGTAGATGTAGAATATCTGGACTTCCGGAAGGCGTTTGATAAGGTGCCACACAAGGTTAATTCACAAGGTGAGATCACATGGGATTAGGGGTAATTTATTAGTTTGGATAGAAGACGGACAGGAGATAGAGAGTCGGGATAAATAGAGCTTTTTCTGGATGGCAAGATGTAACTAGTGGGGTGCCACAGGGTTCGGACCTTGGGCCCCAGCTATTTACAATCTATATTCATGACTTGGATACAGGATAGAAGGATCTATAGCCAAATTTGCAGATGACACAAAAATAAGGCGGACAGTAAGGTGCAATGAGCAAATAAGAACCTTACAAATGGATATAGATAGGTTAGAAGAGTGGGCCAAAATGTGGCAGATTGAGATTACCGTGGATAAGTGTAAGATCATGCATTTTGGTCGAAAAAATGGAAAGACAACTTATTATCTAAATGGGGAGAGACTTTGGGGTGCTCCGATAGAGGGATCTGGATGTCCTCGTGCATGAGTCACAGAAAACGAGCATGTAGGTGCAGCGAATAATCAGGAAATCAAATGGAATGTTGGCACATATAACAAAAGGAATTGAGTATAAAGGTAAGGAAGAGTTGTTCCAACTGTACAAGGCACTGGTAAGATCGCACCTGGAGTATTGTGCATAGTTTTGGTCCCTTATTTGAGGAAAGATGTAGTGGCTTTGGAGGCAGTTCAGAGGAGGTTCACCAGATTGATTCCAGCGATGAGGGGTTTGTCGTGTGAGGAGAGATGAATAGTTTAGGCCTATACTCTCTAGAGTTTAGAAGAATGAGGGGAGATCTATTTGAGGTATACAAGATGTTAGAAGGAATGGATAAAGTAGACGTGGAGCTGATGCTTCCTCTTGTGGGGCATTATAAAAGGAGAGGTCATAATCTTAGAATAAGAGGTAGCAAATTTAAAACAGATTTGAGGAAAAACTACTTCTCCCAAAGGGGTGTGAATCTGTGGAATTCGCTACCCCAGAGTGCAGTGGATGCAGGGATAGTGAGTAAATTTATGGAGGAGTTAGACAGATTTTTAATTGGTAATGGGTTGAAGGGTTGTGGAGAACGGGCAGGACGGTGGAGTTGAGGCCAGCATGGGATCATTGAGGGTGTTAGGTTCGGGAGGCTAAATTGCCTACTTCCGCTCCTAGGTCATGTGTTCTAAGGAGGAGATGCTCTGACTGGTCTTGGCCTGTAACATTGTAGGTAGCAGATGAGGAACATATCAACCATGATAGAATGGCGGAGAAGACTCGATGGGCTAAATGGCCTAATTCTGCTCCTATATCTTATGAACTTATGTACTTATGAGTAACAATTCTGTAATTCTGATTCTAAGAGTACAAATGTTTTTACACATAGGGTTGTCAGTCTGTAACATACACCAGCAAAGTTAGGGATTCAACCATAGCCATGACATTTAATAATATATTAAGTAGGTGGTTGAAGGGAAGCAGTATGAAGAAATATGGGAAAAGGGTGGACACATAGATGTGGGAAATACGCTCAGAAACAGACTGGTAGGTCCAACAGCCTGTTCCATGCTAGATTTTTTGTTAAATTCTACATAATTAGATACCAGCCAGTTACTACTCCCAGTTATCCATTATTCTATATATAAACCATCTGAACCCCATGATTAGATTTATTCCCAAGTATCCATATTTTTACCTATATCGAAAGCCACGGATTGGGTTCAGACCCATTGGAATGTACTGAATAACTGTGCAGGATTGAAGTTTAACTGTGTATTAGCATAAAAGTATGCACAGTGTTATATTGCAGTGTAGACCGGCGCCTGGTAGTCCTACTGCAATCAGACGTTTCCATTTATGATTAATTAGGAAAGCAAACAAAAGGTATATTTTTCCCCTTTGCAGCTCTTTTCGTGTTTGCACTGAAGGTTCCTGCTGTTACAATGGAAGCCTGTGTATGTGTCTGAAAAAGAGCGAGCTAAATAAAAACATTGAGAGCATAATAAGCGGGTTGACACTGGAATTGAATCACAGCTGGATGAGATGGTTTGATAAATGGAGTGACTTTTCACTCTCTTACTAAAGCACATTAGTCTGATTTTTCACCCGCTCACTGCTTTATTTCAACCCCTATTGTGTCTTTTTCTTTCACTGCACCTTCCAGATGCTTCAGCCACAGTTCAAACCACACAACCTGAAGGATGTTTTGTCTAAACTCTTCCTCATTGTGCCTGGAGAGAACCCGTACAGTTCATGGAACCGTTCCCGCTGTCGGCGCTGTGCAGTGGTGGGGAATTCTGGAAACCTACATCAGTCTCATTATGGAGCAGACATCAACTCACATGATTTCATCATGAGGTAAACTCTTGAGATTGCATGACAGATCAAGTGTAGTATCTGCTCTGCCTTTTGGCTCAGATCTGGTATGTCTCTCTTGTGGGGACCATGAATTGGATTCAATTTGAATTTGAATTGGTTTTTGGAGCAGGTGGGGAGCTGGATTGGGGGTTCGCCCTGTCCACTCTCTGAGCCCTGGCTTTGTAACTCAGAAAAAGTAAAGGCCCTGGTAACTAGTATCTTTTAAATTCCTGGTTAAATACCATAGGCGAGATTCTCCGCCCCGCCGCCGGGATTCTCCGTCTCGCCAGCCGGCCAATGGGGTTTCCCATTGTGGGCAGCCTCACGCCATCGGGAAATCCCCGGGCTGCTAGCGCAACGGAGAATTTCGACAGCGGAGAATCCAGCCCTATGTCTCTTTTTCACAGTGAGATAAGAAAATATTTGAATCCATGTTAAATATTTGATACTGAAGAAATCAAAATAAAAAGAGGAAATGTCTCTGCGTCTGAGAGAAAAACACAACTTATTCTTTTGGGTACATACCATTCATCTGAATTTCACTTTCTTTCAACTAATGTGTGTTTCCAGCATTTTCTCTCTTTTTGTTTCATATTCTCAGAATATAGGAGAGTTGCTGGATTAGGAAAACATCCACACAGCCCATTTAATTTGCGTTCTACCACCCTGGTGGTCCCATGATACATCGGTAATGGAGCGATAAGTCCCCATCAATGAGTTTACAACAGAACCATACAAGAGTTGTAGAAAACCCCAGTTCCATTGGAGCATGCTAAAGTTACCATACGTTATGTCCCAAATTGCTTACATACTGACTCCCAAAATATTCATTACTGAAAGAAATCTAATTTGCATTTGTGTGCGCCATCTCCTTAGTGAGGGCTCACTGAAATATTGTCCCAGAATTTGCTTGTTAGTTAATCTTGCTCGTACACTTTTAAATTTTAAAATCTTTGCCTCCTAAGTTGCTGGATATGTGAGCTGTAACTCCTGCCGCTGACTGTGCAATCTGCCCATATACAACCGCTGGCACATGCACAACTGTTCCTGGTGTCTTTATGGTTGGCAAGCGGCAGGAGCATTGATGAAGTTTGAAATTCTGAAGACCACAAATAACTGTGCCAAAACTACCTTGTCCAAAGGTTTCTTGCTCAGATTGAAATGTGAAAAGTTTCAAGCTGTGAGTCTTGGAGCTGTCATCCAAGTTGGAAAGGCTTTATGGAACAGGTTCCTGCATATCCCGGCTGGCTCTGTTGGTAGTTAATGGAACTCTTAAACCCAGTGTCATGGTCTCAAGCCCCTTATTATGTGATTTTTATAATAAATATTTTATTTAAGATGGTAGTCAATTGTACTCAATTCACTGAGCAAGAAACGTTTTGGCAAGGTAGTTTAGGTACAATTCTTTGGCAGATGAAGTGTGCATTACGAAATGTTGTAGCTGTCATGTTCATTGGAAGGAGCATCTGGATTTCACACCTAGAGAACCAGTTATTGTTGCTGGCACTGCCCTCACTTTCTCACTGACACGCACTCTTCTTACTCTGTCATTATCTTGCTATCCTGGGGCGTCATTCTCCGACCCCCCGCCGGGTTGGAGAATCGCCAGGGGCTGCCGTGAATCCCGCCCCCGCAGGTTGCCGAAGTCTCCGGTACCGGATATTTGGCGGGGGCGGGAATCGGGCCGCGCCGGTTGGCGGGCCCCCCCCGCTCGATTCTCCGGCCCGGATGGGCCGAAGTCCCGCCGATAAATTGCCTGTCCCGCCGGCGTGGATTAAACCACCTTTTGAACGGTGGGACAAGGCGGCGTGGGCGGGCTTCGGGGTCCTGGGGGGGCACGGGGCGATCTGGCCCTGGAGGATACCCCCACGGTGGCCTGGCCCGCGATCGGGGCCCACCGATCCGCGGGCGGGCCTGTGCCGTGGGGGCACTCTTTCCCTTCCGCCTCCGCTACGGTCTCCACCATGGCAGAGGCGGAAGAGACTCCCTCCACTGCGCATGCGTGGGAAACTGTCAGCGGCCGCTGACGCTCCCGCGCATGCGCCGCCCGGGGATGCCGTTTCCGCCAGCTGGCGGGGCGGAAATTCCTCCGGCGTCGGCCTAGCCCCTCAATGTTGGGGCTCGGCCCCCAAAGTTGCGGAGCATTCCGCACCTTTGGGGCGGCGCGATGCCCGTCTGATTGGCGCCGTTTTGGGCGCCAGTCGGCGGACATCGCGCCGTTTCAGGAGAATTTCGCCCTAGTTCTTTATTTTCAAGCATGCTTTTCGGGTGGAGAATGCAGTAGATGCAACACTGTAACTCCTACATTGCTATAACTACACTAGAGCAGGAAATGCTCCCCTAGTGTTGCAGCACAAATAAACACAGCCTAACTAATGTCAATGGATGGGGGATCTGGGACCATGGTGGATGATGGGAGAAACAGTGGGCGAGATTCTCTGGCCTCCGCTTTCCCAGCGGCCCACCGTGAACGGGATCTTCTGGTCCTGCCGCTGTCAGTGGGATTTCACATTGAATGAAGTCTACATTGTTGGGAAGCCCGCGTGTGCCATCAGCAGGATCAGTAGATCCAGCCGGTGTGAAGAGCCGAAAGATGTCGCCCAGTTATCTCCTGAACCAATGCGAGTTGAGAAGTAAACAGAGGGTCTAAGGAAGAGGGACAATTTACTGTTAAATAAGGTATAGAAATAAATAATGGAAAGGTTTTTTTATTCATTCATGGGATGTGGGTTTCACTGGCTAGACCAGCAATTATTACCATTCCCTAATTGGCCTTCAGAAGGCAGCCTTCTTGAACCGCTGCAGTCCGTACACCCACAGTGCTGTTAGGGAGGGAATTCCAAGATTTTGAACCAGCGACAATGACGGGTCAGTGGTATATTTCTAAGTCAGGATGGTGAGTGGCTGAGAGGCGAACTTCCAGGTGGTGGTGTTCCCAGGTATCTGCAGCCCTTGTCCTTATGGATGGTAGTGGTCATGCTGTTGAAGGAAACTTGGTGGATTGCATTAAGAACAACAGAAAAATGGACAGAAATATAAGTAAGAAAATAGTTACAATATAAAGTTCCCAACAGTTCACAACCTGAAAGAATTGAGATTCTACACTTTTCATTGTTTACTTTCTGGGCCAGAGAGGTTGGCAGACATTAACAATTAGTACATTGTTAAAGGGCAATTCTGGTATTAATGACTGCACATAACTTTCTTTGGCAGATTTCATGGGCAATCAATGTCCAAATGCAGCAAGTCATGAAAATCAAGGTTAAGTGTGAGATACAGTTTTCCTGAAACTAGTGGTTGAGCAAAGCATCTAACAACTTGTGGTGACTTGCAATTCATGGGTAATTGCTTTCTCACCACAAGGTGGGTAATCTTAACATTAATAGGAGCATAAGCTGTTCACATACCAATGTTATTTCAACAAATTTGGGGTCATTGTTTCCATGGTTAGTTTTGAATTTCCCCTCCCTTCAAGTTTCTACTGTTCTGGTGAATTAGATTGTCATGGTCTTCCAGTCGGTTTAGAATCCTAAAAGCAGCAATCATATCACCTCAGAAGGGCTCAGTGGGCTGAATGGTCTACTCCAATTTCTCTGTTCGAGGTTTGAAGCTGACCTCTCTTTTGCTCTTGAAGACGTTGCTCTGTAAGGCTTAGAACCTCTGCCTATACCTATACTGAGAGGGAACGCACAATGAAGACAATACTCAAAAGGAGATCTCCAATACTCCATTTTATAACAAGGACCTTCCACCATCAGGAGCAGTTTAAGGAGTAGGATTGAGAAGTGCTATGAGACTTTATTTCCAACCACAGTCTAGTCTGATTTTGACGTCAAGGTTTCCTGTCTCAGGAGGGAATGGGGATATTGTGATGTGTCACAGAGGCCAAACAGGAGGCTGTGAACAGAGTTGCAGAATTACCCTGCATGTTTCTTTAAATTCTCAAGAAAAGCTGTGGGCTTAGCAGTTCTATTTTGTTGTTCGAGGCTCCCAAACTGGTTTTGAACTGGGTAGTCCACTTCTAGGGGTCATCACCCCACCAATAATTGTGATGTGAGCAAACCAGACAGGAAAATTCACTTTCCAGGAGTGATTGCTTAAAATACTAACAAAGAAAGAAAGGCTTACATTTTTACAGTACTTCTCACAACCTCAGGAAGTCCCAAAGTACGTTGTAGCCAATTTTTAATTTAGGCACCATTGCAATATAGGAAAAGCAGGAGCAAACTCACTCAAATATCAACGCGATAACAACCAGATAATTCATTTCAGTAATGTTGGTTGATAGATTTTGGCCAGGATACCAGGGAAACGTCCCCAGCTCTTTTTTGAATTCTGTAATGCCATGTAATCTTGTGTGTCCAACTGAGAAGGCAGGCGAGGCTTTGGTTTTACTCTACTACATAAAGCTTATTTCCGGCTTTCATGCTTCTGTCAAGTGTGTGAACCTGAGATGTATGTGAAATTTCTCAGCAATGGACCTTAAAAGGAAATAACTATGCAAACATTTTTAATCCCCCTTAATTATGTCAGGCATGCAGAGTCAGAATAGCATCAAAGGATTGATTAAAAGGTGGCTGGAGGCAGCCTGCTGGTATTTAGAGAGTGCTTACTTTAAACTAGATTGAAGCCCAATGCTATACATAATTCAGCTGCCATTCTTTTTAAATGTTCATGCTGTGGGGGAGTTGCGGTATAGGCACGATTAAAGTGACAATCCAGAGGCACTGTTGTACGATTGGTTGTTTGGTTTGTAATGGCGGTAATCACTACTTCCCCGTGTTGATGAAATGAAATATTAATGGCAGCTAGTGGAAGATTTATTCATGTGAATGGAAGCAACACTCTTGCAAGGGACCACCCAAAATCAATGTGACAGTACCAGAGGAGAACTATCTGCCTTTTTAACTGCGAACCAAAAATCTACAAGAATTTTAATTTAGATTCCATCAATGGTTAATGTAGAACTGCACCCCACAGACCAGAAAGACCCAGTTTGATCACAGATCTGTGTAGCTTTAAATGATGTTCATCAAGGTGGCTGTAGGACAGTATGATTAATTTGTAAACCTCTAGGTTAGAACGGCTAAATATCAGCTGGAGTTTCCGTTCCTAATCACTATCAGGAATTGAAGTTGGAAAATGTATGTGTGGCTGAGCGAACAAACCTGCTGGTCGCTCATAGTCCCCACCATTAAACACAAAACCCCTCCCACCGTCCTCTTCTGTGTTCAATCTTTACTGGCAAAACCTTATGCTATCTTGGTCTCTCACTTTTTCTCTTCCTGCCCTTTTCTACCTTCCTCCTCCCCAGCTCAAACTCTACTGAACATAGTACGAAGTCTTACAACACCAGGTTAAAGTCCAACAGGTTTGTTTCGATGTCACTAGCTTTCGGAGCGCTGCTCCTTCCTCAGGTGAATCTACTGAACATGCCATCAGTTACTTCCTTAATCACCTTTCAGAAGTCAAGCCAACTCTTCTTTTGCAAAGCACTTTGAGATACCTTATTAAGTGTTCCTATGAGTGCACAATTGCCTCTGAGTTAAAAATTGAGGAGTCAAGCCCCTCTCCCAGATTTGGGCACTGAAGGGTCCGAGGAGATGTCTGTCGGATGAAATGGTAAGCCGAGGTCCTATCTGCCTGTTTAGGTGGATCCCCGTAGCATTACTCAAAGGAGAGTGAAGGGGATTCTTGTCAGCCACCTGTCCAACATTTATCCTGCTGAATTTGCCTACATAGCAACAGTGACTACTTTTGCAAAGTGCTGTGGGATGCTCTGAGGTTGTGAAAGGTATTTTCTTTCCAAGGGTGTTATGTAGATAAAAGCAGGTATTACAATTGGGGAATAAAATGCTTTCAAAATCACAGTTTCAGCACTTAATGGAAATCAGCAGACTATTGAAGAGAGATTTGTTCCTCAGTAGTTTCACAAGTAGTAATGACGAATGGAATTGTCGTCTTAAAAAAGAAATGATACAGCTGTGCCCAGTGTGTGGGACTGCTGCAGTGAGCACACATTTCAGTATTCCTGCTGGTACAGTTAACATTTCAAGCTCTTGATGTCTTGAATTTAACAGGATTCTGGTGTGTCATTAGAGAAACAGCAGTAGGGAGCAAAATAAACTTAATATCCCTTTAAAAGTAGATGCTTTCTACCACTAGGATATCTTGTAGAATGCAAAATTAGAAAATTGGGCCGGGATTCTCCCGGAATCGGCGGGGCGGCCCGTACCGGTGCCAAAGAGCGGCGTGAACCACTCCGGCGTCGGGCCGCCCAGAGGTTGCGGACTCCTCCACACTTCCGGGGGCTAGGCCAGCGCCGGAGGGGTTGGCGCCGTGCCAACTGGCGCCGAAGGGCCTCTGCCAGCCGGCTCGAGGTGGCGCATGCACAGAACCGCTGCCGTGTTTCCTGCGCATGCGCAGGGGGTTTCTTCTCCGCGCCGGCCATGGCGGAGCCTTACACAGGCTGGCGCGGAGGGAAAGAGCGCCCCCATGGCACAGGCCCGCCCACAGATCGGTGGGCCCCGATCGAGGGCCAGGCCACCGGATCCCCCCCCCCCACGGAGGGCTCCGTTAGCCGCCCTCCAAGCCAGGTCCCGCCGGTATGGACCATGTCTAATCCACGCCGGTGGGACTGGCCGAAAACGGGCGGCCACTCGGCCCATCGGGGCCCGGAGAATTACCGGGGGGGCGCTGACAACGGCCCCGGACCGGCGCGGCGCAAACCCCGCCCCCGCCTGAAAACCAGCGCCGGAGAATTCGGCAGCCGGCGTCGGAGCGGTGGGGCGGGATTCACGCCGCCCCCCCCCCCCCCCCCGGTGATTCGCCGACCAGGCGGGGGTTTGGAGAATCGCGCCCCATGTACCTCAACTTTAAGCTGAGTGTTGGTGATCTACACCTGATTTTGGATTGGATTAGATTGGATTTGTTTATTGTCACGTGTACCAAGGTACAGTGAAAAGTATTATTCTGTGTGCAGCTCAAACAGATCATTTAGTACATGGAAAGAAAATACGTCATTGAGCAACACCAGGTACACAGTGTAAATACATAGACACTGGCATCGGGTGAAACATACAGGAGTGTAGTATTAATCAGATCAGTCCATAAGAGGGTCGTTTTGGAGTCTGGTAACAGCGAGGAAGAAGCTGTTTTTGAATATGTTCCTGTGTGTTCTCAGACTTTTATATTTCCTGTTGTGCTTTCTTGGTTGTAGCGTCGACGTGGCTGGACCAGGAGAGATTGTTGGTGATGTGCACATCTAGGAATTTTAAGCAGTCGACCATTTCCACCTCCACCCTGTTGATGTAGACAGGGGTGTACACAGTACTTTTCTTCCTGAAGTCAATGACCAGCTCTTTAGTTTTACTGACATTGAGGGAGAGATTGTTGTCATTACACCATGCCACTAGGTTCTCTATCCCCTCCTGTATTCTGACTCGTCGTTGTTCGCGATCTGACCCACTATAACGTGAGGGGTAGCCCCCCCATCACCCTCGCCTCATTGTATGCCCTTACCAGCAGGGACCCCAGATCCCCCCAAAACCTTTTATAAAATTCCACCGGGAACCCATCCAGGCCGAGGCCTTCCCTGCCTGCATTGCCCCATGCCCTCCATGACCTCCACCGGTGCCCCCAGCCCCTTTACCAGACCAGATCCTCCTCTACTTTAGGGAACTTCAACCCATTCCCTCTCCCCTCACTGGGGGCTTCATATAGCCTCTTATAAAATTCCTCAAACGGCCCATTCACCCCCAACGAGTCCAAAACCTCCATTCCCCTCCCATCCTTCACCTATCCGATCTCCCGCGCCGCTTCCTGCTTCCTATGTTGGTGGGCCAGCATCCTACTCACCTTCTCCCCATAGTCATACACTGTCCCCCAGGCCCCACTGCCTTCCTCCTTGACACCAACCCGAACTCCAACCCCGAGTGAAAAATCTGTCCAACCCACCCCTTCCTCAGCCTAATCTGGCCCCCAGGTTAGGTGGGGTTGCGGGGATAGGATGGAGGTGTGGGCTTGGGTAGGGTGTTTTTTCCAAGGGCAGGTGCAGACTCGATGGGCCGAATGGCCTCCTTCTGCACTGTAAGTTCAATGAAATTCTATGAAATTGGCTGGCCTAAGAAGGGTGATGGTTGATCAGCAGTAGGGGGGGTGGCGAGATGTCTTCCGGTCAGGCTGATCACGTGGAACGTTAGAGGGCTGAATGGGCCAGTTAAGAGGGCTCGCGTGTTCGCGCATTTGAGGGGATTGAAGGTGGGCGTGGCAATGCTACAGGAGACACACCTGAGGGTAACAGATCAGACCAGATTGAGGACGGGGTAGGTCGGGCAGGTATTTCACTCGGGGTTGGACTCTTAAGACTAGGGGGGTCGTGATCCTGATTAATAAACGGCTGGCATTTGAGGCGGGAAAATAGTTGCGGATATGGGGGGGGGGCAGGTATATCATGGTCAGCGGAAAGCTGGAGTGGACACCGATGGTGCTTGTGAATGTCTACACACCAACTGGGATAATGCGGAGTTTGTAAGACGGGTGTTAGGAAAGATCCTGGACCTGGATTCACACAAGCTGATCATGGGGGGGGGGACTTTAATACTGTTATTGACCCAAGGTTGGACCGGTCGAACTCAAAGACAGGGAGGGTGCCAGCAGGCGAAGGAACTAAAGGGGTTAATGGAGCAGATGGGTGGGGTAGATCCATGGAGGTTTGGTCGGCCAAGAGCGAAGGAGTTTTCTTTCTTTTCGCATGTCCATAAAGTATACTCCCGGACTAATTTTTAAAATCCTGAACAGAGTTCTACTGGCAGGGCTGGTTGATACCGAATTTCCGGCAATTGCTGTGTCGGACCGTGCCCCACATTGGGTGCATTTACAGCTGTGCAAGGAGGGGGGCCAGCGACCGCAATGGAGATTGGACGTAGGACTGTTAGCGGACGTGGGGTGTGCGGGCCTGTGAGGGAATCCATCCAGAACTATCTGGAAATAAACGACCCGGGGAAGGCTCGGCAGCAATGGTTTGGGAAGCGCTGAAGGAAGTGGTTAGAGGGGAGCTAACATCAATACAGGCCCACAGGAGGAAGGTGGAGAGAGCAGAGATAGCTAGGTTGGTTGGGGAGATACTCCAGGTAGACAGGAGATACGCAGAGGCCCGGAGGCAGGGTTATTGAAGGAGCGGCGGAAGCTACAGATGGAGTTTGGTCTGTTGTCTACGGGGAATGCAGTGGAGCAGCTGAGGAAGGCGAGGGGGGCGATATATGAGTATGGACAGAAGGCCAGCAGAATGCTTGCACACCAGCTAAGGAAAAGGGAAGCGGCCAGGGAGATAGGTAGAGTGAAGGACAGAGCTGGGAACACAGTCATGGACCCAGCAGGAGTGAACGGGGCATTTAAGGAGTTTTACAGCCAGAATGAGTCAGAACTTCCAGCTGGGGTGAAAGGGATGAGGCAGTTTGTGGGAAGGCTGGAGTTTCCGAGGGTGGAGGAAGGGTTGGCGGGTGGGCTGGGAGCCCGATCGGGATTGAAGAAATAGCAGAGGGGCTGGAGGCCATGCAGTTAGGTAAGGCCCCGGGACCAGGCAGCTACCCAGTGGAATTTTACAAAAGGTTCTCTGAGATGCTGGGCCCATTGCTGGTGAGGACATTTAATGAGGCAAGGAAGCGGGGGGGTTCTTCCCCCGACAATGTCACAGGCCTCGATCTCACTGATCCTGAAGCGGGAGAAGGCCCCAGAGCTATGCGGGTCATACAGGCCAATCTCCCTATTGAATATTGATGCCAAACTGTTGGCTAAAATCTTGGCCTCAAGGATAGAAGATTGTGTCCCAGATGCGATAGGGGAGGACCAGACGGGGTTTGTTTAGGGCAGGCAGCTAACGGCCAATGTTAGAAGGCTCTTAAACATGATCATAATGCCCCCAGAGGGGAGGGAGATGGAAGTAGTGGTCGCGATGGACGCAGAAAAGGCCTTCGACCAGGTGGAATGGAACAACTTGTGGGAGGTGTTGGGGTGGTTCGGGTTTGGGCGGGGCTTTATTGATTGGGTCAGGTTGTTGTACCAGGCACCGGTGGCGAGTGTCCGAACGAATCGGTTGACGTCGGACTATTTTAAATTGCACCGGGGGACTAGGCAGGGATGCCCTCTCTCCCCACTGCTGTTTGCTTTGGCCATAGAGCCACTGGCGATGGCACTAAGAGCTTCAAGGGACTGGAAGGGGTTGGTCCGAGGGGAGGTAGAACGCAGGGTCTCGCTATACACTGACAACCTGCTCCTGTATGTTTCCGACCCGTTAGGGGGGATGGGAGAGATTATGAGGATTTTAGGGGAATTTGGCCGGTTTTTGGGGTACAAATTGAATATGGGGAAAAGCAAGGGGCGTCATTCTCCGACCCCCCCCCCCCCCCCCCCGAGATTGGGCGGGGGCGGGAATCGGGCCGCGCCGGTTGGCGGGACCCCCCGCTGGATTCTCCGGCCCGGATGGGCCGAAGTCCCGCCCAGAAATTGCCTGTCCCACCGGCGTAAATCAAACCTGGTATTTACCGGCGGGACAAGGCGGCGTTGGCGGACTCCGGGGTCCTGGGGGGGGGCGCGGGGCGATCTGACCCCGGGGGGTGCCCCCACGGTGGCCTGGCCCTCGATCGGGGCCCACCGATCCGCGGGCGGGCCTGTGCCGTGGGGGCACTCTTTCCCTTCCGCCTCCGCCACGGCCTCCACCATGGCGGAGGCGGAAGAGACTCTCCCCACTGCGCATGCGCGGGAAACTGACAGCGGCCGCTGACGCTCCCGCGCATGCGCCGCATTTCCGCGCCAGCTGGCGGGGCAACAAACGCCATTTCCGCCAGCTGGCGGGGCGGAAATCCCTCCGGCGTCGGCCTAGCCCCTCAATGTTGGGGCTAGGCCGCCAAAGATGCAGAGCATTCCGCACCTTGGGCCGGCGCGATGCCCGTCTGATTGGCGCCGTGTTTGGCGCCAGTCGGCGGACATCGCGCCGTTGGGGGAGAATTTTGCCCATGATGTTTGAAATGAAATGAAAATGAAAATCGCTTATTGTCACAAGTAGGCTTCAATGAAGTTACTGTGAAAAGCCCCTAGTCGCCACATTCCAGCGCCTGTTCGGGGAGGCTGTTACGGGAATTGAACCGTGCTGCTGGCCTGCCTTGGTCTGCTTTCAAAGCCAGCGATTTAGCCCTCTGCTAAACAGCCCCTATGTTTGCGATCCAGGCAAGGGGGCAGGAGAGGAGATTGGGAGAGCTGCCGTTCAGAGTGGTGGGAGGGAACTTTCGTTATTTGGGAATCCTTTTGGCATGGGACTAGGGGCTGTTACATAAACTAAATTTGACCCGGCTAGTGGAACAAATGAAGGAGGACTTTCGAAGGTGGGACATGCTCCCGCTGTCACTGGCGGGGAGGGTACAGACCGTGAAAATGACGGTCCTCCCGAGGTTTCTGTTTGTTTTTCAGTCCCTCTTCAGGGCCTTTTTTAAACATGTAAACAAGGTGATTTCGGGTTTTGTGTGGGCGGGTAAAACCCTGCGAGTGACGAAAGTGTTGCTGGAGCGTGGCTGAGGGGAGGGTGGCTTGGTGCTGCCGAACTTTAGCAACTATTACTGGGCGGCAAATATAGCCATGATTAGGAAGTGGGTAGTGGGATTGGGTCGGTATGGGAGCGAATAGAGGCGGCATCATGCAAGTACACAAGTTTGGGGGCATTGGTAACGGCACCTCGGCCGTTCTCGCCGGCCCGGTACTCCACAAGCCCGGTGGTAGTGGCGGCCTTGAGAGTCTGGGGACAGTGGAGGAAGCATATGAGAGTGGAGGGAGCATCGGTCTGGGCTCCAATCGGCAATAACCATTGGTTTGTACTGGGTAGATGGGGGGTTTCGGAGATGGCAGAGAGCAGGGATTGAGAGGATGGGGGATCTATTTATAGGTGGGAGATTTAAATCCCTGTTTGAAGGTTTTAGAGGAGAAATCTCAACTGCCAGCAGGAAATAGCTTCAGATATCTGCAGGTACGGATTTGTTGTGAAGGCAGGTGTCGATCTTTCCGCTCCTACCACCACGGGGGATACAGGACAGGGTAGTTTCCAGAATGGGCGTGGGAGAAGGGAAGGTTTTGGATATTTATAAAGAACTCATGGAGTCGGAGGAAACGTAGACAGAGGAGCTAAAGATGAGATGGAGGTGGAGATAGAGGCATGTCTTTGGGCTGATGCGTTAAGCAGAGTGTGGTAAACCACTGTTGCACCTCTATTAGGTGATGTATGGTAGGACCTGTACTACAGGTACGTTGGTAGTCCCTGCCTGCTGGCTCCGCCCAGTAGGCAGAGTATAAATATGTGTGTCCTCCATGCTGTAGCCATTTCGCCAGCTGCTGGGGGAGGCCACACATCTTAGAGCAATAAAGCCTCAGTTGTACCCAACTCAAGTCTTTGTGCAATTGATCATGCATCAATTTATTGCTCTAAGATTTACAAAAGATGGACCTCTGTATCAAACCGGATCGCCTGCAGCTGGATCCGCATTCAAGCGACGCCAAAAGGACTTGCAACACTGGCTAGCTTGTTTCGAGGCATGCATCAACTCGGAACTCGGTGCCCAGCCCTGTCTCGGAGGCTCAGAGGATACAGATCCTGTACTCAAGGTTGAGCTCCAGCATCTTTCCGCTAACCCAGGACACGCCGAACTACGCTGAAGCCATGACGCTTCTCAAAGAGAATTACGCTCAGAAGACGAACACGCTCTTCGCCAGGCACGTACTCGCCACTCGCTCTCGACTCCCTGGTGAGTCCATAGAAGACTTCTGGCGGGCCCTAATCCCACTCGTCCAGGACTGTGACTGTCAGGCCGTTACGGCCACTGAACATTCAAAATTCCTCATGCGGGACACGTTTGTTACGGGGATTGGGTCTCTGGTAGAATTCATATTTTGTATTTTCAATGGACGAAATGCATTGAATAAACCAATAAAGAATATTAAAATATACCTGAATTAGGTTTGACATTCTGCTGCAATTTTGTCTGAATGTCATCTTTAAAAACAAACTTTAACTGAATATGTACAGAATTAAGACAGATTCTCTGGCTATAAATTTGCATGCTTGTCCAAGCTTTTTGAGTGGTGGACCAAATTTAAATTTTTCTCACTCAAAGGGCCGATAAACATATTTCGAAAAGGTCAGGTTTGGCATGATATCAAACATGATTTTTTTTTAATTGCTGAAGTATAAAAAGAAACAACTTGCTGAGTTTTAATAAAAACAAAGCAACAAATTGCTCATTTTAAACACTCAGTATTAAATGAAGGTGGCCATCAGAGTGTGAGACGGCGACAATGTTCACCCTCAGTCTCAGGGTGCTTGCTCACTCACCTTCATCCACTGAGATGGATGTGAGGGTGTTTTGGTTTGTGGGGGTGAGGGTGAATAAGAACCCTGAGACTGGAAGTGGGTTAGACTCGCGCTCTCTCTCTCCCTCTCTCATACACTTACCTCTCTCACGCACACACTTTTCCCTCTCCCCTCTCATACACACACACTTCTCTCCTCTCTCACACACACACTTTTCTCCCTCTCACACACACACACTTTTCTCCCTCTCACACACACACTTTTCTCCTTCTCACTCACACACACACTCTCTTTTCTCCCTCACACTCTCCTTTTACACTGACACACGCACACACCTTTCTCTCATACACTTGCCTCTCTCTCACACACACACTCTCTTTTCTCCCTCACTCTCTCCTTTTACTCTGACACAGACACATACACTCACTCTTATACACACACACTCTCCTCTCCCTCTGACACACACACACTCTCCTCTCCCTCTGACACACACACACTCTCTTTTCTCCCTCTCACACTCTCCTTTTACTCTGACACACACACAATCACTCTTATACACACACAATGTGGTAGTCACCATTAGTAATATATTACATGTATTATGGCACTGCCCGTATAGTAGAGGTACATGGGTAAATCCCTGCCTGCTGGCTCCGCCCAGTAGGCGGCGAATAAATGTGTGTGCTCGCCGGTGCTGCAGCCATTCTGGTTCCAGCTACAGGATTGGATTGGATTGGATTGGATTTGTTTATTGTCACGTGTACCGAGGTACAGTGAAAAGTATTTTTCTGCGAGCAGCTCAACAGATCATTAAGTACATGAGAAGAAAAGGGAATAAAAGAAAATACATAATAGGTTAACACAACATATACAATGTAACTACATAAGCACTGGCATCGGATGAAGCATACAGGGTGTAGTGTTAATGAAATCAGTCCATAAGAGGGTCATTTAGGAGTCTGGTGACAGTGGGGAAGAAGCTGTTTTTGAGTCTGTTCGTGCGCGTTCTCAGACTTCTGTATCTCCTGCCCGATGGAAGAAGTTGGAAGAGTGAGTAAGCCGGGTGGGAGGGATCTTTGATTATACTGCCCGCTTTCCCCAGGCAGCGGGAGGTGTAGATGGAGTCAATGGATGGGAGACTGGTTCGTGTGATAGACTGGGCGATGTTCACGACTCTCTGAAGTTTCTTGCGGTCCTTGGCCGAGCAGTTGCCATACCAGGCTGTGATGCAGCCCGATAGGATGCTTTCTGTGGTGCATCTGTAAAGGTTGGTAAGGGTTAATGTGGACATGCCAAATTTCCTTAGTTTCCTGAGGAAGTATAGGCGCTGTTGTGCTTTCTTGGTGGTAGCGTCGAGGTGGGTGGACCAGAACAGATTTTTGGAGATGTGCACCCCTAGGAATTTGAAACTGCTAACCATCTCCACCTCGGCCCCGTTGATGCTGACAGGGGTGTGTACAGTACTTTGCTTCCTGAAGTCAATTACCAGCTCTTTAGTTTTGCTGGCATTGAGGGAGAGATTGTTGTCGCTACACCATTCCACTAGGTTCTCTATCTCCCTCCTGTATTCGGACTCGTCGTTATTCGAGATCCGGCCCACAGGAGGCACAACATCTTGCTCAATAAAGCCTCGATTGTTCCACTATTCTCGTCTTTGTGGTAATTGATAGTGCAACACACATATTCTCCTCTCCCTCTCACACACACACACTCTCTTTTCTCCCTCTCACTCTCCTTTTACTCTGACACACACACACACACATTCTCTTATATACACACACACACTCTCTTATATACACACACACACTCTTTTCTCCCTCTCACACACACATGCTCTTTTCTGCCTCACACATTCCCCTTTCTCTCCAACACACACACAAAGACACAGGGCTGGATTCTCCGTTATTGGGACTATGTCCCCACGCCGGCTTCAGAACTGTGGACTTTCACGCCAGACAAACTGGCATGAAAGGGCCACATATTCCTAACCCTGCAGGGGGCTAGCAGGGACCCAGCGTAGATCTAGCAGATACGGGCCCCCGCATTTCCGGGTCGGAGACCGCGTATGCGCACGGTGGCGGCCTCCAGCAGCCTTGCCGTTTTCCATGGCGGACTCTGACCGCAGAGCTGGACCCTGAAAATAAATCTCCCGATTGGCCGCGCCCCCGACCCTCAACACCCGCAAAAACATTTCCCGGCCGCGTATAAGGCCCCCCCTGCCCTCCGATTGGACCACCTTGACCAGGAAAGCCACGGACTGAGTCCACAGCCACCACGCGAGTATCCCAACCGGCTGGACCATATTAGATCCACGCCGTCGGGACTTCGCCCGGTCGGGGGCGGAGAATGGCGGAACGGGCCTCCATCAATGGCCCCAGGTAGGTGCTGGGCGGCGCGGTGTACTCTCCGACTCCACCGCTTTTCGGAGCCCGCAGAATCGGTGAACCGCCGCCGTTCCCAATTCCGTGCGGGGAAATGGAATCTCTGCCCCCGCACTGGCCGCGATTTCGGCATCGGGGTGCGGAGAATCCAACCCACAGTCTCCTCTCTCTCTCTCTCTCTCTCGCACTCAAGACACATATGCACACGCTCTCCTTTCTCTCTCACACACTCATTCACGCTTTCTCTCTCTCTCACACTCTCATACTCACTCACTCACTCAAGCAGGCCCCTGATCTGTCTTCCTTCCGCACCCCCCCACCCCCGCTCCCACCCCTTGCTTCTCCAGCCTTTGGGCCTCTGTGCAGCGCCAGACCTTGGCCCTGCTCCTGGATTGTGATGGGCCTGTTTCTGGCTTGTTGGACAAACCTGGTTTACACCAAGCAGAGGTCACTTAACATACTCGAAACTATACCACAATAAAAAGTCAACACTTTTAGGGACGGGAAACGAAAATTGGCAAAGGAAAAGTCAATCAACTTGAAAGTGAGCCACAAATTTTGATTTCTGCATTGGTTTTCTATTTAATGAACAAAAGCAACCGCATTGTTTGAACCTATATCCTGTTTGGTTCGTTGATTTAAATTGTTAATGGCTGCATTGTGGTAATTAACAGGTGTTTCCTGTAATCTGGTGGGCTAATTGCTTCCATATTGTGAAACTTTTGAAAAGAATGTTTGTCTGTAAACCCATTAATGAAGTTTGGTTCTTAATAGAACACATGTAGCTTCCTGCAGAATGGCTTGTGGAAATCCTGTCAAACATCCCGTTCAGATAATCCATCTTTCTTATATTTTGTAGGGGCTATTCAATGTAATATCTGACGGTAATATTGTTAATTTTGTTTCCAGGGACTGGATTCTCCGATTATCAGGCTATGTCCTGACACCGGCGTGGGAACAGTGGCGTTTTATGACCGAAAAATCGGCGCAAAACAGCCACCGATCCTCCGTTTGGTAGGGGGATAGCAGGCAGGCAGCAGAGAGCTCTAGCTGCCGATACAGCCGGAGAACTGTCGGCCCCAAGGCGTCGGCCATATGCGGACCCAGCCTGCCAAATAGTGCCTCCCATTCGGCCAGGCTCACCACCCCCGGAATACCGCCCAAAAGTGCCCCCCGCCCCTGCCTGCGGATCGGCTCTCCCCCGACTGTGGCGGCGGTGGACTCAGTCCGCAGCTGTCACACCGAGTTTCCGACAAATAATAGCATGAGAGACCCACGCTGTCGGGAACTCGGCTGGACGGGGGAGGAGCATCGGGGGGTGGGGGGCCTCAGGTAACGTCCTGAGGCCGTCCATACGGCATGCGGTGTACTCCTAAAGTACGCCACTTTGGAGGGGGCGGAGCATCACGAAAGTGGCGCCGCTCCCAATTTCGGAGCCAAAGTTTATTCTCTGGCCGATCGGCGAACGCGATTTCGGCGTCGCTAACCAGAGAATCCCGCCCCTGATCTATGTTATCATTTGATAAAAAGAAAGTGCTTCAGTTTGGGAGTTATTTCTGAGTTCTTTTATTGGATGGGACAAGACGAGTTGCATCATTTCATATGTTTGGGTTGCATTTCTCAATCCTGCAGCAAGTAATAATGTTATACTGGTACTTGGAACTTCAAAACGGATAAAACTTGTCATTCAGAAACAAAGGACGTGATTTAACAGCCACGTTCCACCCGCATGGATCCGTGTATGCCAGGTACATCACGCGAGGGGTCAAAATCGGGATCCGCACCGGGCGCCAATCGGTTTGCGATCTAACTGGCCCTCTCCTGCTGGCGGGTTTCGGATCCCGCCTGGATGTGGCAAGGAACCAATTATCACCAACTGATGGCAATCTCCAGCTCATTAATGAGATGGATGCCCTATCTCACGACCTCCCGGGATCACGCAAACGCCCTTTAGCACACATATTTAAAAAAGGGAAACTAGCGCAATGACTGCTATGGGGGATCGGAGGAGGTGAGTGGCCATTTTCGAATTTAGGCATGCAGCCCAAGGGCACTAGAGCTGCTGTCCCAGTGCTCAGTGGTGGGGGAGCCCCCAGGGGGGCTCTGGTCCTGGTCGGGGCTGGGCGCCATCGGTCAGGACTCGCCCCTGGGCCCGGGGATGTGGGGCTCAGTGCTTGCAAGTCCTACAAGCATCCCCCAGATTCAGTGTACCCATAGCAGGGGCAACTACAGCTTCTGCCTGTGTCGCACCAAACACCTCCAGGACAGAAAGAACCCTGTTCATGGAAATATGGTGCAGGTCACTTGAATTCCCTTTGACTGTGAGAAGCCTCTGGCTGCACACTGAAGGCTATTGTTAATAAGGAATTGGCATTGTTAGTTGTGAGAGCACTTTACAGCTGCAGGTTGTATTTGCTGCTTGCACCTGAGTTCCATTATCTTTCCTGTGCTGGCCAGGAGGTTTGATACGTACAGGAGCAGGTCATCTGCATAGAGTAAAACTCTGCTCCCTGCCCCCTCTCCGAATGTCGGTCCACCACTCCCCCGCTGATCTAAGGGCAATTGCCGGTGGCTCAGTTGCCAGTGCGAACAGGAGCAGGGATTACGGGCACCCCTTTCTTGTTCCCCTGTGCAGCCGAAAGTACACGGAGCTGGTGGTGTTTGTCCGCACGCTTGCCATGGGAGTGCTGTACAGACGTGGTTGTGGTAGTATGTATTGGGGGTCATGTGGGACTGGAAGCCCTAATGTCATTGGCTGACAGATCCCGGGTCCTGGTTGGCCGTTGACCTCAAGCTCCGCCCTGAAGGCGGAGTATAAGAAGCCGGAGTCTTCCCCCGCAGGCCAGTTTACTATCGAGCTGCGGGGGAACAGACACGCTTAATAAAGCCTCATCGACTTCACTCCATTCGTCTCACGGAGTCTTTGTGCGCTACAATTTATTAAGCGTACCTAAAAAAAAAAAGGACTATGGAGCTCAGGATCATTCCGGAATGCCTGAGGATCAGCCCCCACGCAGTGAACGCGGCAGCAGCCTTCAAGCACTGGCAGACTTGCTTCGAGGCCTACCTCAGAACGACCACCGGCCGAGTCTCAGAAGACCAAAAACTGTAGTCCTGCACTCGAGGGTGAGCACGGAGATTTTCTCCCTCATCGAAGACTCGGACGATTTCCAGACGGCGTTCGCAGCACTGAAAAGTCTCTATGTCCGCCCTGTTAACCAAATATATGCTCGCTACCAGCTCGCGACGAGACGGCAAGCTCCCGGAGAATCGATGGACGAGTTCTACGCCGCGCTGCTGATTTTGGGACGAGCCTGCAGCTGCCCGTCGGTGAACGCAAACGAACACACGGACATGTTAATGCGCGATGCTTTTGTGGCAGGTATGCAATCCTCCCAAATCCGCCAAAGACTTCTAGAAAAAGAGTCACTAGGACTCTCAGAGGCACGGGCCCTAGCAGCCTCCCTAGACGTGGCCGCGCGTAACACCCGCGCCTACGGCCCCGACCGCGCGGCAGCCCATTGGGCCCCGTACGTACCCGTCGCGGCAAACCCCCAACCCCCCCCCGGACACCCCACAGGCTTGCGCGGTCCAAACGCCGAGTCGCACCGGGGGCGCCCGCTGTTATTTCTGCGGCCAGGCGAAACACCCCCGACAGCGCTGCCCGGCCTGCGCAGCTATCTGCAAAAGCTGCGGGAAAAAGGGCCATTATGCGGTTGTGTGCCGGTCCCGCGAGGTCGCCGCCGTCCCGGGAGCACAGGGAGCCCTGCAAGCAGTTTACGCGCCCCAACCCCCCCAGCACGCCATGTACGACCCGTAGGCGCAGCCGCTCTGGGTCCCGACCACCGCGGTCCCGGGAGAACTGGGAGCCCTGCACGCCGCCTACGCTCCCCAACCCCCCTCCCCGCAGCCCATGTATGACCCGCCGCCGGCGCTACCGCTTTGGGTCCCGGCCAACACTCTCCACGGAGAGGAGGGAGTTTTCCGCGTCCCTAATGCCACCCTAACCCCCACCCCGCGCCCCACGCCTGACCCGCCGGCGCCACCTACTTGGGCCCCGACCACCGCTGTCCCCGGTGAGGGAGCTCCGCGCGGTCCTAGCGCTCGCGTCCTAGCGCTCGCGGTCCTAGCGCTCCCCAGCCCCCCCAGCACACCATGTGCGACCCGCAGACGCCGCCATTTTGGGTCCCGGCCACCACGAGGGGAGGAGGGGCGCCGATGTGCGACCCGCAGACGCCGCCATTTTGGGTCCCAGCCACCACGAGGGGAGGAGGGGCGCCGCCATCTTGGACCGCCCCAGACCTGTACGACGCATGGGGGAGGCCATTTTGTCCACCCCCGCCGCCATCTTGTGACCCCCAGCCACGTGCAATGTATGGGGGCGGCCATTTTGTTCATCCCGACGCCATCTTGGACGGCAACAACGGACCCCACTCCACTACTACAACCACGGCTCGCTTCGATTACGCTCGATCAAGCTCGGCCCCGGACACGCCAGACGACGACGACAACGGTACTAATAAACGGCCACGAGACGCCATGCCTAGTCGACTCCGGGAGCACGGAAAGCTTTATACACCCCGACACGGTAAGACGCTGTTCCTTGACCACCTATCCCAGCGCACAAAAGATTTGCCTAGCTGCAGGATCCCACTCCGTACAGATCCAGGGATTCTGCATAGTTACCCTAACGGTGCAGGGGAGGGAGTTCAAAAACTACAAACTAAACGTCCTTCCCCAACTGTGTGCCCCCACCTTGCTGGGATTAGATTTCCAATGCAATCTACAGAGCCTTACGTTCAAATTCGGCGGCCCCATACCCCCACTCACTATCTGCGGCCTCGCAACCCTCAAGGTGCAACCCCCGTCCTTGTTTGCGAACCTCACCCCGGATTGCAAACCCCTCGCCACTAGGAGCAGACGGTACAGCGCCCAGGACCGGACCTTCATTCGGTCCGAAGTCCAGCGGCTACTAAAGGAGGGCATAATCCAGGCCAGCAATAGTCCCTGGAGAGCGCAGGTGGTAGTAGTGAAGACAGTGGAGAAACAAAGGATGGTCATTGACTATAGCCAGACCATCAACAGGTACACACAACTAGACGCGTACCCTCTCCCCCGCATATCCGACATGGTCAATCGGATTGCCCAGTATAAAGTCTTCTCCACCGTGGACCTCAAGTTCGCCTACCATCAGCTCCCCATCTGCCCAAGTGACCGCAAGTACACAGCCTTCGAGGCAGACGGGCGATTATACCATTTCCTACGGGTCCCTTTTGGCGTCACAAACGGGGTCTCGGTCTTCCAACAGGAGATGGACCGAATGGTTGATCAACATGGGTTGCGGGCCACATGTCCAAAAATTCCTCCAGACCGCCAAAGCCTTGAACCTCACGTACAACGAGGACAAGTGCGTTTTTAGCACCGACCGGCTAGCCATTCTGGGCTACGGAGTGCGCAATGGGATAATAGGCCCCGACCCCGAACGTATGCGCGCACTCATGGAATTTCCCCTCCCGCACTGCCCAAAAGCCCTGAAACGCTGCTTGGGGTTCTTTTCGTACTACGCCCAGTGGGTCCCCCAGTACGCAGACAAGGCCCGCCCCCTAATACAGACCACGACCTTCCCTCTGTCGACAGAGGCTTGCCAGGCCTTCAGCCGCATCAAAGCGGATATCGCAAAGGCCACGATGCGCGCCATTGACGAGTCCCTCCCCTTCCAGGTCGAGAGCGACGCCTCCGACGTAGCTCTAGCGGCCACCCTTAACCAAGCGGGCAGACCCGAGCCTTTTTCTCCCGGACCCTCCACGCCTCAGAAATCCGCCACTCTTCAGTAGCAAAGGAAGCCCAAGCCATAGTGGAAGCTGTGCGACATTGGAGGCATTACCTGGCCGGCAGGAGATTCACTCTCCTCACGGACCAACGGTCGGTAGCCTTCATGTTCGATAGTGCACAGCGGGGCAAAATCAAAAACGACAAAATCTTAAGGTGGAGGATCGAGCTCTCCACCTTCAACTATGAGATTTTGTATCGTCCCGGAAAGCTGAACGAGCCGTCCGATGCCCTATCCCGATGCCCTATCCGTATTGTGCCAACGCACAAATTAACCGCCTCCAAACCCTCCACGAGGACCTCTGCCACCCGGGGGTCACTCGGTTTTACCACTTCATCAAGTCCCGCAATGTCCCATACTCTTTAGAGGAGGTCCGTACAGTCACAAGGGACTGCCACATCTGCGCGGAATGCAAGCTGCATTTTTTCAGGCCAGATGGAGCGCACCTGATTAAGGCTTCCCGCCCCTTTGAACGCCTCAGTCTCGATTTCAAAGGGCCCCTCCCCTCCACCGACCGCAACGCATATTTTCTTAATGTAGTGGACGAATACTCCCGCTTCCCTTTTGCCATTCCCTGTTCTGACATGACCGCGGCCACAGTCATTAAAGCCCTGAACAGCATCTTCACACTGTTCGGTTACCCTGCATACGTCCACAGCGACAGGGGGTCCTCTTTCATGAGTGACGAGCTGCGCCAGTTCCTGCTCAGCAAGGGCATAGCCTCAAGCAGGACGACCAGCTACAACCCCCAGGGGAACGGGCAAGTAGAAAGGGAGAACGGCACGGTCTGGAAGGCCGTCCTACTGGCCCTACGGTCCAGGGACCTCCCAGTTTCACGGTGGCAGGAGGTCCTCCCGGACGCTCTCCATTCCATCCGGTCGTTATTATGTACGAGCACTAATCAAACGCCTCATGAGCGTCTCCTTGTCTTCCCTAGGAGGTCCTCCTCTGGAACGTCGCTGCCGACCTGGCTGGCGGCCCCAGGACCCATCCTGCTCCGAAAGCATGTGCGGGCACATAAGGCGGACCCGTTGGTCGAAAGGGTTCACCTCCTCCACGCGAACCCCCAGTACGCCTACGTGGAGTACCCCGACGGCCGACAGGACACGGTCTCCCTGCGGGATCTGGCGCCCGCCGGCAACACGCACACCCCCCCGACACCATCAACCCAACCCCCCCCCCCCCTTCCTGCCACCGCCGCACCCCGCGACTGCCCCCTTCCCAGGAGGATCGGTTCCCCTCCCCTCAGCACCGACCAAGAATCAAGCCCGAGCTGAAACCGTACGGCTCCTGGAGGCGACAACACTGGTACAAGCACCACCACCACCGCCGGGGCCGAGGCGATCGACACGGACGACCAGACCGCCCGACCGACTCGTGGCGTCGATGTAAAACAAATATGGACTGTTCACAAGAACATTTTGCTTTTCTTCCTATACCCTCTGTAAATAGTTGCAACAGGACGAAATTGTCCAATACTGTATTGACATGTGAATGTTTTGTCCTCCCAGGACCAGCCCTGTAAACCCTTACCACCATACGAAGCATCACCCCGCCGGGTTCATTTTGACAAGGGGTGAATGTGGTAGTATGTATTGGGGGTCATGAGGGACTGGAAGCCCTAATGTCATTGGCTGACAGATCCCGGGTCCTGGTTGGCCGTTGACCTCAAGCTCCGCCCTGAAGGCGGAGTATAAGAAGCCGGAGTCTTCCCCCGCAGGCCAGTTTACTATCGAGCTGCGGGGGAACAGACACGCTTAATAAAGCCTCATCGACTTCACTCCATTCGTCTCACGGAGTCTTTGTGCGCTACAGTGGTGAACCCTGCTTCAAACCCAAACCACTCAAGCACCTTGGGTACCTCCATTCTACTTGATCGAAGGCTTTCTCAGAGTCCAGGGAGAGAATCACTTCTGGTGTCTCCTCCCCAGATGGGGTCAGTATTATATTCAACAGGCGTCTGATTTTCGCTGTTAGCTTTCTGACCTTGATAAACCCAGTCTGATCATTTCTGGCAAGCAAATTTCCAGGTGTCTTGTCAGTGCTTTTGCCAAGACTTTTAGCATCAGTGTTTAAAAGGGAGATGGATCTGTATGACCCACACTTTGTCGGATCTTTGTCTTTTTGGGGAATTGGTGAGATCAAGGCCTGTGCAGGCATGGGCAGCAGGGCCCCCTTCGACAGGGCTAGCGTTGTTGCAAATCTTTTGTAAAAGTCTACCAGAAATCTATCTGGTCCCAGTGTCTTCCCTGACTGCATGGAATTAATGTATTCCATGATCTAATTGAACCCTAGCGGTGCTTCCAGTGGTTGTTTCTTGTGTTCCCCCATCACTGGTATATCCTGTCCATCGAGGAATTATTTAATCTCCGAGGTGTACAGGCCTCGGTAGAAGATTGCAATGGCCTCATTAACAACCATCCTGCCATTCCTGTCCTTGACATTATTTCTTTCGCAGGGGCCTGCTTCCTTAGTTGGTGTGACAGCATGCGGCTGGCCTTGTCTCCATGTTCATAAAAGGCCCCCATGACTGGCGGAGATGGTGGACTGCTTTCCTCGTGGATAGCAGATCAAATACCATCTGCAGCGTTTTCCTCTCCTCCAGCAGTTCCCACGGTTGGGGCCATGGAGTATGGACGATCCACCTGCAATATGGAGTCGATTAGCTGCTGCCTGGTTTTCCTTTCCTTATTATCCCTAAGGGCCCTTTAAGCTAGTACCTCCCCCCCTGATCACCGCCTTCAGTGCCTCCCAGAAGGTGGAAGTTGAATCCTCCCCTTTCTGGTTGCAGGTTATGTAACCGTCCATGACTTGGGATATTTTTGTACAGAATTCCTTATCGGTGAGAAGGGCTGTGTCCAGCCTCCATTGGGGAGTGGGCTTTCGGTCCGGCCCTTCTCCAACCTCAGGTTCATGTGGTGCGGCTCGTGGTCGGAGATTACGATTGCAGAGTATACTGCCCTTACTACCCCTGGACATACCATTTTCCCTACAACGAAATTTTTTTTCCCTCGGGTGATTGAGCCTCCGTGGGCCCACACCCTCCATCTGCTCCATAAAAGCGTTTAGTTTTCCTGCCATTCCTGACACGGTTCCTGTCCTAGGGTTGGATCTGTCCATTTATAGATCTTGCACGCAATTAAAGCCCTACTCTGTAGGGTTCCTCCCTCCCATGCCCTCCGGTAGCCCCACGATCCACAGAATTTGCCGACATGATCTTTTTTCCTGGTCGTCGACATTTTCCCTCAGCCCTTTCTGAATCTTGACCAGCCTCGTCACCTCGGCTTCAGGTTTCACAATCTGATCATCCTGATCCATTGCAGCTTTCTCGAGGTTTCGCATTGTTACCTCTTGAGCCTTAAGCCTTCGCTGCATCCTGCCATAGCCTCCTTCATGGAGTTATCGCAGCCTCCTCTGCCCCCCCATGGCTGCCATGAGGTCATTCTTCATTGCCTCCCTGTGTTTCTGGAACTTGGAGGTGATGAAACTCATCATTTCCTCCATCAGCACCTGGACCTGTGCTGGAAATTCCATGGGGTCGGCCGTCGTTGATTCCGAGGCTCAAGTTTGTATCTCTCATTTTTGCTGCTTTTCCGGACGGGTTGCTGGTACCGAGGCATGTTGGTTGGCTCTGCGGTTGGTTTGGGGGATTTTCTGTCCTTTTGGTGCCTGTTTGTTGGGGTTAATGGGCCTCAACTAAAATTCTGAGACACGAGCCACCTTTTGTGTGACCGCTCAGCTTATGGCCACCACTGGAAGTTGTCGATTTATTTCAATCATCCCCCACTCTGCGTGTATAGAATTTATTTCAATTATGTCCCTGTGTGTACATGATTTGTTTCAATTATCCCCCGGATGTATATGATTTATTTCAAACATGTCCCACTGTGTGTGATTCCTGACTGGCAGTGCGAGGTCCTGAAAAGATTTACTCAGAATTATCTTAGCCTGTCGAATCAGGTCAGTTTAATATCCACCAGTCTGAAATGAAGTTTGTCATGCAGCACCATCCATGTTTAATGAAGTCAATTTTTCAGTCATGCAATTGTTACAAAGGACGGATGCAGAGACAGCTGTATGACAGAATCAGAGGGAGTATGACCAGACACAAAATCATTGCACCAAGAACATGCAGTCCTCCTTAAAATTTCTCATATCTGGGAGGGGGTTAAGATTGTACCAAAAATAAGACAGGTGCGCAAGATGTGCGGGAGGGCCAGCGAGCCATGTTCATATGTTTCATATGTTCTGGGCATGCCCGAAAATTAGGGGATTCTGACAGGGGTTTGCAGATGTCATGTCCAAGGTATTAAAAACAAGGGTGGCACCGAGTTCAGAGGTGGCGATTTTTGGAGTGTCGGAAGACCCAGGAATCCAGGAGGTGAAAGAGGCAGACGTTCTGGTCTTTGCCTCTCTGGTAGCCCGGAGACAGATACTATTAGCTTGGAAGGACTCAAAGCCCCCGAAGTCAGAGACCTGGCTAACTGACAAGGCTAGCTTTCTCTGTCTGGAGAAAATCAAGTTCGCCCCGAGAGGGTCAATGTTAGGGTTCGCCCGGAGGTGGCAGCCGTTCGTCGACTTCTTTGGGGAAAATTAACCGTCAGCAGAAGGTGGGGTTTGGGGTTTAGTTTAGTTTAGACTAGGGTGTTAGAAAGGTGGGATCTGTGAGGGAGGAAGATGGCTTTTGCACTATGTTTATATTGGTATGTACACTGTTTCTTCTGTTATTGTTATAAAACCATAAATACCTCAATAAAATGTTTATTTTAAAAAAAGATTGTACCAAAAATATGTAATTTGGGAAATGACATGTGTATAAACATATAGATATCTAGAGGAAGATACACATTTACACTTTGCCCCAGTTTTTAGTTTGTTACTTTGGTTCTAACTGCAACATGAAGTAACAAGCCAAAATCCCGAACACTGGAACTTCTGTAAGGTGCTGCATATCTGGTATCAAGAGCCTGCTCCTCAGAGCCCAGCGTCGCTAGGCTCAACATGTAGTTCGCATAGAGGATTCCTGCATAATAAAGACCATGGGCGGGATTCTCTGCAATCGGCGTGATGTCCGCCGACCGGCGCCAAAAACGGCGCAAATCAGTCCGGCATCATGCCGCCCCAAAGGTGCGGAATTCTCCGCATCTTGAGGGGCCGAGCCCTCACCTTGAGGGGCTAGGCCCGAGCCGCACTGATTTCCGCCCCGCCAGCTGGCGCGGAAATGACTTCGCCGGGTGACGCATGCGCGGGAGCATCAGCGGCCGCTCATGACATCCCCGCGCATGTGCAGTGGAGGGGGTCTCTTCCGCCTCCGCCATAGTGAAGACCATGGCGAAGGCGGAAGGAAAAGAGTGCCCCCACGGCACAGGCCCGCCCGTGGATCGGTGGGCCTCGTTCGCGGGCCAGGCCACTGTGGGGGCACCCCCCAGGACCCCGGAGCCCGCCCGCGCCGCTTTGTCCCGCCGTTCAAAAGGTGCTTCAATCCACACCGGCTGGCGTGGGTTGACAGCGGCGGGACTTCGGCCCATCGCGGACCGGAGAATCGCCAGGGGTGGGCCCGCCAACCGGCGCGATTTCCGCCGAACGGCGCGGCGCGATTCCCGCCCCGCCAAATCTCCGGTGGCGGAGAATTCAGGACACGGCGGCGGCGGGATTCACGCCGGCCCCCGGCGATTCTCCGACCCGATGGGGGGTTGGAGAATCGCGCCCCATATCCTATAACCAGCTGAGCACGGGAACTCACCCTAGGACATCCCAAACTCAAGCACAAAGCACTCTGAAAGCCAATTTCAGAGTCTGTAACACTGGTTCAGATAGAATTTAAAACCCATTTATTACCTTAACCCCAAATGTTATATTCATTAAATAATATAGTCACATTATCTGATAGTGCAGACCTACCTTTCTGTTCTGTCTTCCAGATCTGTTATACTAAGAAATAATTGGGCTCATTGGAATTCAATACTTTGAGTCAGAATGTGAATTGGTTTGCTACACTTGGCATCCATGCAATAATAATGAAGTAGAAAGGGATTGATCTGTTGAAATTGTCTAAACAGCAATGAACAGATTTGTTCCTTTGGAATTCTGTACTACTGATGGGAAAGGGAAATCTATAGGATTCTTATACAATGTGAATGAACAAGAGGAGATTTATTTTGGTGTAATTCACTGCTATAAGAGTGAATGGGAACAGCATTGATTTATCAGCTTTCAGTAAATGGGAATTAATGGGTAGGTATTTGGTCCATTGGAATTCAACATAATGGGATGAGAATAGTTACTATGGGCGCGGTTCAACACATCGTTGTGCCCGGCGCGGATCTGGGCTCGTCGGATAAATAGCGGGAAAGGCCAAAATCAAGATTCTCGCCGGGCGCAAACCAGTTTACAATTCTCCCGATGGAGAGTTCTGGATCACGCCCCATAAATGGCAAGCATATCATTAACCCTCATTTGCATTCATTTCAATCTCATTAGCAAGTCGAATGCAGCGGCCTCCCTGGAATTACCCGACACGCCAGCGAGAAGTCACGCAGGAATTGGTTCATGCTCTTTTTTTAAAACACGAGGTTGATGCAATAGATGCTATGGGGAAGTGACGAGCTGAGTAGCCATTGCCATTTTCAGCATGCAGCTCCCCAGAGATACTGCTCAGGGGCTTGTGGTGGCAGGGGCGGAGGGGGGCCCTCGGGGGTTGGGTTTGGTCGGGGGACTGAAGCATTCCATATCAGGGGTCATCTCAGAGCTGGGGTGAGGGGCTTTGCGGCTGTGAGGCCTTCAAACCATCTTTAAATATTGTCGATACCCATAACGGGTAAGCTGCAGCCTGTCTCTCCCACCGAATACTTCCAGAACAGAAGTGCTTTCAACACTGTAAGTCAATTTCCCTCCCCTGGACTGTGGGCAGCCTATAGCTGCACAGATTGAAGCCATTGCTAATGAGCAATTGGCCTTGTTAGTTGTGATAGCACTTCACAGCTGCAGGTTGAGCCTGCTGCTTGCTCCTGTTGGTGACTGCAGATGCCTGGAGGCTGCTGTTTCCTTCCTTTTCTATAGCCGGAATTCAACATAATGGGATGAGAATATTTTTCCTAAGATACCTGATCCTGGAACACTGGGCTCAGGGGGACATATGGGATCGAAAGGCAAACTAATTTGAGGCATGAGGACGCTGCGGGACCTGGTGAGCAACATAAATTCAAATGGGCCACCTGATGCCACCGTTGAAGAACTGCTTTTGCAGATTACTGATGTTTTTGTTGCTGGTGTTGCGAGTGCTGCATGTGACTGGCACATCACCGCGGGTTAAACACGCTGGAACTCGAGGACGTTCAACTGCACCTTGAGCTCCAGTGGAATATGTGAATTGCAGGATTTGGTTCCGGTGAGATTGGGCAGTGTGGAAGGGCCTGCACCGCTGCGGCTCCTGGACGGAGAATGGCACTGAAACATGGAACAAGTCAGACATTGATGGACTAATCATTTCTGTGACAAAGTTCTGGACATGATAACACATTTTCAGGCTTATTCTCCATTTCTCTTGAGGAAGCTGAGAGGTGTGATACCGTGTCGAGATTCTCCAACCCCCCGCCGGGTCGGAGAATCGCCGGGGGCTGGTGTGAATCCCGCCCCCGCCGGTTGCCGAATTCTCTGGCACCGGAGATTCGGCGGGGGCGGGAATCGCCGTGCCGGTTGGCGGGCCCCCCCCCCCCCGCGATTCTCCGGCCCGGATGGGCCGAAGTCCCGCTGCTAGAATGCCTGTCACGCCGGCGTGGATTAAACCACCTACCTTACCGGCGGGACAAGGCGACGTGGGCGGGCTCCGTGTTCCTGGGGGCCTGGGGGGGGGGCGCAGGACAATCTGGCCCCGGGGGTGCCCCCACGGTGGCCTGGCCTGCGATCGGGGCCCACCGATCCACGGGCAGATCTGTGCCGCGGGGGCACTCTTTTCCTTCCGCCTTCGCCACGGTCTCCACCATGGCGGATGCGTAAGTGACTCCCTCCACAGCGCATGCGCGGGGATGCTGTGAGCGGCCGCTAACGCTCCCGCGCATGTGCCGCCCGGCATTGTCATTTCCGTGCCAGCTGGCGGGGCACCAAAGGCCTTTTCCGCCAGCTGGCGGGGCGGAAATCAGTCCGGCGCGGGCCTAGCCCCTCAAGGTTAGGGCTCGGCCCCCCAAGATGCGGAGGATTCCACACCTTTGGGGCGGCGCGATGCTGGACTGATCTGTGCCGTTCTTGGCGCCGGTCGGCGGACATCGCGCCTATACCGGAGAATTTTGCCCCGTATGTTTGTTTGTGTTTTGAATATGAGCTGAATACCTTGTATTGGTACCAATATGGAATGGTGATGTTTTCTTGTTTAATGGATAGGTGATATGTGAAATGTTACGTCGTTGATTTTGAAATCTTTGTTACTGTTGACCGTTTAATAAACAAAATATTCTCAACTTTCAAGTGCCTACTACAGGATACATGTGCTATGCATCAGAGCATGATTAGTCCACAGCATCTAGGGGCTTTTCACAGTAACTTCACTGAAGCCTACTTGTGACAATAAGCGATTATTAAATTATTATCTCAAGGAATCTTTGAAGCCCGAACAGTTTGTCTGAATTCTTCAGCACCATAATAATAATAATCTTTATTAGTGTCACAAGTAGGCTTACATTAACACTGCAATGAAGTTACTGTGAAAATCCCCTCGTCGCCACAATATGCTGGCTGTTCGGTTAAACAGAGGGAGAATTCAGAATGTCCAATTCACCTAACAAGCACGTCTTGCGGGACTTGTGGGAGGAAACCGGAGCACCCGGAGGAAACCCACGCAGTCACAGGGAGAACGTGCACACTCCGCACAGACAGTGACCCAACCCTGGTCCCTGGCACTGTGAAGCAACAGTGCTAAACACTGTGCTACCGTACCGCCATAGAGGCATCTGCCAACAATCAAACACTAAGCAGCAGGCCTTCAGCACTGGGGATCCTCTCGGGACCAAAGGGTAAGTGTGTGGATCAGGGGAGGGCACCGGAGCACGGCCTCCCTAATATTCCCGGCAGAGGTCTGGGGGTTCCTGATGTGGCAGGGGTGACTGTGCAGAGCAAAGTTTGCCAGCACAATTGACTTGTGGACGGCACTCAGGAGAGCCATGGTAAGGGTATGTAGTGGGTGGGGGGGGGGGGGTAAGCCTGTGGGATTTAAGCATCCTGGGATGGAAGCCTTAACAGATTGTCGGTCTCTCTCCTTCTCCAATTCATTCCCGATTAAACAATGTTTGCTGGTGTGGATCCTGCAAAGGCTGTCCTCGCGTTTCTGGTGGCAGCCAAGGCAGGCAGACTCAGTGAAGGTCACCAAAGCCCTGAACTTCTTTGCAACCGGATCATTCCAGAGCTTGAGCGAGTCCCATGCGGCATTTCTCTAGCTACAATCCACATATGCATCCGAGAGGTAACGGATGCCCTGTATGCCCGGGCATCCAATAAAATCATCCTCAACCTGGGCCAAGCGGTGGCACAGTGGTTAGCACTGCTGCCTCACAGCTCCAGGATCCCGGGTTCAATTCCAGCCTCGGGTGACTGTCAGTGTGGAGTTTGCACTTTCTCCCCGTGGCTACGTGGGTTTCCTCCAGGTACTCCGGTTTCCTCCCACAGTCCAAAGATCTGCAGGCTAGATGGATTGGCCATGCTAAATTGCCCATTAGTGTCCGAAAGGATAGGTGGGGTTCCAGGGCTACGGGGATAGGATGGAGACGTTGGGATTAAGCAGGGCGCTTGTTTCAAGGGCTGGTGCAGACATGATGGGCTGAATGGCCTCGTTCTGCACTGTAAATTCCATGAAACCCAGCAAGATGCCCTTGCTGCAGGATTCTCCGCCATAGCCAGAATGCCCCAGGTCCAGGGGGCAATAGATGGCACGCATGTCACCTTGCGCTCACTGATATATCAGGGAGTGCCCTTTATTAACAGGAAGGGCTTCCACTCCCTGAATGTTCAGATTGTGTGTGACCACCGCCTTTGTATCATGTAAATGTGTGCACGTATCCAGAAAGTGTGCATGACAGCTATATCCTGGGACACTCTGAGATTTCCAAAGTCTTCAAGGACTACCCTGGGATGATGGGTTGGCACTTGGGGGGACAAGGGGTAGCCGCTGAGGTTCTGGCCGATGGCGCTGGTGCTGTCGCCAGAGACCGAGGTGGAGACCCAATATAATGAGGCCCTTGCTGCCACCATGCTACATTGAGTGTTCAAAATACGGTTCCAACGCCTGGATTGCTCTGGTGATGCCCTGCAGTACACCCCCCAGAGGGTCTCCCATTTTGTGGTGGTCTGCTGTGCCCTCCACAAACTGACACAGCAACTGGAGGAGGTGGGACAGGCAACCTTGTCTGAGGAGGAGGAGGTGGACCAAGATCGGCTGGAGGACAAGCTCGGGGAGGGGCCACAGAAGGAGCCGGAGGATGGAGGACAGGCAGCGGCAAGGGTCCGGCACGCCCGGAGGTCCAGGGTGGCTCTCATCCACACCACATTCACTAGGATGAGGCTATGTCTGGCAGCTCAACACCGCAGCTCCCCCCCTCCATTTTCATCTTCCCTCCCCCACCACTTTCCCCCTTTCCCATCAGGTCACCCCCTCCCTGACTACCCTGTTCCACCCTCCAAGGGTCTGTGTAACTTTACTCCAGGGTGATGGGCCTGTGTCAGCACTGTCAGCTGGTCAATATACCAGGCAGGAGAGTGATGATAACTCACTGTGAGGAAAGCTCTCGTGCTCATCAGTTTCTGCAAAAGTCTGATTCCTGTCTTTCTACTTACAGTGTACTAACCTGCACCAGGGACATTTGATCTTGGACCACTGTGGCCAGGGGATGGGGGCAGCAAAGGGAACAGGGGGTGGGGATGCATGCAGGCGTGATGATTAATATGACAGAGGCTTCACATGTATCAGGTGTAACATGTTTTAATAGTGAACTAATGACATTTCCATTTTCACTAGCTACAGATGGTGACCCCCTCACCCCTCCCCCCTCCCCTCAATGCCCAATCAGTGATCCTCTTTTTTCTTGATCCTCCGTGGTCTACTGCCACGTCCAGGTGTATCCCCAGGATGCACATCAGACATGGAGTAACCCTGCTGCTTTCCGCAAGCTGTGACCTTTGCCCCTTGTGGATGGCCTGGAGCCAGGAAACCCCAGCAGACTTACCGGTGTCACTGGCATCGCCATGCTACCCTGGTCTGCCCACTACCCTTCAGATGCTCCGGTGTCAGGATGGCGGATTCGGGAGAACTGAAAACCACCGTCGCCTCCTTGGTGGAAGGCCCTGAGTTGGCCTCCAGAACTTCCTCCTCCCTGACGGTACCCGTAGGGCCCTGGAGGTCTCCATCGGACAGAGGGGCAGCTGGAATGAGCTCCAGGGGCATCGGAGTCCTCTAGCTTTGCCAGTCCTGTCGGCTCCCCGTGTCTGCACCATGGTGTTGACGCCCTCAGCTATGCTCCTCTGTCATTGGGCCATGCTCAGGAATGCCTCGGCAATGTCCATCTGAGTCTGTGCCAAGTCCCTCAGCGACTGGGACATGGTTTCGAGGCCCTCGGCCATGGCCCTCACAAACTGAGCCATGCCTTGGACACAACCACTCAAGACGCTGACCTTGTGCTCTAGGCTTTCCACTGCAGTCGCCACTCTAGCACTGTTGACCTCGGTGCCACGCATGGTCGGCAACATCTCCTGTGACCGAAGCCTTTGGGGCTCCTCCAATCAGCTATACCGTCACTGGGATGTACTTGGCATCCCCTCCTAAATGTCACAGCTGTGTCCTATTATCTGCATCAGGTAAAGGACTCCGGATAGTCCGCCCTCATCAGTAGGAGAATGGAGATCCTGCAAGAGAATGGACAAGTGGTCAGTGAGAGGGAAGGATCATTTTGTCTGACATGAACTATTCACTTGAGACAGGTCATCTGGATGAAGGGGCAGTGGATCCTCATCGCTCTGATGCAGGCCAACCTCCCTCATGGTGACTGCTTTCTCCTAGGTCAACCCCGTGATCTCCAGGACACGTTCATCATAGAGGGTGAGTTCTCGGATCCCTAGGACTCTGCAGCCTCCTCCCCTGACTTGGCCCTTCCCCACTTATTATGGGCAATCTTCTCCTGTGGGGACAAAGAGAGGGCTTTGTGAGCCAAGTGCTTGAGGGGGGGAGGGGGAGATCCATAGCAGCTGGCAGGCGTGGACACCGCATCTGGACATGAAGGGGTCGTACCGGTAGGTGCCAGGGGGTTCTGAGGAACAAGCACGAAGATAGGTGTGGGAGGGTGCGAGGTGTCAGCCAGTAATTTTGGGAGGGGGGTTTGGGAAATTGAAGGGTGGCGGGCGGAACTGATGCCAGGAGAGATGTGGTAACTTACCCTCGCAGCTCTGTGATGGTCGTTCTTCTGACATTGGACGGCGGTGGTCCTGGTCATGCTGCCCGTGCTGACAGCCGCTGCCACTGCCTCCTAGGCGGCATTGCTGACCCTGCTCCTGGGCCTCTGCCACCCTCGGGGGAATAGGATGTCCCGTCTCATATCCACATCTTCGAGAAGCCTGGTCAGGGCAACATCGTCAAAGCAAGGAGCAGGTCTACCCCACACTGCCGTTCTTATGTTGACTGGGAGTGAGTGGTGAGAGAGCGTTTAAAAGCAGCTCCCCCTTGTTAGCGGCGGGTCGCTGAGATACGAGTCTGGCGAATCAGATGGCAAAACAGCCAGTAACGGTGAGACACTCATGGGAGCTCATTTTCAGCATGACGTGCCATTGACTATGGGCCACGATCTCACAAACGCGGCCGTCAAGGAACACCCCACCAAACCTGCCCAAAATGACACTTAGAAATTTTTCCGTTGAATCGCGCCCTATGTCTTGTGACTCACCAATGATGGTAAAACCAGTATAATATATGTGGAGAGATAAGGGGGTAAAATCTCCATTGGCAGGATTCTCCGTTCCGCTAGCAGTGCACCCCCTGCCTGCGGTTTCCTGGTGGCGTGGTGTGGGGTGGCTACGATGGCAAATGCCATTGGCCAGTGGCAGAACAGAGAATCCGGCTGCCAGCGACGGTGTGCCACCGGGAAACACGCAGCTGGGGAGGCAGAGAATTCACTCCAAGGTTAAGATACAACGGCTGGAATTGTCTGTTTGGGAGACGGCGGGATTCTCCGATGTCTGACACCGATATCGTAATCGGCTACCGAACGGCGAATCCCTGTTTATGGTCGAATCGGGGGCGGTGCCTGTTTTCGGATGCTCCGCCCCCTCCAAAACAGCATCATCGAGCAGTACGCTGCACGCCATTGGGACGGCCTCAGGATGTTACCTAAATCCCCTCTCCGATGCTCCGCCACCGATGGGCCGAGTTCCCGACCACATGGGACACTTGTGCTCAGTTTTCATGAACCCGGCGTGGCAGCTGCGATCTATGTCCAGGGGAATCTCCTCTTAGTTCAGTTTAAACACATGGATCTGGTGTTGCCATCTAGTGGTTGTCTAGCACTATAATACAGTTGTTAACCCTTTACATATCAGCAGATATACAGATCACGGGCGGGGGGCGGGGGGCCGGGGGTGGCAAGGGAATGTCCAGGGGGACAGGTCTGGTCCGCGTGCGGCTGGTGCCACGTTGTATGGCACGACTGCTGCAGGTCGTCGACGTGCACATGCTCGGCGAAAGACCCGGCAATTCTCCAGGCATTTGTCGCGAAGGTCGTGCATTTTAAGTTGCGCAGCTGCTAGCCCCTCACCATTTGGAGGATCGGTGCGGGGGCGGCACCAACTTTTTCGGCATAAAACCAGACGTATCCTCCGGACCTGGCCTCAAATTTGGAGAATCCAGTCCTAAGTGTTGCCCCCGGAACTCAACGATTCATGAACAGATGCTGCCAGACCTGCTGAAATTTTCCAGCATTTTCTCTTTGGTTTCAGATTCCAGCATCACAGTAGTTTGCTTTGATTCATGTTCCCGTTGGGCATGATATTCAGTAAACAAGTCAGGACATTCAAATGGACTAGCACTCTGCTGCCGTGAATTCTGAGCAATTCCCGGCCCAGCAGGCATTCTACCCGCTGGGGTCTGAGTTAGCGCCAAAGAGCTTGGCAACTGGAGTTGTTTCTAACTGTTCCACTTAACATACACTCACTGCAGAACCAAGATGGCTCAGAGAAGACCTGTTGCCCCCTCCCCTCTGAGTTTGGAAGTCCGATGTGGACCCACAGCTCCATGCCAATGAGGAGCGGAGGGACACTCTCTTACCTAGCGTGGGCTGCAGGCTGAAGCCTGCCCTCCTGATCACAGCCTGGGAGGTCATGACAGAGGCAGTCAGTGCTGCCAGCCTCACCAGGAGGAGTCAGCTGTTGATCCAGAGGGGTGGGGGTCACTGGTGAAGCCTCTGTCCTGAGAGGGGTAGAGAACCAGGGAGAGCTCCAACGGCCACGTAGCAGGTGTCCTCTGGTTGGAGTGAGCTCTGCTGACCCCCTGCTTCCTCTGCAATGGGGCAGCACTTACTAGTAGTGCCAGCACCTGGTGGGCTCCTGATTGAGCTTGGGCCCTGATGATACATCTGGGGTATGATGGTGTCCAGAAGGCCAGCTTGGGTGGGCTCCCAGATGACCAGAGGCCTTCCTAAAGGGCATAGGCAGTTACTAAAACTTTCATCAGCTCCCCGGCGCATGGCTGAAAGGCAAATTGGGACATTTGGCATAATTTCTCAACCTTTTTCTAGTATTGCTATTATTGTATACTTGAGCAGACTGGAGGACTCATTGTAAAGAAACCCCCCTGTACGGGAAGAGTGAAGGGGTCAATTTAAACTGCCCTGATTTCCCCGCTTTCTACCTGTCCGTTAACAGAAAGGAATTTTTTTATTCTGACTTCCCCCTTTATAAATAGTATTTTCTCCAACATTGAAATTTGGAATATCCCAATCCTCTATTAATAACTTGCACAGCAAGATCAAATAAAAAGGGTTGGTTTATTTTGTTATGGGCGAGGCGTTGTCAGAACCCCAAAATGTATCATGGAGTTCAACCAACCTCTCCCTTTAATGTATTTGTTGCTTTTCCTAGCACACGGCTTGTTCCCTAGGTGTGGGATTACAATTATGGACACGTGGGTTTTTAAACACAAAACACTGTTTATTCCATGAACTCAACTTAACATCTTAAATAAACATTGGATCTCTTAACACCCCTTACTTCAAAGATAACTCTGAAAATATTGCAACAGTAAATAATTCCTAAAAATGTACCTTCAAACTTCCAAGAGACTTAACACCTTTAAATCGAATCACATCAGGTTAAAGTCTTTACTATTATGAGGTTAAATCACCCAAATGATCCAGAGATAGTCTTTCATGGCAGAGATCCAGCTCACTGCAAACACAGACACTTCCCAAGCTCTTTTCCAAACTGCAGCTCTCTGGAAACACACAGACACACACAAGCTGCTTTTTAAAACTGCAGCTCTCTGGAAACACCCAGACACACACAAGCTCTTTTCCAAACTGCAAAACTAAACTGCAAAATGGCTGACCTGACCTCAGCTCCACCCACTCTCTGACATCACTGTTTTCTTAAAGGTACATTGCTTAAACATCCATGTCTTAAAGGTACTCTCACATGACAATTTTTATACACACGCGCACGCGAGAGGGGTTTCGCAATACCAATCGCCTTTGAACTCACACAATAAAAGGGGGATAAGGAAAAAGGGAGAAGGTTCAGGGCATGACCACAAGAAAATGTAAGTTGGGGCTTTGCAAGTATCTCGAATCAGAAGTCAACTGGAATGTTCCTTCCGAGGGGAGGTTGACTGGTTGTAGAATGCTCCGTCTTTCCAGAGCAAGACTTCCACAACAGCAAATGGTACATAGAACGAGTTAGTCTAGAGGCACTAGTTCCAAGGTTGCAGCTTTAGGTTGGTTTGATGAGGGCCTGAGTTCTTTTTGCTGCACAGCTTGATGGTAGACAGAACAGGCTGTTGCCTGGAGTTCTGTTCTCTGGAGGTCAAACAGTAACTGCCCGAGTTCACTCCCACCGGACAAAGGATGCTGGAATCTTGAGGTGTTTAATTGGAGTCAGGATTCATTTTGTCCTAGGAGGCACTGGTTTTTGGTTAATAAAATTAAGCCCTCTTGTCAAAACCATTGTGCTAGAACAGTTCATTCTTAGACATGAGAAGCGTTATGCGAGATTAAGACCTGTGAAGCATGGTAGCAGAAGTGGCTAGCACTGTGGCTTCACAGCGCCAGGGTCCCAGGTTCGATTTCCCGCTGGGTCACTGCCTGTGCGAAGTCTTCACGTTCTCCCTGTGTCTGTGTGGGTTTCCTTCGGGTGCTCCGGTTTCCTCTCACAGTCCAAAGACATGCAGGTTAGGTGGATTGGCCATGCTAAATTGCCCTTAGTGTCCAAAAAGGTTAGATTGGGTTATTGGGTTATGGGGATAGGGTGGAAGTGAGGGCTTAAGTGGGTCAGTGCAGACTCGATGGGCCGAATGGCCTCCTTCTGCACTGTATGTTCTATGTTCTAAGACTTGCCTTTGTTCGAAGTTGGCTGGAGCATCCATTGTCCGTGGGGCCATTATTACTTTGAAACGGCTGGAAGGCATCATGTGACCAGCTGGAGACATCTTGTCAGCTCAGCAATTGTCCATTTTGAAAAGTACAAAGTAGCCCAGCTGATGAATATATATATAAATATATGTTTTCTTTCATGTCTCGATGGTGACATGAGTAACACCGTCAAGCCCAATGCAAGTTCTTCTCACCTGCCTGCGTTACAGCTGCTTGGTGATTTTTTGCCCTTGTTTATAGCCCCAGGACATTGTTGTCAATTGACATGCAAGCTTCTATTCCATTTTTTGCTTTGGTTTAATGGCGTTTGGATCAATGTCCCTTTGAAAATTTACCTGTTGTGCGCAGCCAGTTTTTTCAGTGCATGATCACTTCAAAACTTTTTGCATGGATGTGCACGTGTCTTATTTATCTTAGTCTTTCTCAAGGCCTGCGCAGTATCTTGCAGGTTTGTATGCAGTTTAGCAGCAACATTGATCAGGCCCACGGGATGCAGGTTTAAACTGGTAAAGGCAAAGGTAAAACTGATAAAGTGATTGAGCAGAGAAGATTTTAAAAAAAATTTTAAGTGCCCAATTCTTTTTTTCCAAATTAAGGGGCAATTTAGCGTGGCCTTTCCACCTACACTGCACATCTTTGGGTTGTGGGGGTGAAACCCACACAAACACGGGGAGAATGTGCAAACTCCACACGGACAGTGACCCAGAGCCAGGATCGAACCTGGGATCTCAGCGCTGTGAGGCAGCAGTGCTACCCACTGTACCACCGTGCAGCCCTTTCAGCAGAGAAGATTGAGAGGCGACCTGATCGAGGTGTACAAGATTATGAGGGACATGGACAGGATGGATAGGGAGCAGCTGTTCCCCTTAGTTGAAGGGTCAGTCACGAGGAAACACAAGTTCAAGGTCAGAGGCAGGAGATTTAGGGGGGATTTGAGGAAAGATCTGTTTACCTAGAGGGTGGTGACGGTCTGGAATACATTGCCCGGGAGGGTGGTAGAGGCAGATTGCCTCATATCCTTTAAAACACCTGGATGAGTACTTGGCCCATCATAAAATTCAAAGCGATGGGCCAAGTGCTGGAAAATGGGATTAGGTGAGCAGGTCAGGTGTTTTTCATGTGTCTGTGCAGACTCGTTGGGCCGAAGGGCCTCTTCTGTGCTGTATTATTCTACGATTCTGTGAGGTTGGTTTTGGGCAACTGAACAGGGTACCCCATCAGCCACTTTCCTTGACTCAGAACAAAGAAATGGCAATGATTCCGAGTCATAGCCTCAATAACATCAGTCAAAGCAAAACATTGCCAATTATGGAAATCTTAAACAAAAAGAGAAAATGCTAGAAATATTCAGCAGGTCAGGCAGCATCTGTGGAGAGAAATGAGGAGTTAATGCTGTTTCAACAGGCTTATGAGCTGCCAGATATCCTGATCTCGTTCACCTGTGTGGGGTCATCCCTGTCAGCAGAACACAGCAGTCCAGGTTATTTTAATGGGTCCCAGAGGCTTCTGCTCTTCTTGTCCATACAAAAATAATATGAAACTTATCTTCGCTGGGCTTCTCTTTTATCACCTATGGATGCTGCACACTCTGACCATTTCCAGTATTAACAGGATACTCAGGGTCCCAGGACCCCAATTTGTCTCTTGCCTGAAGCAAGAGTGTTGGGAACCCAGCCTTTGAAAATAGTGATGGCCACGACATCAGGGTTAATAGATTGTTACGGCTGTTATTTTGAGTATGTTTCTGCTCCATTAACACAAGCAATATGTTCAAATTGATTGCAAAGAGAGATCAAGGCTTCAAATGGACTTCTGTGTCGGGTTGTGAATGCGAGAGTCTTATTATTATTTGAGGAACAATTGTATTCCTTGATAGACGGCTGATTGCTTTTTCTTGATAGGTAATCTAGGGTGAATCAAACTGACTAATTTTCAGAAAATTAATTCTGCCATTTCACACATCAATGAAGTTGAGGGTTGGGAAATACCAGGAGGGGGGAGAGGAGTGGTGGTGGTGCAGTTAACATGGTGGAGAAGTGTGCATCACCAACAAAATCAAGAAAATCCGTCATTTGCATGGATTTAAATATCATTAGTGCGTTGGATACTTAATCCTCCACCCCTCTGCAATACTCTGCCCCTCTTAGGTTGGCAACACTGACTGCCTCTGCCACCACCTCCCAGGTGCTGTTCAGGTGGGTAGGCTTGAGTCTGCAGCCTACCCTGGGGCAGAGGCTGTCCGCCCTCTCCTCATTGGCATCAAGCAGTGGGTCCACCTCAGGCTCCCAGAATCAGGGGGTAAAGACCTCGGTCAGGAATTCCCAGTTGCCGGGCCGTGGGGGGGACAATCCAGCCCTTGGTCTCCCAAATGGAGAATACCGGCCTTATTTTTGAAGACATTGCAACATAGAATCATAGAATTTACAGTACAGAAGGAGGCCTTTCGGCCCATCGAGTCTGCACCGGCTCGCGGAACGAGCACCCTACCTAAGCCCATACCTCTACCCTATCGCCACACTTCCATCCTATCCCCATAACCCCACCTAACCATTTTTGGACACTAAGGGCCCTTGGAAAGAGAACCCTACCTAAACTCACACCTCAACCCTATCCCCGTAACCCAGTAGCCCCACCTAACATTTTCTGGACACTAAGGGTAATTTATCATGGCCAATCCACCTAACGTACACATCTTTGGACTGTGGGAGAAAACCAGAGCACCCGAAGAAAACATGTGAATCAATCGTGGTTTTAAAAAAAATGTGGTTCTGCTCATTTACAAGAAACTGCTCAAATTGTGTAAAAGCAGACCATTTTCAATGTAGCTTGCTTTGTAAGTTTGAAATATCATATCCTACAAATTTCTTATATTATTTAAATGTATAAGACTCATAAAGCTGCCTGGCATGAAATTGAGGGGCATTGTAAAAGCAATTCTGTTCTTTTTTTATATCTTTCTCAAGTAGGGTTACAAACAGCCTGGCGGTATATTTTACTCTGTATGCGGAGTAATTTTATTAAGATGTCAATATAAAACTTTCATTTTACACTCTGTGGACATAATCCCTTTAGTCTTTTATAAGACTGGGGCTGGTTTAGCACAGTAGGCTAAACAGCTGGCTTGTAATGCAGAACAAGGCCAGCAGCGCGGGTTCATTTCCTGTACCGACCTCCCCGAATAGGCGCCGGAATGTGGCGACTAGGGGCTTTTCACAGAAACTTCATTGAAGCTTACTTGTGACAATAAGCGAGATTATTATTCTTATAAGTATAAGCGTTTTGATTAATACATTGCCCTATCACATTGTTAAAACATGTCAAATTGTATCACATGTTAAATTATTTCTACTTCAATAGCAAAGCTGTTATTTTGACAACTATTCATGACAACACACAAATAGCACGAAGATGCGATGAATTATATGAAACTCTGAAGCAAGGGATCATGGCCGGAATTCTCCAGCCGTTGGGATTCTTTTTTCTAGCTGGCAGCGCATCGTTGCCCGTGGGTTTCCCGGTGACGTGCGGAAGCTTCAATGGGAAATCCCATTGACAAACGGCGGGAAGAGAGAACCCTGACACCAGCAAATGGCGCGCTTCAGGGAGCTGGTGACCATCAGATGTTAGGGGTTTTTTGCTGGGGTTTTTTGTGTTTGGTTTTGGGGGGTTGGGGGGTTGAAATATTGTAACTGTTGTATGAATATGGCTGTGAAGGTGTTATATTATGAAAACATTTCTTAATAAAGATATATTTTTTTTAAAAGAGGGTATCTTGTTGAAGTGCCCTCCAGTTGCTTACTGTGTACTACAGGTGGGTGCTCCTCTGAAGCTGGAAAGCCTCTGATTGGCCCTCCAGCCTTCTGAGCCCACTGCCGCCCTTAATTAGACAGGAAACCACCTCCATGTCAATTAAGGGTTTACCAACATGAAAATCTTAACCTCAATCAATTTAGCAGCCCCTCCGCCCCATCCCCAAACAGACTGTTGCTTCACAGTGCCAGGGTCCCGGGTTCGATTCCTGCTTGGGTCACTATCTGTGCGTGGGTTTCCTCCGGATGCTCCAGTTTCCTCCCACAAATCCCGAAAGACGTGCTGATAGGTGAATTGGACATTCTCAATACTCCCTCTGTGTACCCGAACATTCGCCGGAATGTGGCGACTAGGGGATTTTCACGGTAACTTCATTGCAGTGTTAATGTAAGCCTACTTGTGACAATAATAAAGATCATCTTTTTATGGGCGGCTCGGTGGCACAGTGGTTAGAATTGCTGCCTCACAGCGCCAGCAACCCGGATTCAATTCCAGCCTTGGGTCACTGGCTGTGTAGAGTTTGCACGTTCTCCCCGTGACTGCATGGATTTCTTCTAGATGTTCTGATTTCTTCCCACAGTCCAAAGATGTGAAGATTAGGTGGATTGGCCATGCTAAGTTGCCCATTAGTGTCCAAAAACGTATGGTGGGGTTACAGGGATAGGGTGGGGGTGTGAGCCTAGATAGGGTGTTCTTTCAGAGGGTTAGTGCAGACCCGATGGGCCGAATGGCCTCCTTCATGCACTGTAGTGGTTCTGTGATTCTCTGGCTCTATGATTCTTTGAGGTGAGATTCTGAGCTGAAAACAACCCCGACTGCTGTTTCTCACCTCTGTGGTGGGAATTCAACCCCTGGTGTGGAAAATTATTGGACAAGCTGACTGAACACTTAGAAAAAATTGAACTGAATAGAGGGAACAGTGGGGGGGGGGGGGGGGACAGTGAAAACAGTGGAACAGATTAGGGGGACAGTGAAAACAGCGCGGGAGATTTAAAAAGCGCAGGTGCTGCGAGTCAGAGCGGAGATTTTAAAAGATCGCGACCTAGTTTCGGGAGCCGTTCGGAGGAGGAGCAGTCTCTGTCAGGGAGAGAACCTGAAAACATCTAAGACACTCAGAAGGTAAGAAAGTGATTTTAACTCATTTTTACTTTTATACCCTTTATCAAATTGTGTGTGTCGGTGGGAAACTGAAGTGACATCACAGAAAAGCTGTGACCTGAGTGGCTGGTTGGGAATCTACACTAAATTAAAAAAAATTAAGCATTGGTAACTAATTAAACATAATTACTTAATTATAATTTAGAGGGGTATCTAAGCCAGAGATCGGAGAGTACTATATTTAGCTTTCGCGTTTATATTAGAAATCTAGGGCTAGGAAACAGATAGTTAACAGTAACTTTGAAAAATTTTTAAAATTATATTAAAAAATGTTTTTAAAAACTTTTAATTTTAATTAATTGACGCAATGTCAGTTAGAGGGGTGCAGCGTCTGACAGTGAGATGTGGCAGGTCCGGGAGGCTTCCAGCGTCCCGGATGGCTTCATCTGCAGAAAGTGCACCCAACTGGAGCTCCTCACAGACTGCATGGTTCGGTTGGAGCAGCAAATGGATGCACTTAGGAGCATGCAGGTGGCGGAAAGCGTCATAGATCGCAGTTATATAAACGTGGTCACACCCAAGGTGCAGGCAGAGAAATGGGTGACCACCAGAAAGGGCAGGCAGTCAGTGCAGGAATCCCCTGTGGTTGTCCCCCTCTCGAACAGGTATACTCCTTTGGATACTGTCGGGGGGGATAGCCTATCAGGGGAAAACAGCAGCAGCCAGAGCAGTGGCACCACGGCTGGCTCTGATGTTCAGAAGGGAGGGTCAAAGCGCAGAAGAGCAATAGTAATAGGGGACTCTATAGTCAGGGGCACAGATAGGCGCTTCTGTGGATGTGAAAGAGACTCCAGGATGGTATGTTGCCTCTCTGGTGCCAGGGTCCAGGATGTCTCCGAACGGGTAGAGGGCATCCTGAAGGGGGAGGGCAAACAGGCAGAGGTCATTGTACATATTGGTACTAACGACATAGGCAGGAAGGGGCATGAGGTCCTGCAGCAGGAGTTCAGGGAGCTAGGCAGAAAGTTAAAAGACAGGACCTCTAGGGTTGTAATCTCGGGATTACTCCCTGTGCCACGTGCCAGTGAGGCTAGAAATAGGAAGATAGAGCAGCTAAACACGTGGCTAAACAGCTGGTGTAGGAGGGAGGGTTTCCGTTATCTGGACCACTGGGAGCTCTTCCGGGGCAGGTGTGACCTATATAAGGACGGGTTGCATCTAAACCGGAGAGGCATAAATATCCTGGCCGCGAGGTTTGCTAGTGTCACATGGGAGGGTTTAAACTAGTATGGCAGGGGGGTGGGCATGGGAGCAATAGGTCAGAAGGTGAGAGCATTGAGGGAGAACTAGGGAATAGAGACAGTGGGGCTCTGAGGCAGAGCAGACAGGGAGAAGTTGCTGAACACAGCGGGTCTGGTGGCCTGAAGTGCATATGTTTAATGCAAGAAGTATTAGGGGTAAGGCAGATGAACTTAGAGCTTGGATTAGTACTTGGAACTATGATGTTGTTGCCATTACAGAGACCTGGTTGAGGGAAGGGCAGGATTGGCAGCTAAATGTTCCAGGATTTAGATGTTTCAGGCGGGATAGAGGGGGATGTAAAAGGGGAGGCGGAGTTGCGCTACTGGTTAGGGAGAATATCACAGCTGTACTGCGGGAGGACACCTCAGAGGGCAGTGAGGCTATATGGGTAGAGATATGGAATAAGAAAGGTGTAGTCACAATGTTGGGGGTTTACTACAGGCTTCCCAACAGCCAGCGGGAGATAGAGGAGCAGATAGGTAGACAGATTTTGGAAAAGAGTAAAAACAACAGGGTTGTGGTGATGGGAGACTTCAGCTTCCCCAATATTGACTGGGACTCACTTAGTGCCAGGGGCTTAGACGGGGCGGAGTTTGTAAGGAGCATCCAGGAGCGCTTCTTAAAACAATATGTAGACAGTCCAATTAGGGAAGGGGCGGTACTGGACCTGGTATTGGGGATTGAGCCCAGCCAGGTGGTAGATGTTTCAGAGGGATACGGACCCAGGAAGTGTCGAAGATTGTAGTTTAGTCGGGCAGCATGGTCGGCACGGGCTTGGGGGGCCGAAGGACCTGTTCCTGTGCTGTACATTTCTTTGTTGTTCTTTGTTTGGAACCTACATGGAGCTGTAAAGAATAGGTCATGTCTACTGAACGTAATTGAATTTTTTGAGAAACTAATTCAAGTATTAGACAAGAGGATGTCTACAGATGTAGTTTGTACAGACGCTCAGAAAACATTCAATAGGCTCTTAGCTATAGTTAGACTGACTATAGATTGATTGATCTGGTTAGGCGTTTTAAGGAGCTGGTGAGTCTTGACTTGAGCATTGCCAGGAGAGTTTCTGAGAGGTCAGGAGGTGAAATGCTTGTCACGATGCCCTGCCCCAGCCCTTTTCTTATAGCCATCACTGTATTAATGTGATTGATCCAATTTGGCTTCATATGATGACCCCCATAATGTTGCTGGCAGAGGACTGGGTAATTAATGGCTGTTTCATTGAAGGCCGGGGAGGTGCTTGGATTTTCTCCAATTGGAGATCACTCTACCTCGCACTTGTGTGGTATACGTGTGACTTGTCATTTGTCAAACATAGCCTGGATGTTATCCAAGTTCTGCAGTAGAGTGGCATGGACTGCTTTACTACTGGCAGAAAATATGGTTGAACTCTGGGGATTCCTCAATGAGCAGCCCACTCCTGACTTCATGTTAGAAGGAAATTCATAAACAAAATAATTGAAGGTAGTTGGATTACATTGAGGAACCCCTGCAGAGACTGACTTTAGGCAGCCACAACCATCCTCCTTTATGTCAGATGAGCCTCTATTCATTGAATGGTTTTGCCTTTGACGCCCACTGACTTCAATTTTGCTCAGTCTACCTTGATGAATATCGGAGGGAGAGGGATTTTTAAAAATGTAGTCAGCAAGCTTAATTTGAACAAAATATAAACAAGGATCAATTACTGATAACATTTTGATATCATTTAATTATTCACCACCTTCAAAACCTTCCTACATTACAACAGTCAGTATACTTAAAAGTACGTAATTTGCTGTAAAGTGCTTTGAAATGTCAAGTAGTCATGAACAGCGCGATATAAATGTAAGAGTAGAATTTTAATAATGGCACGGCATGTAATCCGCTACTGATTCTTGGAAGCCCACTGGGGATCAGAAGGGAGGGTGATTGCAGCATCGTGGGGTAGGGAGGATGGGGACGAAGTTCCGTGGTACCAGGAAGTACGTGCCCCAAATCTGAAGGCCCCTCCCAACTTCCCGCCCAAGATGGAGAATAGTTTTTTTCTCCGTTTCCTACCCTACTCACAAATTGAAGCTCGCCGGGCAAAGGCCATTAAGTGGTCACTTAAGGGCCTTAATAAGTGAAAGGGTGGTTTCCTGCCCGAGGCCCTGTCGGCTCAGCCATGAAATTGCACCTGGGTTGGGGCGGGCAGGATTCCAGGGAGAATCCCATCCATGCAATTTTACGCCCACCCTGGGAGGGAGGTAAAGTTTTGCCTGAAGTCTTTCTTGTCCCTTTGACGAAGCATTCCATGTCCCAACAATTCTTTGTAAAGATTCTTTTCCAAGCCTCATTCCTCACTTTTTTCTGTTGTCAAGTTTAATTCACCTTGCCAACCAAAGAAAATATTTGTTCCCTATTATTCAGTTTTCATCATAAATTTGAAAACCGCGAATAAATATTCTCCTGGGCTCCTCAGCTCCGGTTGCAGTAACTTGAGCCTCTCCACACAATTCGAGTTTCTCAGCCTATTTTGAATACCTGTTTTGGGACTATTCATAATTACCATTTTGCAGCCAGGTATCTTTAAGGAAATAGATCTGTCATTGCCTTTCCTTGTACTAAACCTTTGTCACCTTGTCTCCTCATGGAGATATTATATTGTCTTACATAAAATCTCCAGCACAGAAACAAGCCATTCAACCCAACTCGATGTTTTATGTCCCACATGAGCCTCCTCCCATCCCTCTGGAGCTAATCCTATCAGCATATCCCTCTTATGTGCTTTTCTAGCTTGCCTTTAAATGCATCCGTGGCTCAGTGTGGTCATGTTGAGTTACAGGTGTGAGCTGCAGAAGCTGTATCCAGGTGTTCCATACTGAAGCATTAACACAAAACTAATTACCTGCCTCCATTCTTCACATCTTCCAAGGAGCCCATCTCAAAGCTTAAAAAGCTAATTCAATATAAGTGAGCAGTGTGGACCTCAGATCACTGACCATTCAGAAAAACAATTTGGGTTAATTACTTCTTATTTATATGAACCATCCATTTTTATAATCTAAATAAAATTCTGTGGATTTTCAGATTGTCTCCTTTCATGGTGATAAGGGCAGTCATGCAGAGCTGGCCTGAAATTCCATTTAACATAATGAGGGAAAGTGAGAGTGATTACCAGTTGTTCAGAAACAAAGAGCTCTTCCTGACCCATTCAAAACCAGTTGATTCTTTTGTGGGAATCATGTAGTAACTTTAACTCTCCCAAACCCTGGTTCACTTGCCATCTGACATCTGTGTGCTGTTGAACAGCAGGATGACAGCCAGCATTCAGCCAATACTCTGCACGAAGATCACACAAACCCTGAGCAGTGGCCTGACATAGCTCACTTGATCAGTACTTGAGCAGGACTATGGATGCGATTTACCGGCCACATCCTGCCGGAATCGGGAAGTGACGTGGCCAGTAGGTCCCTCTACTGCAAGAGACCTCTTCCGAGATTCCAAAAGCATGAGGCCTCGCGAGATCTAATGAGATCTCGCAAGACTTTGCGATCTGGATTCCACCCACAATGGGCGGGTTCCTCAGGCGATCAGAGGCCCCCGGGTGTTTGGAATTTGACGGGTTGGTACCCTGGTACTGTCAATGTGCCAAGCTGGCAGTGCCAAGGTACCCAGGTGGCATATCCCCCTCTTGAGGATCCCCTCACAGAAGTTATGTCGGGAGGCCGGAGATCGGGGCACCATTGAAAAATGGCGCCCCGATCTCTTCCTGCACTGGCGTGCAGAGCCCCGCAATGCAGGAAATACAACTGAGTGCAGCCTCGGCGGGGCGTTCCCCACTGTAGACCGAAAAAATAACAGAGTGCCATTTTTTAAAATAAATTTAGAGTATCCAATTCTTTTTTTCCAATTGAGGGGCAATTTATTTCGCGTGGCCAATCCACCTAGCCTGCACATCTGTGGGTTGTGGGGAGAATGTACAAACTTCACACGATAGTGACCTGGGGTTGGGATCGAACCCAGGTCCTCAGCGTGTGAGGCAGCAGAGCTAACAATTGCACCACCGTGCCGCCCAGAGTGCCATTTGATAGCAGGATCCACTAATCCCACCCAGAACGGGGCTTTTTTTTGTCAAATCAGCCCTATATTTTTTTATTTTCAGGGTGGGGGTTAAAGTGTCATGCAATCAAATTGTATATTGTCCAATGAAGATAAGTGCACACCTGAGACATGTTAGGAGCCTTTCAATGATAATGCAGGGAATCAGGAGAGTGAAACACAGCAGTAATGAGATTTAGATAACATCTGTAGCAGGGAAATTGCTAGAGTCGATTATAAAGGATGCGATAACAGGATACTTATGAAATATCACTAAGATTAGACAAAGTCAACATGGATTTATGAAAGGGAAATCATGTTTGACAAACCTACTGTAGTTTTTTGAGGACATAACTAGTAAAATAGAGAAGGGTGAACCAGTGGATGTGGTATATTTGTATTTTCAGAAAGTTTTTGATAAAGTCACACATAAAAGCTTAGTGTACAAAATTAAAGCACATGGGATTGAGCATAGAATCATGGAATTTACAGTGCAGAAGGAGTCTGCACCAGCCCTTGGAAAGAGCATCCTACCTAAGGGTAATGGTATGGTTTGAGAATTGGTTAGCAGACAGGATAAGAATAAGTGGGTCTTTTTTGAAGTGCCAGGTGGTGACTATTGGACTCCCGCAGGGATCATGGCTTGGGCCCCAGCTATTCACAATTGTGATGAATATACAAAATTGTTATATATTGTATTTAACATTTGTTGCAGTAATGTTAAGAACTGTTGTCGTACCAGCCTCCCCGAACAGGCGCCGGAATGTGGCGACTAGAGGCTTTTCACAGTAACTTCATTTGAAGCCTACTTGTGACAATAAGCAATTTTAATTTCATTCAAACAGGCAGTATGTCTGCTAAAACTGATTAAGGGGTCATAAAAGTGAGGTGATCATTGGTTTTAACCATTTACCTGTTTACAGATAGATGGCTATTGGAACATTGTTTTGATTTGGGTGGATCCCTGGGGTGTAGATAATAATGAGGGATGATGCTGAGTCCTGGATAAAGAGGTCATGGGACATCTTAGTGGGAGGAGACCGAAGAATGCCTTATGGTGTAATTAATGGGTGGAACCAGGTCTGTCTGTAGTTTTGCAAAGGACAAAGAAAATTACAGCATAGGAACATGCCCTTCGGCCCCCAAGTCTGCACTGACCATGCTGCCTGTATGAACTAAAAACCCCTACCCTTCTGGGGACCATATCCCTCTATTCCCATCCAATTCATGTATTTGTCAAGACGTCCCTTAAAAGTCCTATCTGTTTCCACTACCTCCCCCGGCAGCGAATTCCAGGCTCCCACAACCCTCTGTGTAAATCTCCTTTAAATCTTGCCCCTCGCACCTTAAACCTATGCCCCATAGTAAGGATCACAAGGCCAAATGGCCTACTCCAGCTCATATTTTCAATGTTTCTGTGACGACTCTTCCTGATATGCCCTTGACTGTCGCCAAAGCTCTCCCAACTTCCTTAGGACCGAGTCCGTAGGCTCAATAGCTGACTCAAACATTGCAAAATCACAGTCCTCCAAGTGTCAGCTACCTCAGATGCCCCTCCTCTGCCTGCTGCGGACCAGATATTGTGCTGTGCTCACTGGATTGTGACCCCGAGCCTGCTCTCGAACTAAGTTCTACCAAGGTGTGTGTCCCTGCACTGATGGTGGGTGGAGATGAGTGCTGTGATGGTCTTCAATGATGCTTCTCATCTGAGGTGTCGTTGGGGCTCAAGCAGAGGGCCTGTTGGGTTGAGGGCCTTGGGCACTTTAAAGAGGTTCCTCTAAAAGAAAGTAGATATGATTAGTGTGTAACAGGTGACTCAAAATGATCAATACATTACAGCATGGATGTCCGAGGGATGAGTTGTTGCAGGATCCTCACTTGGGTGATTGTCGCTAACCTCACCATCACCACAGGAATGATCTACATCCCTTCCAGTCAGTGCAATGGCTTGGTCCTCGTTGGGAGGGAGAACTTTGATCTCAACCCTGGGTCTGGGATCTCTCCTTCTGATTGTGTGCAAGCTTGACCTGCATAAAGGCAGATGGAAATAGTGTGAGCTTGCATTCCATGGCTGATGATAAGGATGTCTGGCATATGTAGGTGGTTAGCGGAGCTTTGGGCAGGATGAGGACTTGATCTCCAGAGGAGATGAGTCTAGATGGAGATGTGAAGTTGTGTGTGAGGGACTGAGTGGGGAGGTTTCTTGAGCTGGCAGCTTGTGAGATGCCTGTGAAAGTCTGATGGGCTGGTGAGTGGGAGTTGACAGTGACCTGGCGTCATGGATGAGATCATTCATCCTCTTTCTGCCGAGGCTGACGTTCTCTGTGCCGTGTTGACATTGACTGCTTCTGCAAACATCTTCCAGGCTGGAGGAGTGATGTTGGTGGACCTCCTGCAGACAGAGCAAGGTTAGAAGACATTGCGGAGGGCCTTTACAGAGTCCAGTAGTTGGCCCCGGAAGGTATCACTGAACGTGGGAACTGCCATTTTCTTGGCTTTCGGGGTCATGTCTTCAGTGAAGCAATCCTGTGCTGCATGCAGTGAGGCAGCTACTCTTTAAATATGGCACACAGAGTGAGGTACTGTTGAACTTACGGAGCTGTGGACGAATCAGAGGCCACCCACTCACGGTCCAACGTTTTTCCGGTGTGCACTTAATTAATGGGGCAGGTAGCGGACAATACAGCCTTAAAACTCACCATGTAGCCTTGGGGAAATACGCCGATTTTCCATGCCCGTCACTGCACTTAGAGCACAGATGGGAAAATCCCATCCATTATCTTCTGAGATAAACTTTTATACAAAAGGATATTCTGGTGCATATAATATTTGTGTAATGTTTTGTAAATGTAGAGCAGTGTTTTTCAAACTTTTTCACCTGGGATCCATTTTTAGCAACCAGCTATCCTTTGGGGCCCGCGTCAGCCGACCGTCACGACCCACGACTCCCGAACTTCACGACCCACCATTTTCACTTACCGTTAATGTGACAGGTGAACCTGCTTGGTCCTCACAGTCTCATTTGCTTTATTATTCAATGTTACATTCTTGATAATGGCTTCAACTGATGATTTAAGATCTCACTGCATCTGTTCAAAAAATAGAGGTTTGTCTTCAAACTCACTGTAGCGCACAATGACTTACGAGAGAGACGAGTAGAGATGAAGTCGATGAGGCTTTATTAAGCGAGACTTGTCCCCAGCAGTTCAGCAACAGAATGGAGCGGCGGGGAGAAGCTCGGGTTCTTATACTCCGCCTTCAGGGCGGAGCCAGGAGTCAACAGCCAACCAGGACCCGGGATCTGTCAGCCAATAGCATCACGGCTTCACAGTCCCACATGACCCCTAATACATACTACCACATTCACCCCTTGTTAAAAATGAACCCGGCGGGGCGGTGGTTCGCATGGTGGTAGGGGTTTACAAGGCTGGTCCTGGGAGGAAAATTTTGGGCATGTCATTACAGTTTTAGCCCTACACTGGGCTATGTACAAGGTTTGTGAAACTATTTACAATATTAGTAAGAGAGAATTTTTTTGTTACAGGCCAACAACATTCTTGGTGTCACGCCGATGCTACGAGTCGAGCGGGCGGTCTGGTCTTCCTCGTCAATCGCCTCAGCCCCGGTAGTGGTGCAGGTGCTTGTTCCGGCGTTGTCGTCTCCGGGGTGTTTCGGTGTTTGTTCCTGTTTCACTCCTGGGCGGACACGGGAGGAGGACCGATCCTCCCGGGAAGGTGGCGGTCGCGGGGTGCGCCGGTGGCAGGGAGGGGATGATCGGTGTCGGGGGGGGGGTGTGTGTTGCCGGCGGGCGCCAGGTCTCGCAGGGAGACCGTGTCCTGTCGGCCGTCGGGGTATGCCACGTAGGCGTACTGCGGGTTCGCGTGGAGGAGGTGAACCCTCTCGACCAACGGGTCCGACTTGTGCGCCCGCACATGTTTCCGGAGCAAGATGGGTCCTGGGGCTGCCAGCCAGGTCGGCAGCGACGTTCCGGAAGAGGACTTCCTGGGGAAGACCAGGAGGCGCTCATGAGGCGTTTGGTTAGTGGTGGTACACAGCAGCGACCGGATGGAGTGGAGAGCGTCCGGGAGGACCTCCTGCCACCGGGAAACTGGGAGATCCCTGGACCGTAGGGCCAGTAGGACGGTCTTCCAGACCGTGCCGTTCTCCCTCTCTACTTGCCCGTTCCCCCGGGGGTTGTAGCTGGTCGTCCTGCTCGAGGCTATGCCCTTGCTGAGCAGGAACTGGCGCAGCTCGTCACTCATGAAGGAGGACCCCCTGTCGCTATGGATATATGCGGGGCAACCGAACAGTGTGAATATGGTGCCAAGGGCTTTGATGACTGTGGCCGCTGTCATGTTGGGGCAGGGGATGGCGAAGGGGAAACGGGAGTACTCGTCCACCACGTTCAGGAAGTATGTGTTGCGGTCGGTGGAGGGGAGCGGCCCTTTGAAATCCAGACTGAGGCGTTCAAAGGGGCGGGAAGCCTTGATCAGGTGCGCTCTATCCGGCCTGAAAAAGTGCGGTTTGCACTCCGCGCAGATGTGGCAGTTCCTGGTGACTGTACGGACCTCCTCCACAGAGTAGGGGAGGTTGCGGGACTTTGTAAAATGGTAGAACCGAGTGACCCCCGGGTGGCAGAGGTCCTCGTGGAGGGCTTGGAGATGGTCTATTTGTGCGTTGGCACATGTGCCGCGGGATAGGGCATCGGACGGCTCGTTCAGCTTTCCAGGACGGTACAAGATCTCGTAGTTGAAGGTGGAGAGCTCGATCCTCCACCTTAAGATCTTGTCATTTTTAATTTTGCCCCGCTGTGCATTATCGAACATGAAGGCTACCGACCGTTGGTCGGTGAGGAGAGTGAATCTCCTGCCGGCCAGGTAATGCCTCCAATGTCGCACAGCTTCCACTATGGCTTGGGCTTCCTTTTCCACTGAGGAGTGGCGGATTTCTGAGGCGTGGAGGGTTCGGGAGAAAAAGGCCACGGGTCTGCCCACTTGGTTAAGGGTGGCCGCCAGAGCTATGTCGGAGGCGTCGCTCTCGACCTGGAAGGGGAGGGACTCGTCGATGGCGCGCATCGTGGCCTTTGCGCTATCCGCTTTGATGCGGCTGAACGCCTGGCGAGCCTCTGTCGACAGGGGGAAGGTAGTGGTCTGTATTAGCGGGCGGGCCTTGTCTGCATACTGGGGGACCCACTGGGCGTAATATGAAAAGAACCCCAGGCAACGTTTCAGGGCTTTGGAGCAGTGGGGGAGGGGAAATTCCATGAGGGGGCGCATGCGTTCGGGGTCGGGGCCTATTATCCCATTGCGCACTACGTATCCCAGGATGGCCAACCGGTTTGTGCTAAAAACGCACTTTTCCTCGTTGTATGTGAGGTTCAAGGCGTTAGCGGTCTGGAGGAATTTTTGGAGGCTGGCGTCGTGGTCCTGCTGATCGTGGCCGCAGATGGTTACGTTGTCGAGATACGGGAACGTGGCCTGCAACCCATGCTGGTCAACCATTCGGTCCATCTCCCGTTGGAAGACCGAGACCCCGTTCGTGACACCAAATGGGACCCTTAGGAAGTGGTATAGACGCCCGTCTGCCTCGAAGGCTGTGTACTTGCGGTCACCTGGGCGGATGGGGAGCTGGTGGTAGGCGGACTTGAGGTCCACGGTGGAGAAAACCTTATACTGGGCAATCCGATTTACCATGTCGGATATGCGGGGGAGAGGGTACGCATCTAGCTGTGTGTACCTGTTGATGGTCTGGCTATAGTCTATGACCATCCTTTGCTTTTCCCCGGTCTTTACTACTACCACCTGGGCTCTCCAGGGACTATTGCTGGCCTGGATTATGCCTTCCTTCAGCAACCGCTGGACTTCAGACCGAATAAATATCCGGTCCTGGGCGCTGTACCGTCTGCTCCTAGTGGCGACGGGTTTGCAATCCGGGGTGAGGTTTGCAAACAAGGACGGCGGTTCAACCTTGAGAGTTGCGAGGCCGCAGATAGTGAGTGGGGGTATTGGGCCGCCGAATTGAAATGTGAGGCTCTGCAGGTTACACTGGAAATCTAATCCCAGTAATGTGGGCGCGCAGAGTTGGGGAAGGGCGTAGAGCCTGTAGTTTTTAAACTCCCTCCCTTGCACCGTTAGGGTCGCGATGCAGAACCCTTTGATCTCTACGGAGTGGGATCCTGCAGCTAGGGAAATCTTTTGCGTACTTGGATGGATGGTCAGAAAACAGCGTCTTACCGTGTCGGGGTGAATGAAACTTTCGGTGCTCCCTGAGTCGATCAGGCATGATGTCTCGTGTCCATTGATCAGCACCGTTGTTGTCGTCGTCTGGAGCGTCCGGGGCCGTGATTGATTCAGCGTCACCGAAGCCAGTCGTGGTCGTAGTGTCTCGGCGTCTTCTTCGGACCCCGTGGAGCCGTCGATGCTGGGGTCCTTTGTTGTCATCCAAGATGGCGGCGTCCATGAATCGCACGCGGCCGGGGGTGGACAAAATGGCCACCCCCATGGATCGCACGTGGTCGGGGGTGGACAAAATGGCCGCCCCCATGAATCGCACGTGGCTGGGGAGTCACAAGATGGCGGCGCCCATCATCCCCTCGTGGTGCCCGGGACCAAAAATGGCGGCGCCCGCGGGTCGCACATGGGGCGCTGGGGGGGTTGGGGAGCGTTTGGGATGCGCTGGGCTCGTTCTTCTCCGGGGATTGCGGCGACCCCCCGGGACAGGCACACAGCCGCGTAATGGCCCTTCTTGCCGCAGCTTTTGCAAATAGCTGTGCGGGCCGGGCAGCGCTGCCGGGGGTGTTTCGCTTGCCCGCAGAAATAGCAACGGGCCCCCCCGAGATGATCTCGTGCTTTAACCGCGCAATCCTGTGAGGGAGGGCGGGGGGGTTTGTCGCGACGGGGGTCCATGGAGCCCAAGGGGCTGCCGTGCGGTCGGGGCCGTAGGCGCGGGCGTTTTGCGAGGCCACATTTAGGGAAGCTGCAATGGCCCGTGCCTCTGAGAGTCCTAGCGACTCTCTTTCTAAAAGTCTTTGGTGGATTTGGGGAGAGTTCATACCTGCCACAAACGCATCGCGAATTAGCATGTCCGTGTGTTCAATCGCGTTCACCGGCGGGCAGCTGCAGCCCCGTCCCAAAATTAGCAGCGCGGCGTAGAATTCCTCTAACGATTCTCCGGGACTTTGCCGTCTCGTTGCGAGTTGGTAGCGTGCGTAGACCTGGTTCACGGGGCGAACGTTGATGCTCTTCAGTGCTGCGAGCGCCATCGGGAAATCCTCTGCGTCTTCTACGAGAGGGTAAATTTCCGGGCTTACCCTCGAATGCAGGACCTGCATTTTCTGGTCTTCTGTGATCCGGCCGGGGGCCGTTCGGAGGTAGCCTTCAAAACAAGCTTGCCAGTGTTTAAAAACTGCTGCCGAGTTCGCTGCGTGGGGGCTGATCCGCAGGCATTCGGGGGCGATCCGGAGCTCCATAGTCCTTTAAGCTCGCTTAATAAATTGTAGCGCACAATGACTTACGAAAGAGACGAGTAGAGATGAAGTCGATGAGGCTTTATTAAGCGAGACTTGTCCCCAGCAGTTCAGCAACAGAATGGAGCGGCGGGGAGAAGCTCGGGTTCTTATACTCCGCCTTCAGGGCGGAGCCAGGAGTCAACAGCCAATCAGGACCCGGGGTCTGTCAGCCAATAGCATCACGGCTTCACAGTCCCACATGACCCCTAATACATACTACCACACTCACCATGCTTAGTCTTCAAATGTCTTTGAAGTTTTAAACTTTAATTTGCCAGTGCTTCACTGCATATAACACACATAAACTTTGAATCCTGATTTGCAGTGGCACAATTAATAACCCATACCTCAAGTAATCATGCTGCTTTGCTCCCGTTTTCAGCTTCTTCTTCATGGGTTGTTCACCCAGAGGCCCTCGAGTTCACACCAGCACTGCTGGCAGTTGCGAAATGGGGGAATCTCTCTCACGCGTCCAGAACATGTGATGTCAGTGTACGGGTGCGTGACCTGCTCTCTGCCCACTGCTCCAGGCAGACTCCAGCGATTTTTAAAAAATCTGCTCCTGGGTCAGCGCACTGACATCATGAGGAGGTGTTCTGCCCCGCTGGGCTCTGGGCCTGCACATTGTTGAGGGGGCATGCATGCACGGAATGGCCGGCATTCTGAAAGCTGATCGCGGCCAGCATTTTTAAAAGCCAATTGCGTTGTTGGCCACTTCTTCCCACGATCAGGAATGCTGTGACGCATGGCCCTGTGCTCGGGAACACCGCAACACATGGCCCCGTGGACCCTCCCGATAACCACCTGCAACCCATCGGCAGGTTGTGACCCTGGGTTTGAAAATGACTGATCGAGAGTAATCTATAACATCATTTATATTCTCAAGATATTGCAAAGTGATTTTCAGACTATTATTTTTGAAGTATAATCACTGTTGTTATTTGGGGAAATGTGGCAGCTGATTTTCCCATTACCAATGAATGAGATAAAAAGCCTATTAATCTATTTTTAATGGTGTTAGTTGAGAGAAGACTGTTGGTTAGGACACCGAGGGGGTTTGCTAGTTTTCTTCAAATAGTGCCATGGGTTATTTCCACATCCACCTGAGGAGAAAAACAGGGCCCTGTTTACTGATTCAACCAAACAATTGTGCCTCTGATGGTGCAGCACTCCCCAGTACTGCAATGAAATGTCAGCATAGATTAGGTGCTAGAGTGGGGATTGAACCCATAAAGCGAGATTTAACGGAAAAATCTCACGAATGAGATGGCGTGATCCAGAACTCGCCATCGGGAGCGGGTTGGTTAGATGGCAAACTGATTCGCGCCTGCTGCAAACCTCGATTATGGCCTTTCCCGCTATTTACCCGGCGCACCCAGATCCATGCCGGGTGCAGCGCGGTGGTTAAATTGCGGCTATAGTCTTTTGACTCTGGGATTAGAACTTATTCAAACTAAATCACTGTAATTTTCTGACTGAATTTTGTTTGACTGAATGTATCACATACATGTTAAAACTAGCATAGTTTTTTTTAGAAATCATAGAATTCCTACAGTGCAGAAGGAGGCCATTCAGTCCATCGAGTCTGCGTCGACCTTCTGAAAGAGCACTCCAAGGCCTACTCCCCAGCCCTATATCCGTAACCCCACCCAACCTGCACTCCCTTGGACACTAAGGGGCAATTTAACATGACCAATTCACCCAATCTGCACATCGTTGGACTGTGGCAGGAAACCGGAGCACCCGTAGGAAACCCACAGATAGAGGGAGAAAGTGCAAACTCCACACAGTCACCCAAGGCCAGAATTGAACCCTGGTCCCTGGTGCTGTGAGGCAGCAGAGCTAACCACTGCTGCCTCACACTGCCAAGGACCCGGATTCGATCCTGGCCCCGAGTCACTCCATGTGGAGTTTGCACATTCTCCCCGTGTCTGCGTGGGTCTCACCCCCACAACCCCAAAAGATGTGCAGGATAAGTGGATTCGCCAATGTTAAATTACCCCTTAATTGGGAAAAAAAGAATTGGGTACTCTAAATTTATGAAAAAAAAGGAAGTGGCCCCACACATGAGCCTGCAAGGGTTTATGCTTAATTGTGCCGCTGACCCTGGGCCGCACGGTGGTGCAGTGGTTAGCACTGGCTGAATGAGACCATTACTCATTCTCCTGTGGAAACTGCTCTTACTGAAATTGATTGCAAAGTGATTTTATACTGAGAAGAATGTACCTCTGCTGTATGTGAGGTGTGTATAACTTTGCGTACAGTATTTGGTATAATGACATTGTTTTTTACTGCCACATATTCACTTTTTCACCAAAAGATGTTAGTTTTAACTTTAACTAATCAAAAAAAATTAAGTTGTAGTTTGAGAATGCAGTAATATGGGTGATTTCTGTACTATATTTTATCCCACCTTAGACAGACAAGCCAAATGGGTTTTAGAAATGCACTACAGCCAGTGACCTCCCAGAAGCTGCTTTTCGATATTTTTCTTTTAGATTCTGCTTTCTTTACACTGGCTGAGGCAACAGGTGTAAGAGACAGGTTGAGTGAAAAAGCAGTGATTTTTTTTCACTGCTTTGGCCTGGATTGCTCTTTAGCTTCCAGGCAGGGGTGATTGATAGGAGGGGGTGGTCACTTTTATGGGGTGGATGTCTCTGTTATGGGGGGAGGGATCCTCTGTTATGGGGGGTAACTCTGTTATGGGGTCTCTGATATGGCATCTGTTGGGAAGGGGGGGTCGGGCCACCCCCATGAGTGCATGCTGTGGGGGAGTATTGGTGGGTGACCCAGCAATTCCCCTGGTGGCAGGGGAGGTGGGGAGAGGATGCCCCTACCTGTCAGCAGGGGAAGCAGGATTAGCTTTGCATGGGGGAGGGGGGCCAGCTGCTGGACCTCGCTATCAGGCTGCTCCCTCGGGATTCGGAATGGAACCCCTTGCGATCCACGCCATGCATAAATTTACCTGGCTGTGGAGAGTGATTTGCTTCTGGGCGCCGCTCCTAGCACCAGCACAAACCAGAAGTGATTCAGCTCCGGCAAGGGAAGCGATTCAGTTCTGGCAGGAGAACAAGGTGCTGGATTCTCCGATTTTGCGACTATGTCCAGAGGAAGCATCTGGTCTTACGACCAAAATGTTGGCGGCACCCCTGCACCAATGCTGCGCCTGGTGGGGGGCAAGCAGCCGTGCCACGTAAAGCCCGCTTTACCTGAAGATAGGGATGCAGAATGGCCGGGTCCGTGGACGCGCATGCGCATGGCGGCGGCCGCGCCATACAACATGGCGCCGGCCGCGCATAGACCCGGCCTTCCAGATAGTGACCCCCCCCCTCCCTGTAACCGCCCTCGTCTCCCCCAGACCACCCTCACCAGTCCCCCCTGCCAGCAGAATGGCTCCCCCCCCCCCCCCCCTCAACTGGACACAGTCTGCAGTCGCCACGCAAGGTCCCCAAAACCTGAGAGGACACACGACCGACGCCTTCGAGACGTCGGCCCACCGGGGGCAGAGCACGAGGGAGGGCCTCAGGTTACATCCTAAAGCCGTCCCAATGGCGTGCGGCATATTCTCGAGTACTCCATTTTTGAGGGGGCGGAGCGTCTGTAATACGGCGCCGCCCCCAATTTCAGCTCAGTAACGGATTCTCTGGCGAATCGCCGAACGTGATTTTGGCGTCGACAATCGGAGAATCCCATCCCTAGTCTCCCAAATGGAGAATCCAGCACCAGGTCCCAGTTAATGATGGTCACTGAATTGCCAGGCTTTGAATGTATGGGAGGGACTCCAATCTCCATCACGACACGAAGAATGGCTCAGTAGCATCACTACAGCTTGTAGGAGTGATCTTTGCAAAGGGCCGATTAACCTCCTTGCATGACAGAAATCCCACATTATCACAGCACAATTATCCAGTTAGGCAGAATGACCCATTTCTATGCTGTAATCTCTGTAATTCTATGTAGTTGTTACTCTGCGATAACTCATTCATGGCAAGTATCAGGGTACAAATTTCTGCGGGTTTAGTTTGCTTTAAAGTTACAAGTGTTGGTTCAGACCGCTGGCAATGACAGGGACCAGGTGCAGCAAAAAACAGGGTGAATCACACATTATTAGTCTTGGCCACTTCTCTGAGCTGCTAGACTTGTTTGCGATGCAACTAAAGCACCCAGAGAACAGCTGTTACCAATAGCAACATGTCTCTTTGAGTGGTGATACCGAAGTGTGAGTCTCTAATGAACAAGAAGGACTGCAAGTCCTATATTCCTATCCCTTGCTTGTGAATGAAAGAAGCAAAGAATACCTGGGATGGCTGGCAGTGCCAACATTTGACTCACGTGCTCCAGCTCACTGGCCTAAATGTCATGACTGGCGGAAAATGGTGTGTGATGTGAGGGGAACATGCAGAGGAGAAGAGAAAATAACATGAGGGAGGGAATATTTGGCAGGTCCTGGCCCATTTTGAACACAACAGTTTAATTTCAGGGGTGTCTGTTGAATCATTTGGATAATTAAAGTCCAGTTTTAAATTTCTGCATGTCATAAAATGCTGGCCTAGGGTTGCCAACTCTGCTTGAATATATTCCCAGAGATTTCCCATCCCCTGCACAATAACACAGCTTTTATACCCAATTTCAATGTTTCTATCTTAATCAAACAGAGGCATTCACAGAATATGAACAAGAATATTTTTAAAATTCCTATGATTTATCTCCTGGTTTGCTTGCAGCTGTGTCCTGAAAATTAATTTTCAATTCCTGGAGACTCAAGGTCAGTCCTGGAGAGTTGGCACCTCTATTCTCCTTAATGTTGGGCATGTGCAATTAGGTGGAAAATAAATGTGTTCAGTACATGATCATGAACTGCACCACTGCATCCTTTATCGACTGGGCAAGGGGTGATAGCACTCATTGGGAAACGAGGCTGATCATAGTTTAACTCCCCAACTCTGAGGCTCCAGGTATATGTGCATGACTCCCTCAATCTCAGTCACAAAAACTCTGTTCCATTCAATTTTGGACACAAATGAGGGCCCAAACAGATTAACAAATACTCAAACACACACATTCTCTCTCTCTCACCCACATAGACTCGCACTTACACTCATACACACGCATGCTCACTTACACACACACTCACACTTATACTCTCACATTTTCTTACACTCACATGCTCACTTACACTCTTATGCACACACACTCACACCTATACTCTCACACACAGACACATTTACACTCACATATGCATTCTCACTTCCACTCCTACACACACTCACACTTAATACAGACTCGTGCTTACACTCATACTCTCTTCCACTCACACTTACACTCATACAGTGTATGCTCACTTACAGTCCTACAGTCACACTCTCTTACACACACACTTACACTCTCACATATTCACACTCACACACTTGCACTGTTTCACACACACACTTACACTCTCACACACACTTGCACTCCCACACACACCAACACACTCTCACATATATTCTTACACTCATACTCTCACAAACAGGCCAACACTTGCACTCTCACATACATTCACATACATTCTCACATACATTCTTACACACACACTCTTTTACACACACACACACACACACTAATAGGTTTTTGCTGGTGATGCTCAGAAAGTTTAAAATAATGATGGTGCAGATCAGAGATTGCACTATCATGGTAAGAGTAGAGTTCTGGAGATGGTTTGGACCAGGTCATTGTGTATAAGATTTATAAATACCAAACTTTTAAAATCAACAAAGAGCAGCCTTTATGAGCTCAAATAGATTTTTCTAAAGATGAGTGTTTCTGTGGAAACCAGGTTATCGGTATTTCTCATAAGGAATAGAAAATTGACAGATTAATGTTCCAGCTGTGCCCCGCTCCCTGCCTGTTTCAGCAAGGGTCACTGTTCTTTTCTTCTTTTTCTCTCTTATTTACTTCTGTTGTCAAGGAAACGTGAGAAACTGTCATGCTGAATTCAAGTTCAAGCAATATGCTCAAATTCTCACATTTTTATATATTTATATAATTATGTTAAAATATAGACATGTCAATGTAATGTGTATTAATATTCTCAATATAAATAACTGATACATGGGAATAAGCCACTAACAGAAAATTAATCAAAGCATTTTGAGGAGCAATATACTGGATAACATACACCAGCACATGTTACAGGCTGCAATCTAATCAAAATGTTAGGATGGTTTATTTATACAGATTATTAATAAGCACCCAGGAGTGATTGAAGCTGGGAATGTAACGGTTTGTGTGTAGAATAAACAGATTCTTCGAGTGAGTTCTAATTGGCTAGAATCTAATTGATGGGTTGAGATGGTTTATATATCAAATAATTGATACCATGGGTGAGTTACAGGCTAGAACCAAATCAAGGGGTTCACGTTGTTTATTTATGAAATAATGAATACCAAGGGCTGAGTCCAGGCTGGAATCTAATCGAGAGGATCAGATGAGTTATATATGGAAATATGTGGGTACTTGAGAGTGAGTTACAGACTGGACTCTAATCGAGGGATTCAGATGGTTTATATATAGAATAACAGATACCCGGGAGTGAATTATAGGTTGGAATTTAATCGAGGTGTTCAGATGGTTTAATATGGAATAATGGATACCTGAGAGTGTGTTACAGGCTGGAATCTAATCGGAGGGGCTCTGATGGTTTAGATACAGAATAATGGATACCCGGGAGTGAGTTACAGGCTGGAATCTAATCAAGGGCTCAGATGGTTTATATATAAAATAATGAATACCCGGGAGTGAGTTACAGAATGGAATCTAATCGAGGGGTTCAGATGTTTTAGATGTAGGATAATGGATACCCGGGAGTGAGTTACAGCATGGAATCTAATCGAGGGGGTCAGATGGTTTATATTTAGAATAATGGATACCCGGGAGTGAGTTACAGACTGGAATCTAATCGGAGGGGCTCAGATGATTTAGATACAGAATAATGGATTCCCGGGAGTGAGTTACAGGCTGGAATCTAATCAAGGAGCTCAGATGGTTTGTATGTAGAATAATTGGGCAGCACGGTAGCACAAGTGGTTAGCACTGTGGCTTCACAGCGCCAGGGTCCCAGGATCGAATC